>NW_012116710.1:6318117-6322801 GCF_000951035.1 Colobus angolensis palliatus
CTCCTGACCTCAAGTGACCCGCCCGCCTCGGCCTCCAAAAATGCTGAGATTACAGGCATGAGCCGCCGTGCCTGGCCACCATGCTGATATCTTTGGCTTCTTCTCCTGTGCCCACTATAGCCATCCACACATGACGTTCCCAAGTTTTCCGGAGACTCCCAGGTGCCTGGCGACAGCGAAACCCTCACATTCCAAGCCCTGCCCAGCCGGGACTCTTCTGAAGAGGAGGAGGAGGAGGAAGAAGGACTGGAGATGGATGAACGGGGGCCTTCCCCACTCCATGTCCTGGAGGGGCTCGAAAGTTCCAGTGCAGCTGAAATGCCCAACATTCCCTGCCTTACCAAAATTCCTGACGTGCCCAACCTTCCTGAAATTCCCAGCCGCTGTGAAATTCCCGAAGGTCCCTGCCTTCCTAGTTTCTCTGACATTTCCGGTGTTTTTGAGATGCCCTGCCTTCCAGCCATGCCTAGTGTCCCCGACACCCCCAGTCTTTCTAGCACTCCCACCCTCCCATGTGACTCCTGGCTTCAGGGGCCTCTGCAGGAACCAGTTGAGGCTCCAGCCACCAGGAGAGAACTGTTCTCTGGAAGCAATCCTGGGAAACTGGGAGAGTCGCCCTCAGGAGGCAAGGCAGGGCCAGAGGAGGATGAAGAAGGGGTATCATTCCCAGACTTCCAGCCCCAGGATGTCACCCAACATCAGGGATTCCCAGATGAGCTGGCATTCCGCTCTTGCTCAGAAATCCGGAGTGCCTGGCAGGCATTGGAGCAGGGGCAGCTGGCCCGGCCAGGCTTCCCAGAGCCACTGCTGATCCTGGAGGATTCGGATCTGGGTGGAGACAGCGGGAGTGGGAAGGCCGGAGCCCCGAGTTCGGAAAGGACAGCATCCCGAGTGCGAGAGCTGGCCCGGCTTTACAGTGAGCGGATCCAGCAGATGCAGCGGGCGGAGACTCGGGCATCAGCCAACGCCCCCCGCCGCCGGCCTCGGGTTCTGGCCCAACCCCAGCCATCCCCCTGTCTGCCCCAGGAGCAGGCGGAGCCAGGTGAAGTCCGGGTACGTGGTTGGCAGAGGTGGTCCCCGCTGGGGTAGTGGTCCTGACTTGATCCTCTTTTTGCATTCAGGGCTCCTGCCTGCCTTTGGACACGTGCTGGTGTGTGAGTTGGCCTTCCCACTGACATGTGCCCAGGAGTCTGTCCCCCTGGGTCCTGCTGCCTGGGTTCAAGCTGCCATACCTTTGTCGAAGCAGGGAGGCAGTCCGGATAGCCAGGGTCTACATGTTTCAAATTTGCCTAAGCAAGACCATCCGGGCATCCACGTTTCAGCTGCTACCCTTCTGCCTGAACAAGGAGGTTCCCAGCATGTCCAGGCTCCAGCCGCTACACCTTTGCCCAAGCAGGAATGCCCCCTACACCTCCAGGTGCCGGCTCTTACAAGTTTCCCTGATCCAGGCCACCCGGAAACCCAAGTTCCAGCTACCACTCCTTTGCCTGAGCATAGAAGTCACGTGGCTATACCAGCTCCATCCACCGCCTTTTGTCCTGAGCAGGGACACTGTGTGGACATCCACGTTCCCACCACTCCAGCTTTGCCCAAGGAGATTTGTTCTGATTTCACAGTTTCAGCCACCACTCCTGTGCCCAAGCAAGAAGGTCACCTAGACAGCCAGAGCTCAACCAATATCCCACTAACAAAGCAAGGAGGTTCCAGGGATGTTCCGGGCCCAGACCCTGTCTGCAGTCAACCCATCCAGCCTTTGTCTTTGCATGGAAGCAGCCTGGACCCCCAGGGCCCAGGCAACAGCCCACCGCCCTTGCCATGTCATCTCCCAGACCTTCAGATTCCAGGTACCTCACCTTTGCCTGCACATGAAAGCCACCTGGACCATCGGATCCCAGTCAACGCCCCACTGTCTCTGTCCCAGGACCTTCCAGACACTCTGGTTCCAGCTACCACACCTTTGCCCCTACCACAAGGCCTCACAGACATCTGGATCCAAGCCCTCCCAACTTCACCCAAGCAGGGAAGCCTCCCAGACATCCAGGGTCCAGCGGCTACACCTCCACTTCAGGAGCCAAGCCTTACAGATACACAGGTCCAAAAACTCACACCTTTGTTGGAGCAGAAGAGCCTCACAGATGCCCATGATCCAGCTGCCACACCTTTACCTGAGAGAGGAGGCTCTCTAGACATTCAGGGCCTCTTACCCACCCCATTTCAGACCACCATGGTTTTGTCCAAACCAGGAGGCTCCTTGGCCTCTCATGTTGCCAGGTTGGAGTCTTCAGACTTGACCCCACCTCATAGTCCCCCACCTTCCAGCCGTCAGCTCCTGGGTCCCAATGCAGCTGCCCTCTCCAGATACCTGGCAGCTTCATATATTAGCCAGAGCCTGGCTCGGCGGCAGGGGCCTGGGGGAGGGGCCCCCGCAGCCTCCCGGGGCTCTTGGTCCTCCTCTGCTCCCACGTCACGGGCATCTTCGCCGCCCCCCCAGCCCCAGCCACCACCTCCCCCAGCCAGGCGGCTCAGCTATGCCACGACGGTTAATATCCACGTGGGTGGGGGTGGGCGGCTGCGGCCAGCCAAGGCCCAGGTCCGGTTGAACCACCCTGCTCTCTTGGCCTCCACACAGGAATCTATGGGCCTTCACAGGGCCCAGGGGTCTCCTGATGCCCGCTTCCATGTGTGAGCCAGGACATGAGACTTCCCCAAAGCAAAGACTGCAGCCAGATGCCATAGACCCTCAGAACTTGACCCGGAAGTCCAGACACTGAACGCAGGCCTCAAAACTGCTGCGGCTTTCCAGCTCCTGGTTTCTGCGTCGGCGAATGGCCCTTCTTGCCTTGATCCACAGGGATGGGGAAGGGAATGTCATCAACGTTTTGTTAATACTGATTGTTTCATGCGATGATGTGTATTTTCCCATTCTGGAGGCTGTGGGGGATGACAAGACAATGAATGGGAAAGTCTAACACAGAACAAATCAGTGATTCTGAACACTTGGGGAATCTCAGACTCCTTTGAGAATTATTGGAAAATGGATCCACTATAATTTGGAGTGTGATTTCAGTAGGTGTGTGAACTGCTTGACGCCCATTCAGGAAAGCCAAGTTAAGAAGCTCTGCTTCTTCGAGTAGACCCTAGAAATCCATTCCCTTGGCAATTTATACAGTTAACGTCTCCCACCATCCGTTCATCTCACCCACCCTGCCATCTCCACCTGTCCATCCAGCTGTTGCTCCATCTAACTTTCCCTCTCCATCTACCCATCTTCCAGTCCCTCATCTCACCTATCTACCTTGCTTATCCAACTGTCTGCCCTCTTCACCCACCTATCCCTTTATCATTCTACCCCCATCTGGCATTCCATCCCTCCATCCATTTATCCATCATCCCACTTACCCATCTTCTCCATCCAGCACTCCATCCATCCATCTCTCCCTACATATTTCCATCTGTGTCCATTCATCCACTCATTTTGCCATCCATCCATATTCACCCAGCCATCTCCCAATCCATTGACATACCCATCCCTCCCTCACTAGACTCTTCTGGGTCTTAGTACTATGACACTTCAGAGACAATTCCATGCTGATACAGGGGAGATCAATTTTGGAATTCTGGAATAAGTCTGTCCCACATCTGTCTTGATTTCCCTTGGCATCCTCCCCACCAGTTCCTCATGAATATCCCAGTTCTTGTGCCCACTCACATACCTCAGATCCCTTCACTCCTCCCCCCAGTTGGCAGCCTCTACAATTCATCCACATGCTCCCTCCCCCAGCAAAATAATTCAGGTCGTGGAGACAAAAGGCTTTTATGTTAGGTTCTGTCTGCCCCCTTGTTCCAGCAGTGGTATGCCCAGTGAGAGGCACAATTTAAGCAGTGTCTTTGGTGCTGATACTAGCTGCTTTCATCAAATACTTAGCATCTTGTGCTTTAGCACGTTATTTATGTAAGCTCCCCTAGGATTCGCTAACGCACCCTGGTATCCTGGCTATGAATTCAAGTCCCATCTTTACTTATTTGGTGTGGGTCCTCCCTCTGAGCCGGTTTTCTCATCTACAAAATGAAGACAACAGTACTTCCCTCCTGGGATCATTGAAAGATTTAGGGAGCATACCCTCCCACTTCCCAAATATGTTTGAACCTCTGACTTGGTTAGGAGCATCATTCAAATCACAGATCTAGTCCCGACTTACTGAATCAGGACCCCCAGGGCAGGAGGAGCTTGGGAATCTGAATTTTTTTTTTTTTTTTGAGATAGAGTCTCACTCTGTCACCCGGGCTTGAGTGCAACGGCGCAATCTTGGCTCATTGCAACCTCCACCTGCTGGGTTCAAGCAATTCTCATGCCTCAGCCTCCTGACATAGCTGGGATTACAGGTGTGCACCACCACGCTCAGATAATTTTTGTAATTTTAGTAAAGACATGGTTTCACCATGTTGGCCCAGGCTGGTCTCAAGCTCCTGACCTCAAGTGATCTGCCCACCTTGGCCTCCCAAAGCGCTGGCATTACAGGCATGAGCTATCATGCTTTCCTGAGAATCTGATTTTTTTTTTTTTCTTTCACACATCATCAACCTCAGATGATCCGCCTGCCTCGGCCTCCCAAAGTGCTGGGAATACAGGCGTGAGCCACCACACCCTGCCCAGGAATCTGAATTTTCAGCAATCAGTTAACAG
>NW_012116710.1:6324171-6325349 GCF_000951035.1 Colobus angolensis palliatus
AAAAACTAGCCGGGCGAGGTGGCGGGCACCTGTAGTCCCAGCTACTCGGGAGGCTGAGGCAGGAGAATGGCGTAAACCCAGGAGAGGAGCTTGCAGTGAGCTGAGATCGCGCCACTGCACTCCAGCCTGGGCAACAGAGCAAGACTCCGTCTTAAAAAGAAATAAATAAAATAAAAATAAAAATAAAATAAAATCCATAAATGTGCCTGTCCTGTGCCAGTTGCTGTTCTTGCCAGTGGGGATACAAGAGAGAACACTGCCTTGCCAGCATGAGGCTTGTGGCCTGGTGCTGTGCACACCTCAGGGGATTCTGATAATTAGCTGAGTACAGTTGCCAGCACAGGGCCTGGCTCAATAAATATTAGCTGCTGGCTTCTGCTCACTTACTGTTTATTGACTGGCTACTGTACACCAGGGCCGAGGCTGTGTCCTGGGGGTCCCGGGGCGACAGAGGTGAACTCCTCAGCCTGGAATGATCCACTCCACTGCAGCCTCCCCAAGGTCAGGACCGCAGCCGATGCTCCCCTCCTCCGCCCCAGCTGCACATTCCCGGCTGAAGGAAGTTCTCAGCCTGGCTTCGGCTTCCAGCGGCGTCGGAATTCCTGGTATTCGAGGAGGCAGGGAGGGAGAAGGGGCCTGTCTACTCCAAGGCCTGGAGCTGGGAAGGAGAGGCAAGCCCCTTTCCAGTCCAGATGTGTCCCAGCTGTGCCTCTGGGAAAGCGCCAGGAGCCTCAATAAGGGAGTCTCTGGACCCCCACCCCCGGAAAACCATGGGCGCCGGGCTTGCCTCCGCCCCTCCTCTTGGTGTCTGTGAATTCCCTTCCTCCCTCCCGCCCAACTCCTACTGCTGCTTCTCGGCCCAGCTCCGTCACCTCCTCAGGAATACCTTTCCTGCTGGCCTACCTTGGTTCCCAGCCCAGTCCTCATCAGAGCTACAGCTAAATCAGGTTCCGAAAGGATAAGGATCGTGCCCGCTGTCCTCTCTGGGACATTTAGGTTAATGCCAGCTAAACCTAGTTAACCCGAGTTAACTCTGGCTGCAATGCAAAACTTGGCGAGCTGCAAAACATTTTACCCCTAGGGTAGCTTTCTCATCCTGTGTCACCAACCTCACAGGGATGTGGATACCTCCAACAACCTGATGCTCCATGAACCCCACTCCTTTACTTTACTTTTCT
>NW_012116710.1:6333804-6338017 GCF_000951035.1 Colobus angolensis palliatus
ATGTCTGTAATCCCAACACTTTGGGAAGCCGAGGTGGGCAGATCATGAGGTCAAGAGATCGAGACCATCCTGGCCAACGTGGTGGAACCCCGTCTCTACTAAAAATACAAAAATTAGCTGGGCAGTGGCACACGCCTGTAGTCCCAGCTACTCAGGAGGCTGAGGGAGGAGAAACGCTTGAACCAGGGAGGTGGAGGTTGCAGTAAGCCACGATCTCACTAATCCAGCCTGGCAACAGAGCAAGACTCCGTTTCAAAAAAAAAAAAAAGCCACTTTGACTTTTTACTGTGTCCTTGGCAAGCAACTTCCTGGTTCTACCTTCCTGTTCTACAAAATGAGAAAACCTAAAAGTGACTTCATCTACAAGCAACACTTTTTACTTCTATGTTCCCTGTTTACCAGTGCTGTTCCCCAGAACTTTCTGCAGTGACAGAAATGTTCTATGATCCCTGTAGCCTGGTACAATGGCCTCGTGGTAGCAGCTGAGAACTCACTGTATGTTGCCCCTTATTACACAGCAGTCGTTAACAGATCAAGTCCCTAGATCCCCATAGAGAAAGCTGCCAGCCCAGCACGGTGGCTCACGCCTATAACCCCACCACTTTTGGGAGGCCAAGGTGGGCGGATCACCTGAGGTCAGGAATTCGAGACCAGCCTTGCCAACATGGTGAAACCCTGACTCTACTGAAAAAATACAAAAAAATTAGCTGGGCAAGGTGGCAGGCACCTGTTTAAGCAATTCTCTGAATCAGCCTCCCAAGTAGCTAGATTACAGGCATCCACCACCACGCCCAGCTAATCTTTATATTTCTAATAGAGATGGGGTTTTACCACCTTGGCCAGGCTGGTCTCAAACTCCTGACCTTGTGGTGATCCACCAGCCTTGGCCTCTCAGAGTGATTACTGTTGTGAGCCACACCACTGGGCTCTCCTTGTTTCCTTTGTATTAAAGATCATTGGCTAGGCATGGTAGCTTGTACCTGTAACTTTGATACATTGGGAAGCTGAGGCAGCAGGATTGCCTGAGCTCAGATGGCCAGGCCTGAGCAACACAGTGAGACCTGTCTACAAAAACAAGAATTCAGCTGGGCATGGTGGCTCTTGCCTATAATCCCAGCACTTTGGGAGGCCCAGGAAGGTGGATCACTTGAGGTCAGGAGTTTGAGACCAGCCTGACCAAACATAGTGAAACCCATGGATACCTGTAATCCAAGCTATCTGGGAGTCTGGGATTGAAAAAATACACCCACAAGGATGAGCCATATATCCACCAAGGTCTGCAGCCACCAATGGCCCAAACCACTCCTATCTGAGTTGTGCCTGCACACTGGACTCTACGGCGGGAGGTATAGAGACAGAGACCCCCTAAATTCTGCCTCCACCCATCCACGCCAAGCCCAGTGTGACCACTTCTGGGGAGGGTTAAAATCCAGACTGGCAACAGGTCGAGGATGTTTACTGATTTCTGTCTGGTTAAACACCCGATACCAACACGTAAGGCCACGCACAGTTCTTGAAACTTTAAAATCCCTCAAAAACTGTTTATTACACAGATGAATTTTGATAGTCATGATGGGCTTATCGGTAGGATTTCTGGTAGCGAGCACGGGCACCAGGGCCTCCAAACTTTTTGGACTCGCAGCGACGGGGATCAGCTACCAGCAGGGTCCGGTCATACTGGATGAGGATGTCTTTGATCTCCTTCTTGGAAGCCTCATCCACATCTGGCAAGAAGAGTAGGGATAAAGATTTAGATAATCACAGAGTCCTTGACGTGATCCCCACACACCCACCTACCTCATGGGAAGGACCCATGCTCACTCACATTTCTGGTAATAGGCCACCAGGGCTTTGGAGATGGACTGACGGATAGCTGTGAGGAAGACACACATATAAAGGATACAGGAGTTCTGTGAAGGCCTCCCTCCCAGAGCCACCTCCCCTATGCGCCCAGTTCCTGGGACTCACCGTAAATCTGGGCTACGTGACCACCACCCTTCACACGGACACGGATGTCCACACCAGCAAATCGCTCCTTGCCGAGAAGCAGAACTGGCTCCAGCAGCTAAAGGAACAGGGGGAAGGAACAGGGATTTAAGTTACATGCTGGGCAGCTTAGTCATCTCACTGGGCTTCTCCTTGTCTTTGTGGCTTCTGCCACCACTGGCCTCAAAGTACTAGTGGATAGGGGTCAGGGTGTCACTCCGAGCCCCCCTACAGAGAAAAGTAAAAAAAGCCAGATTATGAGACTGCTGAAGTGGCAAGAAATATAGGCAAGGTAAAGGGAACAAGATCTGGGCTCCCTCCTACTTGTGTACCTCAATGGACCTCAAACACCCTATCTCTAAGACTGGTTCTTAGAAGGCTGAACAGTAAGGAGCATACCAGTGGCTTCTGAAACTCCCAAGGGTGAGTTTCAAACAGTCGAAAGCCATCCCCCGGACTGTTCAGGTACCTTTTCTATTTCCTACCTGAGCTCTCTGCCTTTTCTTTGCGCCTCACGGATTTCCAGAATTACAATACAACCTGTCCCTGTCCCTAGACCTTTCCCAGCTCTAGGTCTTTTACCAGTGCCTCTGTCTGGATACTTTCTCTACCTGCTTTCAGCTCACAGGTCTCCTTCCCCAGTTCTGACCACTTTGGATCAGCTTCTGGTATTAGGCTCAGTCCTTCTCCCCACCTAGGCTGGCAGGTCCATGAAGGTAAAACCTGAAGTCATCTGGATTACTGCTATGTCCCCAAAACTCAACAGAGGGTACACATACAAATCCTTCAAATAAAGTGACAGCCAATAACAGTAACATTCAACACCTGCTATACAAAGGAATCTCAGAATTTTTATTAAATTCAAGGCCAGGCATGGTGATCACATCTGTAATCCCAGTCCAGGCAGAAGGATCACCTGAGACCAAGGACCAGCCTGGGCAACAAAGTGAGACACCATGTCTACAAAAAAAAATTTCTGAAATGAGCCAGGCATGGTGATGTGCCTGTAGTCTTGGCAACCAAGAGCCTGAGGTGGAAGGATCTCCAACTCAGGAATTCAAGGCTGAAGTTCATTAGGATTGTGCTACTGCACTCCAGGGTGGGTGACAGCAAGATACTATTCTTAAAAAAGAACCTTATATCTAAAAAAAGAATTTTTTTTTAACTGATCCTGCAATGTACATATTCTTTCTTTTAAAAACGCTGCTTTAGACGCTTGGGGTTTATCAGGATCAAAACACTGATCCTTGTAAAAATAAAGCTATGAAACCGGTGTTCCTCCACACTTTGGGTCACCCCCCTCCATCCCAGTTAGATGAACTTCCTAACATTCCAGTTTTCAAAGCAACCCCTTAATCTTCAACATCCCCATCTCGGGTTTTACATCTTCTGAACCTCAAGCCCGGCTCTATTGCCAAATACCCTACTTTTCTACAACCAATACAACTTCTAAACATCCCGCTGCTGATACCAGCCCCCTCAGCTTTCAAGAGCTACTATATCTCCAAGAGTCCTCCATCCACTCAACGCCGGTGCCCGATGCCAGCACCTTGTATTGCAGCGTGCGCGGCTCAATCATCTCCAGGGGCCGCCCATTCACCTTGATGAGACCATTGCCGCGTTTGCAGTGCGCCACAGCTGTGGCTGTTTTCTGTGGAATACAAGAGGAAGAGTGGCCCCGTGAGCTCGGGCTCCAGCTCCCATGTTGCCCCCGTATTCCTGCCCACCGTCCTCTCCCAGACCCTGACCTTCTCCTTCCCCTCCCCTTCCCATCCGGCATCTAGCTCACCTTGCGTCCGAAGACCTGCACCGACTGCAGCGGGCCCTTGGACGGCATGGCTGCAACCGTGGACGAGAGAACCTAACCGCGCGGCGCTCCAACCGGAAAAGGAAAGCCCGGGGCCACCCTGGCCGCTTTTCAGGGTCTGCGCAGGCGCCTTGAGCGCTGCGTCGCGACGGGAGAGAGCTTTACGGCTTCTGTTGCGGCTAAGGGGCGGGGCGTCTGATCAGCCGCGGGAAGGCCCTTAGGAGCTCAGAGCGGGCGTGCCCTGTGAGGCGGAAGTGGCGGGCTCTGTGGGCGGAAAGGGTGGGTCGTGGGAGTGTAGTGTGCGGATTGATGGGAACGTTTCGCGAATGTGCTTCGCGTTCTCGGTAGTCGTCGATTGCCGCAGCTCTCCTTTGCGTTCTGACTCTTTTTTTTTTTTTTTTTTTTTTAAACTTTAAAATC
>NW_012116710.1:6339136-6343474 GCF_000951035.1 Colobus angolensis palliatus
TCACTGCAACCTCTGCTTTCCGGGTTAAAGTGATTCTCCTGCCTCAGCCTCTTTAGTAGCTGAGATTACAGGCATGTACTATCACGCCTGGCAAATTTTTGTAGTTTTAGTAGAGACGGGGTTTCACCATATTGGCCAGACTGGTCTCGAACTCCTGACCCCAAGTGATCCACTCATCTCAGCTTCCCAGAGTGCTGGGATTAAAGGCGTGAGCCACGCGCCCGGCCCCTAGAATCTCTTTCTCCAGAATCTCCCAGTCATCTTTTTCCTTTCCCCCAAATCACCCTCCACTTAGGCCTCCACCCCACAGAATTCTCTATCCCCAGCCCCCAACCCCACCTAAGGGACCCCAGGATTGGGTTGTCCTCTGGCTGCCAGCAGATGTCCCTGCCTCTCTCCCTATCAAGATTCTCCCCAGCCCAGAGATTCCTCTCTCAGGGCTACAGGGAGCCCACAGTTGCCTCAGTTTCTCTGGCAGTACAGGGTCTGGGATCCAAGGTTCAAAAGGATGTGGTGGCACACCTTGCCAAAGAGGGTGGAGACACGGAGACACTGGAGGGCAGGTCTGGGGCCAGAGGGAAAATCCAGCCTGGAGTCCAGCTCTAAAAGGGTGAGGCGGGAGAGGGGCTGTGAGGAGGGAGGGAGGAAGTCCCTAGAGTCTGACCCGGGGGGACACAGAGACAGCCCAGAGAAACATAGGCACACGTGGAGAAGGAGAGAAAGATGAAAAGGCCAAGGGAGAAGAGGAGAAAAGGGAGAGACCAGGACAGTCAAGAGATGGACCCCCAAAACAAGCCCAGTGACAGAGGCAGAGAGGCCAACCCTCAGACAAAAAGGAGATAAAGGCAGGCATGAAGTTTCCAAAATACTTGAGACAGAGGCCAGGTGCAGTGACTCACATCTATAATCCCAGGACTTTGGGAGGCCAAGGCGGGAGGATCACTCAAGCCCAGGATTCAAGACCAGACCGGTCAACATGGTGAAACCGCGCCTCTACTAAAAATACAAAAATCAGCTGGGCATAGTGGCAGGCACCTGTATCCCAGCTACAAGGGAGGCTGAGGCAGGAGAACCACTTTTTTTTTTTTTTTTTTTTTGAGACGGAGTCTCGCTCTGTCGCCCAGGCTGGAGTGCAGTGGCAGGATCTCAGGTCACTGCAAGCTCCACCTCCCGGGTTTACGCCATTCTCCCGCCTCAGCCTCCGGAGTAGCTGGGACTACAGGCGCCCGCCACCTCGCCCGGCTAGTTTTTTTTGTATTTTTAGTAGAGACGGGGTTTCACCGTGTTAGCCAGGATGGTCTCGATCTCCTGACCTCGTGATCCGCCCGTCTCGGCCTCCCAAAGTGCTGGGATTATAGGCGTGAACCACTGTGCCTGGCCAATTTATCTTTTTTTTTGAGATGGAGTCTCGCTCTGTCACTCAGACTGGAGGGCAGTGGCTTGATCTCAGCTCACTGCAACCTCTGCTTCCTGAGTTCAAGCAATTCTCCTGTGTCAGCCTCCCGAGTAGCTGGGATTACAGGCATGCACCACCATGCCCAGCTAATTTTTGTATTTTTTAGTACAGACAGGGTTTTATCATCTTGGCGAGGCTGGTCTTGAACTCCTGACCTCAAGCCCACCTCGGCCTCCCAAGGTTCTGGGATTACAGGTGTGAGCCAAGGCTATCGGCCTAGCCTGCACTGTCTTAAGGGCCTGTTGGGCAGGGGAGTTCAGGTTCTCTAGTCTCTCCAGATTGATCTTCACACTCTTGCTAAGTCTTGTATCGTCCCTGAGCTTGGGAGTCAGGGAGCACTGTGACCTAGGCCCTCCCGACTTCGGGGTCACCATCTTTCCCCAGCCTCTGTGGGCACACTCCCTGAATTATCTGTGGCTTGAGTGGAACAATCGGGATAGGACGGCGGGGGGAGGTGGAGGGGGAGTTCCCCTCACCCACTTCAGTCCTCCAGTCTGCTCCACCTTCCTGTACCTCTGTCTTCCAGAACCCCAGGTCAAGCACCAGAGAATGCCTGGGAGTGAGCAAGGTGCCGGTGTTGCTTCTGTGGATCATCCTCCTGCTTGTACAGCCCTGAGGGGACCTAGGAATGCCCCTCTGCTGTAGGGAGCCTTTTTACTTCCTTGCGTCCCTCTGAAGATACTAGTGAGTGGGGAGTGGAGCCAGCAGACAGGGGTGGGCCAATTGATGGGGCGTGGTAGGGGGTGTGTTTGAGGAAGGGTCAGCCTCTTTCCCTCCAAGATCTGATTCTCCTCCTTACCCTTGAATTGTAGGGAAACAAAAATGATGACACCCTCTACACCCCAGATGATCTCCTGGTGAGTATTGTATTTGCTTCTTTCTGCAGTTGGAGGTTTTGAGAGAATTCAGTGGTCTCCATGTATGAGGGTAGCTGTGTGACCATATGAATATGTTGCAGGGAGGAGGTAGTGGGACTGTCTCCTGACCCAGCCCCTAGTCTCAACAGATATATTTTGGTCACTGCTGTCTCCAACACCTAGAATAGGGAGGCATATAATAACAAATGATGACTACAGCTACATGTAAATAGTGCTTACTCTGTGCCAGGTATTGGTTTAAATGCTTTAAGTATGTTAGTTTATTTACTCTTTACACCAATCCTATAAGATAGACAGGACCGCCATGTATGGATGTGAACGTTGTACACTGCATAAGGATCCCACATCTACAGAGACGGTACTGTATTCACAGCCTGGACATTGTAGATTTGCATATTTGTCAGTTTCCAGCAGATGGCAGTAAAGTATCTTGTTCTAATCATGACTTAGAAGGTAGAAGGAACTTAAGGAAGGTCTTTTTCTTTTCTTTTTTTTTTTTTTTTTTTTGAGACAGAGTCTCGCTCTGCCCCCAGGCTGGAGTGCAGTGGCCGGATCTCAGCTCACTGCAAGCTCCACCTCCCGGGTTCACGCCATTCTCCTGCCTCAGCCTCCCGAGTAGCTGGGGCTACAGGCGCCCGCCACCTCGCCCGGCTAATTTTTTTGTATTTTTAGTAGAGACGGGGTTTCACCGTGTTAGCCAGGATGGTCTCGATCTCCTGACCTCGTGATCCGCCCGTCTCGGCCTCCCAAAGTGCTGGGATTACAGGCTTGAGCCACCGCGCCCGGCCTTCTTTTCTGTTTTTTTGAGACAGGGTCTTGCTCTGTCCCCCAGGCTGGAGTGCAGTGGCACAATCTCTGCTCACTGCTACCTCTGCGTCCTGGGTTCAAGCGATTCTCCTGCCTCAGCCTCCCAAGTAGCTGGGACTACAGGCATGCGCCACCATGCCCAGCTAATTTTTGTATTTTTAGTAGAGACGGGTTTTCACCATGTTGGTCAGGATGATCTCGATCTCTTGATCTTGTGATCCGCCTGCCTCGACCTCCCAAAGTGCTGGGATTACAAGTGTGAGCCACCATGCCCGACCTTTTTTTTTTTAAGATATGGGGTGTCACTATGTTGCCCAGGCTGGTCTGGACACCTGGGCTCAAGTGATCCTCCTGCCTTGGCCTCTCAAAGAGCTGGGATTACAGACAGGAGTCACTGTGCCAAGCTGAGTGTCTTTTTCTAACTTGCACATTAAGTACAGTAATGGGATAGTGTCAGCCCTTAAGGTTGGGATTATCCAGAGCCCTATTTACAAATGAGGAAACTGAGGCCCAGAGAAGTGAAGGGGTTTGTTCCAGGCCACAGATAAGAAACCTTGGGAGTGGGGACTTGGACTTATGCCCTTACCCATAGATACCACGTCACTTTGTCCCCACTGTGTGTCCTGCTGAGACTCTAGGCTGCTTCAGGTTGGAGCTGTCTGTGACTGGGTTTGAGGAGGGACCATCTGTGGGAACTGCTGTGTTGTAGCTACAGTACCTGCTGGATCCTCTGGGGTCCCAGCTGTGGGTGGCCAGCCAGGGCTGTTGCCGGTCCTGTGAAGGACATCCCCAGACACCTGTCCCCCTCTTTCTGGCCAAACTCCTGGAGTTACTACAGGGAGCTTGTGCTCAGCACCCTACCACAGCCTGAGCCTTGGAGGACATGGGCTCCCAGGTGCACCCAGAGAGGCTGGGTAGAGAGAGGGAGGGAATAGTCTTCAGCTCCAACTCCCAAACCCTAAGCCTTTTCTTCCCTCTAGGCCAGAGGATCCCACCTGGAGCCCTATGAGCCAAGCGGAAGAGGTAAGGAGGAGGAAAGTAAGGTAAGATCTGAAGTCTCTGAGCTCTTGGGCAGGGAGTTGGCTAAATTGCCCCATCTACCCCCACCCCATTCTCACTGTCCTTTAGATACTCCCTCTTCTTTTTTTTTTTTTTTTTGAGGCGTTTTTTCGCTCTGTCGCCCGGACTGGAGTGCAG
>NW_012116710.1:6344044-6358647 GCF_000951035.1 Colobus angolensis palliatus
GAGGCGGAGCTTGCAGTGAGCCGAGATCTGGCCACTGCACTCCAGCCTGTGCAACAGAGCGAGACTCCGCCTCAAAAAAAAATAATAATAATTACCACTTGAACTTTGCTTTTTTTTTTTCCCTTTTTGAGGCAGAGTCTTACTCTGTTGTCCAGGCTACAGTGCAGTGGCGCAGTCCTGAGTAACTGGGATTACAGGCGCGCTCCACTACACCTGGCTAATTTTTGTATTTTTAGTAGAGATGGGGTTTCACAATGTTGGTCAGTCCGGTCTCGAATGCCTGACCTTGTGATCTGCCCGCCTCAGCCTTCCAAAGTGCTGGGATTACAGATGTGAGCCACCGTGCCCAGACCACCACTTGGAGAACTTTCAAGTAATACTGATGGCCAGACCCCAGCCCAGATAATTTGATAATTGGTCTCTGGTGGAGCCCGAGCATCTATATTATTTTATTATTTAGAGACAGGGTTTCGCTATGCCACACAGGCTGGACTCGGCATCTGTCCGTATGTTTTTTTGAGACAGGGTCACACTCTGTCGCCCAGGCTGGAGTGCAGTGGCATGATCAAAACTCATTGCAGGCTTGATCTCTCAGGCTCAAGTGACTCTCCCACCTCAACCCCGCAAGTAGCTAGGGCTATAGGTGCATGCCACCATACTCAGCTAATTTTTGTATTTTTTGTAGAGATGAGGTTACCCTTTATTGCCCAGGCTAATCTTTTTCCTTTTTTTTTCTTTTTAGGCGGAGTCTCACTGTCTGTCACCTAGGCTGGAGTGCAGCAGCCCGATCTCGGCTCACTGCAAGCTCCGCCTCCCGGGTTCACGCCATTCTCCTGCCTCAGCCTCCCGAGTAGCTGGGACTACAGGTGTCCGCCAACACGCCCGGCTAATTTTTTGTATTTTTAGTAGAGACGGGGTTTCACCATATTAGCCAGGATGGCCTCTATCTCCTGACCTCGTGATCCGCCCATCTTGGCCTCCCAAAGTGCTGGGATTACAGGCGTGAGCCACCGCGCCTGGCCACTCCAGGCTAATGTTGAACTCCTGGGCTCAAGTGATCCTCCCCCTTCAGCCTCCCAAAGTGTGCTGGCATTATAGGCATGAGCCACCACACCTGACCTTTTTTTTTTTTTTTTGAGACAGAGTCTCCTCTGTTACCCAGGCTGGAGTGCACTGGCTAGCGGACTGGATGGCCACATTTCCATCACCCCAAAGCATTCCTTATCTCCCTTCCCAGTCAATTTCCATCTCCCTCTCCAGCCCCAGACATCCACTAATCTGCATTGTCTGTATAGGTTGGTTTTGCTTGCTCTGGAGTTTCATATGAATGGAATCATGCTGGACATCTCCTTTCACTTTCTTTTTAGTAGAGATGGGGTTTCACCATGTTGGCCAGGCTGGTCTCGAACTCCTGACTTGTGATCCACCCGCCTTGGCCTCCCAAAGTGCTGGGATTACCAGCGTGAGCCACCGCGCCCGGCCCTAATTTTTGTATGTTTCCAGTTTAGGGCTAATTATGCAACTCTTTCTTTCTAAAATCTTCTCAAGTATTCTGATGTGCTACCAGAGTTGAGTTCAGAACCGTGGATCCACCAAGGAAGAAACTTCCATGGGGGGAAAATGGCTGTACCTTCTCTTTTCTGCAGGGAATGCCTTTCTGCAGCAGTGTCAGCAGTGATTTTATATGTAGAATCCTATTTTCTTTTCTTCTTTTTTTAATTTTTTTGAGATGGAGTCTTGCTCTGTTGCCCAGGCTAGAGCCATCTTTGTTCACTGCAACCTCCACCTACCGGGTTCAAGAGATTCTCCTGCCTCAGCCTCCTGAGTAGCTGGGATTACAGGTGTGCGCCACCACGCCACCCGGCTACTTTTTGTATTTTTTTAGTAGAGACAGGGTTTTACCATGTTGGCCAGGCTGGTCTTGAACTCCTGACCTCAGGTGATCTGCCCGCCTTGGTCTCCCAAAGTGCTGGGATTACAGGCATGAGCCACCGCGCCTGGCCGAGAATCCTATTTTCAAGAGCTGCTATTTAAAAGAACCAAGCTTAGTGCACTTTCCAACTGCCTGACTGCTTGTTTCCCTTACCGGCGGGAGCTCCAGCATCTCCTTGGCTCGAAATGGACCCCAACTGCTCCTGTGCCACTGGTGGCTCCTGCACGTGCGCCGGCTCCTGCAAGTGCAAAGAGTGCAAATGCATCTCCTGCAAGAAGAGCTGCTGTTCCTGCTGCCCCGTGGGCTGTGCCAAGTGTGCCCAGGGCTGCGTCTGCAAAGGGGCGTCGGAGAAGTGCAGCTGCTGTGCCTGATGTGGGGACAACTCTGCTCCCAGATGTAAATACAGTAACCTGCACAACCTGGATTTTTTTGTAATACAACACTGAGCCATTTTCTGCATTTCTTTTTATATTAAATATGTGATTGTTTTATTGCTATAAAAGAATTTTGACTTGAAAAAAAATAAAAAATAAAAGAACCAAGCTTAAGGAAGAGGAAACACCTTTCTATAGAGTGCTCAGCCCCTCCCCAATCTATCTGGGACTCAATTTGGTTTTGCTGGATTGGGGAGTGTGTGCTTTTGGGGAGAAACATGCACCTGCAGGTATATTCACTGCCTGCTTCCATCATAACTGCACCCCATTCCCCAGTAACTAAGTAGGTATACATTAAGCTTAGGTAAATTGAATACAGGTGTATCATACTTATGTAAGAAATTTTACCAGTATGTCCTGAGGCTTCTAATTTTTTTTTTTTTTTTTTTTGAGACAGAGTCTTGCTCTGTCTCTGTCACCCAGGCTGGAGTGCAGTGGCATAGTCTTAGCTCACTGCAACCTCCACCTCCCTGGTTCAAGCAATTCCCCTGCCTCAGCCTCCCGAGTAGTTAGAATTACAGGCGCACGCCACCACGCACAGCTAATTTTTTTGTATTTTTAGTAGAGACGGAGTTTCACCATGTTGGCCAGACTGGTTTCGAACTCCTGACCTCAGGCAATCCGCCCGCCTCGGCCTCCCAATGTGCTGAGATTGCAGGCATGAGCCACGGCGCCCGACATAGGCTTCTGATTTTTAAAATTTCCCCTATCAGGTTAATTTTTTAATATTTGTTTTAATTTTTTTTTTTTTTTTTTAAGAGACAGGGTCTCGATCACCCAGTCTGGAGTGCAGTGGTGCAATCATAGCTCACTGAAGCCTCAACCTGGGTTCAAGTGATCCTCCTACCTTAGCCTTTGGAGTAGCAGGGACCACAGGTACAAGCCACCACACCACATTAAAAACACACACACACACACACACAAACTGGATACATGAGGTCTCAATTTGTTGCCCATGCTGGTCTCAAATTCCTGGCTTCACGTGATCTTCCCGCCTCAGCCTCCCAAAGCACTGGGATTACAGGCGAAGGTTCATTTTTCATCTCTCCATTACACCTGTCCACTCTGCCACTACTCGTCAGCTGTCATTACTGATAGATAAATTAGGCTTTAAATGAACTTAGGAAGCCTGGAAAGAGAAATAGGGACTTGGGCCGGGCGTGGCAGGTCACGCCTGTGATCTCAGCACTTTGGAAGGACTTGGCCAGAGGATGGCTTTTGAGTTTGAGTTTGAGACCAGGCCGGGCAACAGCCCGACTCTACAAAAAAAAAAAAAAGGAAAAGAAAAATAAGGGCTTTCACGGTCACTCAGACTTGGCGAGGAGGCTTGGGTCTGACGCTTTCCACTGAGTTTATTTTTCTGAGCTTCAGCGTTCTCTCCAACATGGGGATACGTATCTCCTAGGGATGCTTTACAGGGCCTAGGAGATAAAGCCTGGTTTCTTTAATAGTTTGCTATTCGCTGATTCCCGGCCTCCCCGCGGCTTGGCCTACCGCGCTAGTGCTGGACTAACGAACAAACGGCTCACTCAATTCAAACACGAGTCTCAGCCTGGAAAACGCCGAGTTGGCGGTTAAAAAGCACCTTTCCCCTCCCGACCCTCCGCAGATGTCACCCCCTCACTCCGCCTAGACTAGCCCTGCCTCTCTCAAGATGGCGACCTGGAAGTGCGTCGCCCGGGCCAGCCCCGGAAATCTCGTCTTAGGTGAGGCCAACGGATAGGTTCTCGCGAGAGGACCCGTCAGCCCCCAGCCGGACGTCGTGCGAACAGCAGCTGGTACCGAAGGCGGAGGTGGAGCCCGAGTGGTAAGTGCGTGTGCAGAGGTGGCAGTTCCGGGGGCCGCCGGAGGCCGAGGAGGTGTGGAGAACAGATTTGGAAACTGGGGAGGTCTAGCATGTGGCGTAGGAGGGGGTCTGCACTCCAGTTCGCGATTGCCAAAACAAGCCTGCCGGAAGCGCGCTAAGGGGTTTTCTTCTCCCAGGGAACCGACGGGGAAACTGAGGCTCGGGGTGGCGAGCAGGATTGTGGGACGCGCTGTGGCTGCTGTCTTTCCCAGCAGCAGCGGAAGATGTCGGACAGCGAGGACAGCAACTTTTCCGAGGAGGAGGACAGCGAGCGCAGCAGTGACGGCGAGGAGGCCGAGGTCTGTGGCTGGGGCGCCGGGGGAGACATTGCACCTGGGGGCAGGACTCCGGGTAGAAAACCCACTGTGGGAGGCTCGAGGGGTTCACAGCGGACTCTGGCTTCTGGGAACTCCCAGATTGTCACAAGAGATAGAGAATTAGGTAAGTCGAAGTCAAACAAAGGGACAGTTTCTGGAGGCCAGAAATGTGTTAGGTAAGATAACAGGTGATGTTTTTAAAGTTTAGTCTGTGTGCGTATAGTAAGCACTTAGTATTAGTTGTTTTTTTTTTTTTTTTGGTTACGTCTAGTCATTCCAGAAATTTATTCGTAGTGCCTACTACGTACCAGGTGCAATTCTTTGTCTTTGGGGTACACCAGTAAACAAAGCAGATTTTAAAAATGTCTGCCTGCGGGAATGTACATAAATATAGCCAAGGAATGAACTATATAGTAAGCCAGAAGGTATTCTGGAGAAAAGGAGAACAGAAAAGGGGAATGGAGAGTCCTGGTTGCACTTGCAATAGGGTCATCAGCATGACTTGTTGGAGGTGAGGGAGTGAGTCTTGGTTAGCTGGAAGTGGAGTATTCCAGTGAGGGGGACCAGCATGTGCAAAGATGGAAGTGTGTCTGCCTTGTTCAAGGATTAACGAGGATTTGAGAGGCCAAGCTAGGAGGTTCACCTGAGCCCAGAAGTTCTAGGGCAATCTGGGCAACATAGTGGGGCCCTGTCTCTACAAAAATATAAAAAAATTAGCTGAGGCCGGTCTTGGTGGCTCACACCTGTAATCTCAGCACTTTGGGAGGCCAAGGCAGTGGATCACCTGAGGTCAGGAGTTCAAGACCAGCCTGGCCAACATGGTGAAACCCTGTCTTTACTAAAAATACAAAAAAATTAGCTGGGCTTGATGCCGCCCACCTGTAATCCCAGCTACTCAGGAGGCTGAGGCTGAGAATCACTTGAACCAGGGAGACAGAGATTGTGGTGAGCTGAGATCGCGCCACTGCACTGCCGCCTGGGCGACAGAGCAAGACTCTGTCTTACAAAAATATTAGCTGAGCTTGGTGGCACGCTCCTGTAGTCCCAGTTACTTGGGAGGCCGAGGTGGGAAGATCGCTTGAGCCATAAGGTGAAGGTGCAGTGAGCTGTGATTGTGCCACTGCACTGCAGCCTGGGTGACAGAGTGAGACTTTGTCTTCCCACCACCGCCTAAAAAAAGAGGATCCAGTTTGGTTGGATCAGAGTGAGTACAACAAAGAATTTATGGGAGCCAGGTCGTATAGGATTTTGAAAGCTGTGGTAAGGAATTTGGTTTTAACTGAGTAAAATGAAACCTCGAAAAAGTTTGAGCAAGTGAAGATGTGATCTAATGTTTTGAAAGGATCACTCTGGCTTTAGGTCTCTTGAGTACCTCTGTTTCGGGAACCAAAAAACCAACATTTCCTGGGGCATTTCTGATTTCAAATGTTCTTTTATTTGCCATTAAAATTTTTTTTTTTTTTTTTTGAGACAGCATCTCAATAGGTTGGCACAGGCTGGAGTGCATAGTCATGATCTCGGCCCACTGCAACCTCAGCCTCCCGAGTAGCAGGGATTACAGGCATCCACCACCACATCAGGCTAATTTTTGTATTTTTAGTAGAAACGAGGTTTCGCCATTTTGGCCAGGCTGGTTTTGAACTCCCGACCTCAGGTGATCCACCCCCCTTGGCCTCCCAGAATGCTAGATTACAGGCGTGAGCCACTGCACCAAGCCCAGTATCCTACTTTTAAACTTATTTTTGTTTTATTCGTTTGTTGAACAAATCAATGTTTCCATCTACTACTGTGTTGCACTTACTTCCCAGGTGTCTGGTAGGAAATCTTTACTTTTTCGGAGTTGATATTTAGTAGGCAGCAATCATAAACCAGTAAACAGGTGACAGGGTGATTGTAGATCTCTTGTTTGATGCACAGAAACTTCAATTGGCTTTTTAAATTAGTAGCCAATGCTTGTGAGGGAGATTTAACATAAGGATTAAGATTTCTTGCTTTTTCTGGGAAAGTGGAAGGAGCTGGCACCCTGGGACCCAGGTTTGTTCTGCAGAGCAGCCGTTTGCTTGATGAGTGGCTGTCCTACTTACAGCGGGGAATTTTCTCCAGTTCCCAGGATATGTTAGTTGCCATTTATCATCTTGCTTGCCTCGTGGCAGAGTGAAGAAAAGGAAGAGATTTCACGTGGCTGTGTTCTGGAAAACATTTGGTCGATGGAGAGTGCCATGTGTTTTGGGTGACTCGTCCCACTCATTTATGTTGCCTGCTTATCCTATGTGGACATTTGATTGCCAGTCTTTGTTGTGCCCTTTGGGGAGGTGCCTGGTAGTGAATAGTTGGAGAAATTGGGATGCTGTGGTAGGGGAGGGGTGAGTGGGAGAGTGACAGGGAGGGCCTTTTCTCTAAGCTGTAGCACTGGATTCTTGGTCTCTGATTCATGGCTTGGAGACACTGCTTGTTGGTTAAAGTCTGGTGGAAATGAGACCAAGATCCCCAGTTCCATTTCCTGGCTGGCACATTCTCGTTTGCACTGTACTAGTCTCACTTCCCCAGCACTATACCATACTTGACCCCTCCCTGCTGGCTCCTCTTCAGTTACCAGGTGAGGCAGGAGGGCAGTGTGAGGCCTGTCCCCACTGCCAGGGACAGGATTGGATGACCTTTTCAGACAGCCAAATGGTGACATGGTCTTGCAGGACAGGGTTCTGTGGCTAGACAGGTAGGGATGGATGGCAAATAATGAGCTACTTTTGAGTGGAGCTGCTGGTTCGCCCATCACAGCTACAGTAACCTGTTCATTTATTTCAACAAATGTTCCTTGACTTGTCATGTTGGGGTCATAGCCTCCCTTACAGAGATCTCAGTCTCAGGGCAGAGAGAGTTTTATAGATACACAGTTACTGCAGGGGATGTTGAGGACAGTAAGAGCATATCCAAGCCCTGAGGTGATGCAGAGAGTGGCAGGGACTCTCTCCACTGGGAGGGAGGAGCCAGGTTTGGAAAGAGGCTTCTCTGGGACCTGGCAGAGGGGGACTGATGACAAGGTTCCTAGAAATCAGCCTGTGGTCCTGTCATAGTTTGGGTTGTTAAAACGTGCTTCTTTGTGGGCTAGTCAAGATTATGTGTTAAGCAAATATTTCTGAAGTCTTCTGTGCTTGGCCCTGGGCTGGGTGATGTTGGGGGACCCAGCGGTGCCTGAGATGGACTGGGCCCTACTATTGGGAGGCTTACAGTGGTCAGGGCTGTGATGGAGGGAACACAGAGAATTGTGAGCGTAGAGGATGTGCCTGACTCTGCTTGGGGAAGAGGGGGCGGGGATGGCTGCCTGCAGGAGGAAGGTTGGTTTTTTTTTTTTTTTTGAGACGGTGTCTTGCTCTGTCACCCAGGCTGGAGTGCAGTGGCGTGATCTCGGCTCACTGCAGCCTCCACCTCACGGTTAAGCAATTCTCCTCTCTCAGCTTCCTGAGTAGCTGAGATTACAGGGGTGCGCCACCACACCTGGCTAATTTTTATATTTTTGGTAGAGGTGGAGTTTCACCATGTTGGCCAAGCTGGTCTTGGAACTCCTGACTTCAAGTGATTGCCTGCCTCAGCCTTCCAAAGTGCTGGGATTACAGGCATTAGCCATCTTGCTCAGCCCTTTTTTTTTTTTGACACAGGGTCTCACTTTGCATCCATGCTGGAGTGCAGTGGTGTGATCTCAACTCACTGCAGCCTCAATCTCCTGAGGAACAAGCAGTCCTCCTACTTCAGCCTCCCAGTGAGCTGGGACAACAAGAATCTGCCACCATGCCTGGTTAAGTTTTGTATTGTTGGTAGAGACGGGGCTTTGTCAGATTGTCCAGGCTGGTCTCAAACTCCTGGGGCTCAAGTGATCCTCCTACCTTGGCCTCTCAAAGTGTTGGGATTACAGGTGTGAGCCACCATGCCCAGCTAGGGAGGGAATATTTTAGGTGAAGTGTTAATGGGGGGCACACCGGTTTTTTTTTTTTTTTTTTGGAGATGAAGTCTCGCTCTGTCTCCCACGCTGGAGTGTAGTGGCACAGTCTCGGCTCACCGCAATCTCTGCTTTCTGGGTTTAAGTGATTCTCCTGCCTCAGCCTCCTGAGTAGCTGGGATTACAGGCACGTGCCACTGCACCCAGCCCCAGAGGAGACTTTTTATACAGAGAACCAGCATGGATGATGGCCAGCACTGAGAGAGCATGGTCCAAGTAGTTAAGTGCAGCTGAGGCCTGGTGTTGGGGAGGCAGTCCTGAATGGTGGGAAATGGGGAGAGGCAGCAGGCTGAGCATGTGCTTCTAGTCCAGGCTGGCTGAAGCTGGGCAGGGGACCAAATGGTCAGGTTCATGTTGTTGTTGTTGTTGTTTTTGAGATAGAGTCTTGCTCTGTTGCCCAGGCTGGAGTGCAGTGGCACGATCTCGGCTCACTGCAAGCTCCACCTCCCGGGTTCACGCCATTCTTCTGCTTCAGCCTCCCAAGTAGCTGGGACTACAGGAGCCCACCACCATGCCCAGCTAATTTTTTTGTATTTTTAGTAGAGACGGGTTTCATTGTGTTAGCCAGGTTGGTCTCAATCTCCTGACGTCGTGATCCGCCCGCCTCAGCCTCCCAAAGTGCTGGGATTACAGGCTTGAGCCACCGCGCCTGGCAGGTTCATGTTTTAGATCACAGTTTTCCAAGACTGTACCGTATATTCTAGGTTGGGGATGATGAGAGGTGCTTTTAGGTGGAATAAGGACAAGACCTGAAGCTACATTGAATCATTTAGTGAGAATATTTCCTTTTCAGTTGTGTGTCTTGTCTTGATTGGGTCATGGGAAAGTTTCATTTTACTGCTTCTGGGTCTTGAACGCCTCTAGGTGGGAGAATAGGCCTTAGACTTAGAGCCTGCAGCAGGCAGCAGTATCTTGCTGGATCTTAATAACATTGTTTTGCTTTTATCTTTATAGTTACCTTGTGTTTATGACAAACCTTCAAAAAGTTTTAAATTTTGAAACATTGCATAACATAGAAATGTAAAGAACGTGAATAGATTTGAAGAAAATACACATTGAATGTTATCCAAAATGCTTGGGACAAGAAGTGTTTCAGATTTTGTATTTTTTTTGGGGGGGGGGTTTGTAATATTTACACTGGAGCATTCCCTAATCTGAAAATCCAGAATGCTCCAGTGAACATTTACTTTGAGCATGACCTTTTTTTTTTTTTGAGACAGAGTCTCACTGTGTCACCCAGGCTGGAGTGCAGTGGTGCGATCTTGGCTCACTGCAACCTGTGCCTCCCAGATTCAAACAATTCTCCTGCTTCAGCCTCCCAAGTAGTTGGGACTACAGATGCACCACCATGCCCGGCTAATTGTGTCTTTTTTTTTTTTTTTTTTTTTTTTAGTAGAGATGGGGCTTTCCTACGTTAGCCAGGCTGATCTTGAACTCCTGACCTCAAGTGAGCCGCATGAGCCACCGCATGCGGCCTGAACATGACCTTTGAGCATTATGTCAGTGCTGAAAAAGTTTCAGATTTTGAAGCCTCTCAGATTTCAGTTGTTTTGTTTGTTTTTTTGACAACGTCTCAGTCCATTGGCCAGGCTGGAGTGCAGTAGCACAATCTCGGCTCAGTGCAACTTTCATCTCCCAGTTTCAAGTGATTCTCCTGCCTCAGCCTCCTGAGTAGCTGGGATTACAGGTGCCCACTGCCACACTGGGCTAGCTTTTGTATTTTTAGTAGAGACGGGGTTTCACCGTGTTGACTAAGCTGGTCTTCAACTCCTGATGTCAGGTGATCCACCAGCGCCTCAGCCTCCTAAAGTGTTGGGATTACAGGCGTGAGCCACTGTGCCTGACCAGATTTCAGATTTTTGGATTAGAGATACTCAGCCTGGCTGGGCGCGGTAGTTTATGCCTGTAATCCCAGCACTTTGGGAGGCTAAGGCGAGCAGATCACGAGGTCAGGAGATAGAGACCATACTGGCTAACATGATGAAGCCCTGTCTCTACTAAAAAATAAAACAAAAATTAGCAGGCCTGGTGGTGTGTTCCTGTCGTCCCAGCTACTGGGGAGGCTGAGGCAGGAGAATGGCATGAACCCCGGAGGTGGAGACTGTAGTGAGACGAGATCACACCACTGCACTCCAGCCAGGGCAACAGAGCGAGACTCCGTCACACACACACACACACACACACAAAAAGAAATGCTCAGCCGGGCATGGTGGCTCAAGCCTGTAATCCCAGCACTTTGGGAGGCTGAGACGGGCGGATCATGAGGTCACATCGAGACCATCCTGCCTAACACGGTGAAACCCCGTCTCTCTAAAAAATACAGAAAACTAGCCGGGCGAGGTGGCAGGCACCTGTAGTCCCAGCTACTCGGGAGGCTGAGGCAGGAGGATGGTGTAAACCTGGGAGGCGGAGCTCGCAGTGAGCTGAGACCTGGCCACTGCACTCCAGCCTGGGCAACAGAGCGAGACTCCATCTCAGAAAAAAAAAAAAAAAAAAAAGAAATGCTCAACCTGTATTAGGTAAATGGATTGTAGCAATGACATGGAAGAAGTTGTGAAGTTAATGAGTTAAAGATTAAGTTCAGTATGCATCCATTAATGTTGTTGCTGGTATGGAAAGAGGGATTAGAGGCCAGGAGAGTAGGGAGGAGGCTAGGGTAAGGATCCAGGTGTTAGAGGGCAGTGTCCTGGCCTAGGCTCAGATGTATGGGGCTAGGGGAAGGGATGGGTTGGAGAAATGATGTTCACAGGCAGAAAGGATGAGGATTTGGTGCCTGTCGGTAATTGGAGGAGGCCAGCACAGGTCTAGGGGAAGACGTTGAGGTCAGTTTGGGACACAGTGGGTATGAAAGGGCTCAGAGGACATCTGGGGGAGGCATCCAGGATGCTGCTGGTGCATGGAGGTCTTGAATTCTGGAAAAAAGTGGGAATCTAGAGACAGATGAGGGTGTCGTCTGTAGAGACAGGAACTGAGGTCATGGAAGGTAAAATGGCCAGGGAGAGAGTGTATGGAGGGAGAACAAAGTGGCCCTGGACTGAGCCCTGGTAATTGATGTCAGACTTGAAGAGGTTAATAGTAAGAGGAGCTTGAAGAAGAGCCGTTGGAATTTTGAGAAAAACCGGGAGAGCATGGTACAGCAGAAGCCAAGAGAGGAGCATTTCTCCAGGGAGGGCATGGTTGGGGTGCCAGATGCTGCTGGGATGGTAGGGAAAACAGAATGGCCACAGAATTAGCAACAGGGCTGGCCAGTGATCTGGTGAGCAGTGTGGACTAGAAACAGAGATGGGAGTCACTGTCACAGAGATGTCCCCCAACCACCAAGGGGGAGGACAAGATGGCCTTGGGGAGTTGTTGAATGGGAAGAGATGGGCTGGTTGCTGTGGCTAACACCTGTAATCCCAGCACTTTGGGAGGCAGAGGCGAGTGGATCACCTGAGGTCAGGAGTTCAGGACCAGCCTGGCCAACATGGTGAAGCCCTGTCTCTACTAAAAAAATACAAAAATTAGCCAGGTGTGGTGGCGCACGCCTGTAATCCCAGCTATGCAGGAGGCTGAGGCAGGAGGATTGCTTGAACCCAGGAGGCGGAGGTTGCAGTGAGCTGAGATTGTGCCACGGCACTCTAGCCTGGGAGACAGAGTGGGCCTCCATCTCAAAAAAAAAAAGAAAGGAAAAGAAATGAGGCCCATGGACCAAGCTTCATCGAGCTATTATAGTTAAAGACCCGGTAGAAAGTGAGCAAGAAATCTAGTGCAGGGAGAAGCCCAGGTCAACTCTCAGGGTTGGTTGAGTGGCTGGGGAGATGGCAGTGCTGTCGCTGAGGTAGAATGGTAACCAGAGAGCAGGCTAGAGTGAAAGGGGTGTATGCAGAGCAAAGGGGGCTGTGATTGGCCAGGCCGATCTGAGGTCAGATTTAGGGTGGGGAACTTGGTTTTTGGATTTTGGGGTAGTAGAATTCTGGTGCTACAACCCTGCCTGACCCCTGTAGGTAGAGGAAGAACGGCGGAGTGCAGCGGGCAGTGAGAAGGAAGAAGAGCCTGAGGAAGAAGAAGAGGAGGAAGAGGAGGAGGAATATGATGAGGAAGAGGAGGAAGAAGATGATGACCGACCCCCCAAGAAACCCCGCCATGGAGGCTTCATTCTGGACGAGGCTGGTATGTCACAGTGCTGGGCCAGTGCTGAGCAGAGGCTGAGCTTCTACTTTTTAGTTCCATTTCTTTCTTTTGAGACAGAGTTTTGCTCTTGTCGCCCAGGCTGGAGTCCAATGGTGCGATCTCAGGTCACTGCAACCTCCACCTCCCAGGTTCAAGCGAGTCTCCTGCCTGGGCCTCTCAAGTAGCTGGGATTATAGGCATGTGCCTCCACACCCAGCTAATTTTTTGTAGTTTCTGTAGAGACAGGGTTTCACCGGGTTAGCCAGGATGGTCTCGATATCCTGACCTCGTGATCCACCCACCTCAGCCTCCCAGAGTGCTGGGATTACAGGCGTGAGCCACTGTGCCCGGCCATATATCCGTATATTTTTTTGAGACAGAGTCTCGCTCTTGTTGCCCAGGCTGGAGTGCAGTGGTGCGATCTTGGTTAACTGCAACCTCCGCCCCCTGGGTTCAAGCGATTCTCCTGCCTCAGCCTCCTCAGTACCTGGGATTACAGGCGGCTGTCACCATGCCCAGATAATTTTTGTACTTTTAGTAGAGACGGGATTTCACCATGTTGGCTAGGCTGGTCTCAAACCAAAAAACAAAACAAAAAAACACACACAATCACAGTATCATTATGATCTTTTTTTCTTTTGAGATGGAGTCTCACTCTGCTGCCCAGGCTGGAGTGCAGTGGTGCGATCTCAGCTCACTGCAGCTTCTACCTCCTGGGTTTAAGTGATTCTCCTTCCTCTGCCTCATGAGTAGTTGAGATTACAGGCGTGTGCTACCACGCCTGGCTAATTTTTGTATTTTTAGTAGAGGCAGGGTTTCACCATGTCGGTCAGGCTGGTCTGAACTCATGACCTCGTGATCCACCTGCCTCGGCCTCCCAGAGTACTGGGATTACAGGCGTGAGCCACTGCGCCTGGCACCATTATGATCTTTTAAAATCTGACAGTGGTTTGTACTTATCATGGAAAGCTCAAATGACTTGAAATTAGGTAACCTGAAAAGGTAGTCTGACAGATTTGGATCCCTTCTAGCCTGGCTCCACTGTTTTCTCCATGTAGCCCTGGCCAGCGTCCTGTGTATCACTGAGTCTCCTCCTCTCTCAGTGCAAGGGGGGAAATAGTTCTTTCTGTTACAGCAGGGATATGGGGAGGATTTGGGGGACCATGTGTTTAAAGCTCGTTAAGTTGATGGCGACCTAGAATGTAATGCCCAACCTAGGAAAAGCCCTCAGAAAACAGGGTTGTTATTTATTAAGGTTACATAGGTCCACGTTACAACTACTCTTCTGTAAACTGCTTTTTATCATTCCACAGTTGAAAAAGTAAAGAAACAGAGACAGCTTAGGTTAAATGACTCAAGGTGTATAAGGAAAGTTTCTGGGCCGGTGCAGTGGCTCACGCTTGTAGTCCCAGCACTTTGGGAGGCCAAGGTGGAGGATTATTTTGCTCAGGAATTTGAATATCACAAGACCCCATGTCCGACAACAACAACGACAACAAAAATTTAGCCAGGCTTGGTGGCTTGTGCCTGCGGTCCCAGCTAATCAGAAGGCTGAGGTAGGAGGCTCGCTTGAGCCCAGGTGGTCGAGATTGCTGTAGGCTGTGATTGAGCCACTGCACTCCAGCCTGGACAACAGAGTGAGACCCTGTCTCAAAAAAGAAAATTTTCTGAACGTCATCTGGCGCCTAAGTGCTCAATAAACATTAGCTGCTGTCAGTATTATCATCATTAGTATTACAATATTTGTTTTTTTCCAATGACTGCACAGTGTTTCATTGTGTAATGTGTTTTATTTAACCAGGCTCTTGTTGGATATTGAAGTTTGTTTGTGTCACAGCACATGCAGTAATGCTGTGAACATCTTCATACATATTTAAACACATGCATACAATTTATTATCTAGACCAAAGTTCTTTTTTTTTTTTTTTTT
>NW_012116710.1:6358917-6368133 GCF_000951035.1 Colobus angolensis palliatus
ATCTCCTGACCTCGTGATCCGCCCATCTCGGCCTCCGAAAGTGCTGGGATTACAGGCTTGAGCCACCGCGCCTGGCCAACCAAAGTTCTTAACCTTTCTTGTGCTGTGGCCCCTTTTGTAGTCTGGTGAAACCCTGTTCCCTTCTCAGAACCGTCTTCTGAAATGCATAAAACAAAATACATAGGATTCCAAAGAGGACAATTTATTGAAATACAGTTATCAGAATATTTAAAAAGAACATTTTGGTGCATATGTTTCTTTGTTAACATATTTAGATAATAAGACTTTATAGATAGTCTAAGAATCTAATTTTTGAGTAACAGTGAGTGTAAATGCTGCCTTGAGATACCTACAGCTGTAATGTGCTGTGAAAGAGCCAGTGACACAGCTAACATTGTGTGGTTTGTTGCCATTGTACGTAGCTGATGTAGATGCTACATTTCAGTTACAGATTACTGAAAATAGGAGCTGTAGTTTTTTCATCTAACACAGACCACCCCAGATGAAAAATCTCTGTTCTAGAGGTCGGGTGCGGTGGCTCGAGCCTGTAATCCCAGCACTTTGGGAGGCCGAGACGGGCGGATCACGAGGTCAGGAGATCGAGACCATCCTGGCTAACACGGTGAAACCCCGTCTCTACTAAAAAATACAAAAAACTAGCTGGGCGAGGTGGCGGGCGCCTGTAGTCCCAGCTACTTGGAGGCTGAGGCAGGAGAATGGTGTAAACCTGGGAGGTGGAGCTTGCAGTGAGCTGAGAACCGGCCACTGCACTCCAGCCCAGGCGACAGAGCGAGGCTCCGTCTCAAAAAAAAAAAAAAAAAAAATCTCTGTTCTACCTGTTAAATCCCTATCAGTCAAATTCCTAGGCAACGGTGGTGCTATTTTTATTTTTATTTTTTTTTTGAGACAGAGTCTTACTCTGTCCCCCAGGCTGGAGTGCAGTGGCGCGATGGCTCACTGCAGCCTCTCCCTCCTGGGTTCAACTGATTCTCCTGCCTCAGCCTCCTGAGTAGCTGGGACTACAGACGCATGCAACCACGCCCAGCTGATTTTTTGTATTTTTAGTAGAGACGGGGTTTCACTGTGTTAGCCAGGATGGTTTCGAACTCCTGACCTTGTGATCTGCCCGCCTTGGCCTCCCAAAGTGCTGGGATTACAGGCATGAGCCACCATGCCCGGCTGCATTTTTTTAAAAAAAGATTTTTGATATTTATGGCCAAATGTCAGTTCCTGAAAAGATAAGACTAGTTCATACTTCCATGATGATAATGAATGTGCTTGTTTTCCCTTACCTGTGGGAAGAGGGATTACTTAGAACACATCCTCTGTTTTCCTGGGACTCTTTTACCTGAGAAGAAAACTAGTCTATTGTCAAAGGGACAGGAGGTGCTCTGGATATTCCTGGAGAGCAAGAGAATGGATGTCATGCTGGGTGACAGCTGTGGGCTCCCAGGGACACCCATATGTTGGTGGTGGAAGTGTTGGTGGGCAATGTCTGTGTGGAAGGCTATGTGGCGGTGCATGTTAGCATTTAACATGCAGGAACCCTTTGACCCAGCAGTTCCTCTTTAGAATTTAGTTTATGGTTAAACTTGCGTGAGTGCATGAAGACATGAGAACAAAGATGCATGTTGTAGTCCTGTTCACAGTTGTAAAATTTGGTGACCTAAATGTTTATTGATGATCGGGGCCTGGTTAAACAAATTGTGGGCCATATAGCATATGAGGCTTTTGCTCCTGTGGGAGAGCTCTGAGTTTGTAGTAGTATTGAGAAAAAAAGAAAGGTACAGAGTAGTGTGTTAAAGAATTACATGGGGCTGGGCGTGGTGGCTTATGCCTGTAATCCCTGCTCTTTGGGAGGCCGAGGCGGGTGGATCATCTGAGGCCAGGAGTTCGAGACCAGTCTGGCCAAGATGGGGAAATCCTGTCTCTACTAAAAATACAAAAATTAGCCGGGTGCAGTGGCGGGCACCTGTAGTCCCAGTTACTTGGGAGGCTGAGGCAGGAGAATTGCTTGAACCTGGGAGGTGGAGGTTGCTGTGAGTTGAGATCACTGCACTCTAGCCTGGGCGACAGAGCAAGACTTGGTCTCAAAAAAAAAAAAAAAAAAAAAATTACATGCGGGGAACAGTGGGGACAGGATGGATTACATGCATTTCTTTTCTTTTCTTCTTTTTTTTTTTTTGAGATGGAGTTTTGGTTTTTCACCCAGGCTGGAGTGCAGTGGTGCAATCTCAGCTCACTGCAACCTCCACTTTCTGGTTTCAAGTGATTCTTCTGCATCAGCCTCCCAAGTAGCTGGGATTACAGGTGCCTGCCACTATGCCCAACTAACTTTCGTATTTTTAGTAGAGACAGGGTTTTGCCATGTTGGTCAGGCTGGTCTCAAACTCCTGACCTCATGATCTACCTGCTTTGGCCTCCCTGAGTACTGGGATTACAGGCGTCAACCACTGCGCCCAGCCTCTTCTTTTTTTTTTAAGATGGAGTTTCTCTCACCCAGGCTGGAGTGCAGTGGCGTAATCTCAGCTCGCTGCAACCTCCGCCTCACGGATTCAAACAACTCTCCTTCCTCAGCCTCCCGAGTAGCTGGGATTATAGGTGTGCGCCATCACTCTTGGCTACTTTTTGTGTTTTTAGTGGAGACGGGATTTCACCATGTTGGCCAGGCTGGTCTCAAACTCCTGACCTCATGATCTACCTGCTTTGGCCTCCCTGAGTACTGGGATTACAGGCGTCAACCACTGCGCCCAGCCTCTTCTTTTTTTTTTAAGATGGAGTTTCTCTCACCCAGGCTGGAGTGCAGTGGCGTAATCTCAGCTCGCTGCAACCTCCGCCTCACGGATTCAAACAACTCTCCTTCCTCAGCCTCCCGAGTAGCTGGGATTATAGGTGTGCGCCATCACTCTTGGCTACTTTTTGTGTTTTTAGTGGAGACGGGATTTCACCATGTTGGCCAGGCTGGTCTCGAACTCCTGACCTCAGGTGGGCCACCCATCTCAGCCTCCCAAAGTGCTGGAATTACAGGCATGAGCCATTGCACCGGGCTCTTTTTTTTTTTTAAAGACAGGATCTTACTCTGTTTCCTAGGCTGGAGTGCAGTGGTACGATCTCAGCTCACTGCAACCTCCACCTCCCGGGTTCAAGCCATTCTCCTGCATCAGCCTCCCAAGTAGCTGGGACTACAGGTGCCTGCCACTATGCCCAACTAACTTTCGTATTTTTAGTAGAGACGGGATTTCACCATGTTGGCCAGGCTGGTCTCGAACTCCTGACCTCAGGTGGGCCACCCACCTCAGCCTCCCAAAGTGCTGGAATTACAGGCATGAGCCATTGCACCGGGCTCTTTTTTTTTTTAAAGACAGGATCTTACTCTGTTTCCTAGGCTGGAGTGCAGTGGCATGATCTTGGCTCACTGCAACCTCCACCTCCCGGGTTCAAGCATTTCTCTGCCTCAGCCTCCCGAGTAGCTGGGATTACAGGCGCCCACCACCACACCCAACTAATTTTTTGTATTTTTAGTAGAGACGGGGTTTCACCATCTTGGCCAGGCTGATCATGAACTCCTGACCTCGTGATCCACCCACCTCGGCCTCCCAAAGTGCTGGGATTACAGGCGTGAGCCACCGCGCCCGGCCAGGGAGTTGCCTTTGAGAAAAGTTACTGAGATACTAGGGGTTAGAAATGGGAGGGAGACTTAATTGATACTACATCCTCTATAGACATTGGAGATTTTCATTATGTGCGTGTATTAAGTTTTTAGTGTAATGTTTGATACCTACAAAGCAGTACGTGCAACATAGTGAAGAGATTAAGTGTATGGACCATGGAGCCAGACTGCCTCTCAGATCCCAGCTGAGTCTGTGGGCAAGTTCCTTCATCTCTCTGGGTCTCGGAGCCCTTGCTGTAAAATAGGAACAGCGACACTGCCTCCCTCAGGTTTGCCGGGAAGATCAGGGAGGAACCTGTGTCAGGCACTCAGAACAGGGTAGGGTGTATCGTATGCTCTCAGCATTAGCTGTTGTAAATGTACGAGAATCATAAAACCAACAGACCACGAGCCATCTTTTATAAAAGGTGGTATCTACCGATCATTTTTGATAGTTGGGAGGGAACTTTCCTTCTTGCTTACGTTGATCTTGGTTTTTTAAAAGGGATTTGGGAGTGGAGTAAGGAGAGGGGATGACTTTAGAGCTAGTTGGAGCTGTATGTCCCCCTCGACCCTGCTGCGTGCACCAGCTCTGTGGCATGGCCCAGGACGAGTGTCTCCCTGTCGGAGGCTCAGTCTCCTGCTCTGTGCAGTGGGGATTTGTAGTGCACATCTTCCAGAGGAGATGCTTGGTGTCCTGGGAGCTGTTCACCTTTGCCCCTTACCACTTGGCCTTTCCGTTTCAGATGTCGACGATGAGTATGAGGACGAGGACCAGTGGGAGGATGGAGCAGAGGACATCCTAGAGAAAGGTGTGTGTGGGCCCTGCCTCCACAAGACTACTGGGAAGAGGGTGGCTGACAGGGTCTTCAGAGCCCATTCCCCCCACCCCCCATCCCCTGTACACCCCAACCCCCACCGTCCTCACCTTGCTTCTTTCTGTCCTTCCCAGAGAGACCAGCTCCCTGCTTTTTCCTTTTAGGCCCATGAGTGGGGGGTGGGGCTGTGGGTTGGGGATGTTGTGGGGAGAGGACTCTGGGATCCCAGGGCCCAGTGAATCCCTTTTGGGGTTGTAGGGTGGGCGAGCTCTGTCCCAAGATACCCCCCACTTCCTGGGCCAGTGCCCCCCTTTCCCCGTTATTTTCCGTTCTGTGCGCCTCATACATTTCGGCTTCTCCCCAACCACCTGGTGCCTGGCCTTTACTTTTGATTTTCAACCTTTCTGTGTCCCTTCCTTCCCCTCCCCCAACCCATTGGTTGATTTTGCTGCTATAATTTGGCTCATACTTTGTCTGCCCTCGCCCACCACCACCACCACCACAACCACCACCACCACCACCACCACCTCCTCTTCCTCCAAGTAGAAGAGATTGAAGGTAAGAATCTGAAAAGTGTGATTCCCTGACCTTCCTCCCATATCCTGACATTTCCTCCTTCCTGAGGCACCTGCCCTCACCACCTCCCCACCAGCCCTGGTCTGGCCCTGGAGGCTCTGACCCATGTAGGATCCAGAGTCAGGGAGTTCTGGGGCCGGGTCTATCCCAGTTGTTGACCTGGAAAAGCATGGATGTGTCTGTCTGGGACTGTGCATTTGTGGGTGGTAGCAATGTGTAGGGTGGGATGCAGTCCAGGGTGTGCCTGGACAGTGACTTTGAGATGGGAACAGCTGGAAGCCCCCCAGCTTGCTGGGCCCGATCCCCAGTCTTTTTGACAAGAAGCAGGATGCTGAGTAGGATAGAGTAGGGGATGAGGGGTTGGAATTTCCTCTGTGAGATGTCATCTTCCTGCCCCAGGGCCAAACCCTGACCCTCTTAGCTGCACGCCCCTACTTTCTCCAGGCCCCTGCCCTCCACCTGCCATTGCTCATACCCTCTGCCCGTTTGTTTTCAGCCTCCAATATTGATAATGTTGTCCTGGATGAAGATCGTTCTGGGGCTCGCCGCCTGCAAAACCTCTGGAGGTGGGCAAGGAAGGGAAACATGGTGGGATTGGCTCCTGTGGGGAGATTTGGGGGTAGGTCAGCCCACCTGCTCTCCTCAGCCTTCAATTTGTGTTTGCTTCCCCATTCATGCTCCAGGGACCAGCGAGAAGAAGAACTGGGCGAGTATTACATGAAGAAATATGCCAAGTCATCTGTGGGAGAGACGTAAGGGCATGGCAGGGGCAGGTGGGGTGGGGAGCAGGTGGTCCCTAAGCAGGAAGGGGCAGGGGTCTGACGGAGCTTCACCCCTTCCTTCCTGACTGCCCTACTCCCTTCAGGGTGTATGGAGGATCTGATGAGCTCTCAGACGACATCACCCAGCAGCAGCTACTCCCAGGAGTCAAGTAAGGGGGTTGGGATGGTGGGGGCTGTGCTGGGGTGCGAATCTTGTATGGGGTGATGGTGCCCAAACAGGTGGCTCCCTGAAATAAGTCAGGGCAGAGTCACACAGACAGTGTGGTGGATGGCGGGGATAGGGAGGGGAAGGTGGCACTTTTCTCTTTCCTCTTGCTCATGGGGAGATGTGTGGGGAAGCCACTGAGTATGGGGGAACCTGGGTGTGAAAACAGGAGAAGAGGGTGGCCCTGGGGGTTCATCTGTTTGTTGCTGAAAATCCAGCTTCACTGAAGGGCTTCCTTTTCCTCTGCTGCTTAGGGATCCCAATCTGTGGACTGTCAAATGTAAGGTACGTGCTCTGACCTTGGAGTTTGGAGGAGGTAGGAGAATGAGGGAGGCTGCTTTGTGGGGAAGAAGTGTCTATCTGTCCCAGGTCTCCGTGACCTGCCAGTCACTTGGTCCTTCTGTCTCCGTCCCCCACTCCACGTTACTGACTCACTATCTCCCACCCCATCTTCCTGGCTGTCCATCCTTCTTTCTCTCTCCTCTCTTGGTCCTACTTTATCTTTCTTGCTGCTGTCTCCTGCCCCCTTTCCTGTGTCCTTTTCTCTATCCTGTCATCTCTCTCAAATCTGTCTTTCATCTTCCAGATCGGGGAGGAACGGGCCACGGCCATTTCCTTGATGCGCAAGTTCATTGCCTACCAGTTCACAGACACGGTAAGTTGGGTAGGCAGGCGGCTTGGTGGGGAGACATGGCAACACCCAGAGGGAAGGAGATTGTCAACTTCAGGGGCACCAGGTGCCCCTGTGCTGAGCAGAGCTGCCTGCTGAGTGAGCTGCTTGAGCTAGAACAAGACCACCGCCTAGATGGAAGGGCTCCTCTGGGCCTTGACAGATATGTTGTCTTTGTTCTCTGCATTTCTGGTAGGGTCCTGCCACCCCTGTAGCTCTTTGGAAGTCAGCCAGCTAGCTTCCTGCACCTTTTCTTCGTGAGAGTGGGTTTGCCTGTTCACCAGCCCTGTTGGGCTGGGGTCACCCTCTTCACCACATGCCAGGCAGCAAATGCTGCATCCAAGGCTCAGGTTTTCTTTAGACTGACAGAATTTGAGTCCTGCTCTTGCCACTTCGTAGCTGTGTGACTCTGATGCACCTCCTTCCCCTCTCTGGGCCCCTTGGTTGCCTCTCAGCATCATTAGGATTAGGTGGATTTTAGCTGGGCACAGTGGCTTACACCTGTAATACCAGCACTCTGGGAGGCTGAGGTGGGCGGATCACTTGAGGTCAGGAGTTCAAGACCAGCCTGGCCAACATGATAAAACCCTGTCTCTACTAAAAATACAGAAATCAACCGGACATCGTGGTGCATACCTATAGTCTCAGCTACTTGGGAAGCTGAGGCAGGAGAATCACTTGAACCCAGGAAGCAGAGGCTACAGTGAGCCAAGATGGCGCCACTGTACTCCAGCGTGAAAAAAAGAAAAAAAAAAGATTAGGTGGCTTTATGTCCAGCTGTCAGCTAGGACTTGTTCTGCAGCTTGCATTTACTTAGCAGAGCTGTTGTCAAAGGCTTAATTGGCAGTTTGGAAACCAGGGCAAACGCCCTAAAGGGTGCTGGCTGGTAGCTTTCTCAGTTAACATGATCCCTGCTAGGGATCATGCTTTTACCTGTTGAACCACTGGGTGTGACCCAGTGGGACCAAGTAGACAGTTGCAGGGTTTGCAAACTATGATTTTAAATGTGCTCAAATGTCCTCCTCAAAGGCTGGCCGCAGTGTCTCATGCCTGTAATTCCCAGCAGTTTGGGAGGCTGAGGCGGGTGGATCACCAGGTCAGGAGTTTGAAACCAGCCAGTTTGAGATCAGCCTGGCCAACATGGTGAAATCCTGTCCCTACTAAAAATACAAAAATTAGCTGGGCATGGTGGTGCTTGAGTGTAATCCCAGCTACTCTGGAGGCTGAGGTAGGAGAATCACTTGAACCTGGGAGGCAGAGGTTATAGTGAGCCAAGACCGCACCATTACACTCCAGCCTGGGTGACAGTGAGACTCTGTCTTGTGGGGTGGGACGGGGAAGAAATGTCTTCCTAATTATTACAGTGGTAGGTGTCCCTGCCTGTCTTGGGGGAGACTGGGGTTTGTGGGGTGCGATTCCCCAACAGGGAGGCTGAAAAGGTACCTTTTGGCCAGGTGTGGTGGCTAGTCGTAATACCAGTATTTTGGGAGGCTGAGGCAAAAGGATAGCTCGAGCCCAGGAGTTCAAGGCCATAGTGACACCTGGTCTCTACAAAAAAAATAATAATAATAATAGTAATTAAAAGAAATGTGCTCAAATCCACCTACATGGTGCCCTGGGGTAAAATTCTGGTCACTTCATTTGCGTTATGACTGATTATTCTGTTTTTTTGAGATGGAGTTTCACTCTTGTTGACCAGCTGGGTGAAATGGTACGGTCTCAGCTCATTGCAACCTCTGCCTCAGCCTTCTGAGTAGCTGTGATTACAGGCACCTGCCACCATGCCTGGCTGATTTTTTTGTATTTTTAGTAGAGACGGGGTTTCACCATGTTGGCCAGCCCAGTCTTGAACTCCTGGCTCAAGTGATCCGCCCGCCTTGGCCTCCCAAAGTGCGGGGATTGCAGTTCTGAGCCACTGTGCCCGGCCTAAAATTTAATTTTTTAAAGTGTAAACTGTGGTGGGTTTTATATATTGTAGTATATTCATAACCATCATCACCATCTAATTCCACGACATTTTCATTATCACAAAAAGAAACCGATACCTATTAGCCATCACTCCCCATTCCTCCCTCCTCCCAGCTCCTGGTAACTACAAATCTACTGTCTTTCTCTGTGGATTTGACTATTTGAACTCTGGACGGTTCATACAAATGACATCATTAACCTTTTGTGACTGACTTCCTTCACTTAATGTTTTCAAGTCTCATCCATGTTGTAGCATATATCAAGATTTCATTTCTTTTTGTTTGTTTGTTTTTTGAGATGGGGTTTTACTCTTCTTGCCCAGGCTAAAGTGTAATGGTGCAGTCTCAGCCCACTGCAACCGCTGCCTCCCAGGTTCAACCAGTTCTCCTGTCTCAGTCTCCCAAGTAGCTGGGATTATAGGTGCCCGCCACCATGCCCAGCTGATTTTTGTTTTTTTAGTAGAGATGGGGTTTCGGCCCACCTCGGCCTCCCGAAGTGCTGGGATTACAGGCGTGAGCCACTGCACCCAGCCTGAAATTTTTTTTTTT
>NW_012116710.1:6368633-6369824 GCF_000951035.1 Colobus angolensis palliatus
CCTCAGCCTCCCAAAGTGCTGGGATTACAGGCGTGAGCCACTGCTCCTGGCCTTTTTTTTTTTTTAGTTGGTATTTACAGCTATACATTTACTTCTAAGCATGGCTTTTTCCATATCTGATAAGTTCTGGTATCTAGGAGTATGTTTCCATGTATTTGTGAATTCCTAAGTATCTTTTTGTTGGTGATTAACTTCATTACATATGGGTGAAGAATATACTTTATATCATTTCCGTTCTTTTATGTTTACTGAGACGTGTTTTATGGCCTAACCTGTGGTTTATTCTGGAAAGTTCAATATGCCCTTGAGAAGAAAGTGCATTCTGCTGCTGTTAGATGGAGTGTTCTTTTTTCCCATTTCCGCTTAGTAGGTGGAAATTGAAGATGGAATGCTCTGTCGATAGCTGGTTGTTAGGTTTAGTTGGCTTACATTGTTGCTCAAGTGCTCTCTTTCCTTGTTGATCTTGGATCTAGCTCTGTCCATTATTGAAAACAGAGTATTGCAGTCAAGGATTATTACCGTCGAGTTGTCAGTTTCTTCCTTCTTTTCTGTTAGTTGCCGCTTCATATATTTTGAGGCTGTGTTAGTTTCATATATATTTGTAATTCTATCTTCTTGATGGATTAACCTTTTAATTGTTATAAAATGTTCTTTGTTTTCTCTGGTAGCAATTTTTGTTTTAAAGTGTATTTTGTCTGATGTAACCACTCCTTTCTTGGTTCTTTTTCTAGTTGCCTTTTTTTTTTTTCTCTTCCGAGACGGAGTTTCACTCTTACTGCCCAGGCTGGAGTGCAATGGCACGATCTCAGCTCACCGCAACCTCCGCCTCCTGGGTTCAAGCGATTCTCCTACCTCAGCCTCCTGTGTAGCTGGGACGACAGGCATGTGCCACCACACCCGGCTAATTTTGTATTTTTAGTAGAGATGGGCTTTCTCCATGTTGGTCAGGCTGGTCTTGAACTTCTGACCTCAAGTGATCCACCTGCCTCGGCCTCCCAAAGTGCTGGGATTATAAGCGTGAGCCACCGTGGCTGGCTGTAATTGCTTCTTTACACAGAATATATGTTGGATATCTTTCTATATTAGTACATACAGGTTAATCCTAATTTTTATTTTTTATTTTTTTATTTTATTTTATTTTTTTTTTGGAGACGGAGTGTAGCTCTGTCGCCCAGGCTGGAGTGCAGTGGC
>NW_012116710.1:6370879-6389764 GCF_000951035.1 Colobus angolensis palliatus
ATTAAGCCATCAATTAACTAGTTACTGTTCCTGGATATTTTTAAATTTCCAGTCTGATTTGTTTGCTGTAATAAATAATTCTGTAAGGAACACCTTTGTATCCATGTCATTGTGCCAGTGTGTTTCTGTGGAATAAATTCCTAGAAGAGGGACTGCTGATGAGTGGCAGTCATTTCTGGTATTAGCCTTTGTGTCTCACTGTTTCCTCCTTCCTCTGGCTCACCCTGCAGCCCCTGCAGATCAAGTCAGTAGTGGCACCAGAGCACGTGAAGGGCTACATCTACGTGGAGGCCTACAAGCAGACCCACGTGAAGCAGGCCATCGAGGGGGTGGGCAACCTGCGTCTTGGCTACTGGAACCAGCAGATGGTGCCCATCAAGGAGATGACAGACGTGCTCAAAGTGGTGAAGGAGGTGGCCAACCTGAAACCAAAGTCCTGGGTCCGCCTCAAGCGGGGCATCTACAAGGATGACATTGCTCAGGTGCCAGGGGGCGGGGCAGCATGGGGGTCAAGGTCCCAGCATTCTGTTCTCCCTTTCCTTTTGTCCTTCCCACCTTCTTTGTGCTAGAGAGAATAGAACCCCACTCAGATGAGGTGAAGCAGAGCCTGGGTTCTGTGAGCACACAGGAAATGGATGGCTGTCTTCTGTGCACATTCCCAGGCGTGTTGAGTAAAGGTCTGAAGGAGCGGAGGGCGTGAGGCATGTGGAGCTCTTGGAGAGGGGTGTTGTAGGCAGCAGGAGCGGCCTGTGAGATAGCATGGCACAGTCACTGGCTGCAGCAGGGATGGCCTGAGATGAGTCAGGGAGCTTACAAGGGCTTTGGTATTTACTGGCGTAGGATGGGAGGGCTCTAAAGGACACGGGCTGACTTCAGTGTTAATAAGATTTCTCTGGTGACTGTGTTGACACTGGACCACTGGTTCTCAAGCCAGGGCGATGTTTCCCCAGGGGACATTTGGTAATGTCTGGAGACATTTTTGTTTATGTCAGCTGGGGAGGGGTTTTTTTTTTTTTTTTTTTTTTTTTTTTTTTTTTGAGATGAAGTCTCGCTCTGTCGCCCAGGCTGGAGTGCAGTGGCGGGATCTCAGCTCACTGCAAGCTCCGCCTCCCAGGTTCACACCATTCTCCTGCCTCAGCCTCCCGAGTAGCTGGGACTACAGGCGCCCGCCACCTCGCCCGGCTAGTTTTTTGTATTTTTAGTAGAGACGGGGTTTCACTGTGTTAGCCAGGATGGTCTCGAACTCCTGACCTCATGATCCACCCGTCTCAGCCTCCCAAAGTGCTGGGATTACAGCCTTGAGCCACCGCGCCCGGCCTGGGGAGGGTTTTGATGATTATGGCGTCTAGCGGGTTAAAGCCAGAAATGCTAGACACACACATCCTCCAATGCACACACAAGATGGCTGCCCACAACAAAAAATTACCTGGCCCAAAAAGTCAATAGTGCCAAGGCTGAGAAACCCTGGAATAGCCTGGAGGGGACCATTGGGCAAGAGCATGGAGACCAGGGAGGAGGCTGCTGCTGTAGCCCAGGTGGCAGTGCTGGTGGGATGGGACCAAGACCCTAATACAAGTTGAGTGTCCCTAACCTGAATGCTTGAGACCAGAGGTGTTTTTCAGATTTCAGATTTTTTCAGCTTTTGGAATATTTGCATTATACTTACCGGTTGAGCATCCCAAATCTGAAAATCCAAGAGTGAGCATTTCCTTCGAGCATCATGTTGATGCTCACAAGGTTTCCTATTTTTGAGCATTCTGGGCTTTTGGATTTGGAATGCTGACACTGCAGCAGAGGAGGGGAAGAGGTCAGGTATTTTGAGGGCAGAGCCGAGGGAATTTGCCGATGGATCGGGTGTGGGTGTAAGAGAAAGAAAGGAGTCAAGCATGGCTCCCAGGTTGTGTGCCTGAGCAGAGGGAAGAATGGAGTGGGAGGCGGCAGGTTTGGGGGAGTCAGCGGTTTGCCTGTGGTTGTCCTGGATTTGAGGGACCTTTAGATATTCAGGTGGAGGTATCAGGCAGGCAGTGGCTACTTAGTGCCAGAGTTGAGGGGAGAGACAAGCTAGAGTAGGACTTTTGGGAGTTGTCAGTAGCCTGGTTTCTTCCCCACCATCCTGCATCCCTTCTCCTTCCTAGCATCTCCTGACCCTTCTTGTGTCTGGGGTCAGGGAGGAGGGTGCGACCCTGCTGACCTCCTGCTCGCCCTGCTCAGGTGGACTATGTGGAGCCCAGCCAGAACACCATCTCCCTGAAGATGATCCCGCGCATCGACTACGATCGCATCAAGGCCCGCATGAGCTTGGTACTTGGGGAATCTGGCCTAGGGGAGGGGGTGCACTCGATCCCGCTGGTGGCCAAGCCCCCTCCCTCACCCTTCCCACCCATACCCCTTTCCTCCATAGAAAGACTGGTTTGCCAAAAGGAAGAAGTTTAAGCGGCCTCCACAGAGGCTGTTTGATGCTGAGAAGATCAGGTGCGTGTCCTTGGGGACTGGCTGGGCTGGGTCCCCAGGGCCGGTATACAGAATGTGCCTTTTGCAGGTTCCTCCACAGGGGTGGCCCCACCACAGGTTTAGCCTGTGAATTGGTTAGCTTGGCAGTGTAGCCTCAGGCAAGTCACTTCACATCCCTGTGCCTCAGTTTCCTCTGCTATAAAGATTGATGAGGCTGGGCACAGTGGGAGGGAGCACTTTGGAAGGCTAAGGCAGGAGGCTTGCTTGAGGCCAGGAGTTCGAGACCAGCCTGGGCAACCTAATGAGATCCCATCTTTTAAAATGTAATAATAAGAAAAAAATTTTTTAAAATATTTAAAAAGATTGATGCATCCGGGCACGGTGGCTTACGCCTATAATCCCAGCACTTTGGGAGGCCGAGGTGGGCGGATCACTTGAGGTCAGGAGTTTAAGACCAGCCTGGCCAACATGGTGAACCCTTGTCTCTACTAAAAATACAAAAATTAGCCAAGGTTGGTGGTGGGCGCCTGTAATCCAAGCTACACGGGAGGCTGAGGCAGGAGAATTGCTTAAACCCACAAGGCAGAAGTTGCAGTGAGCCAAGATCGTGCCACTGCACTTGAGCCTGGATAACAGAGCGAGACTCCGTCTCAAAAAAAAAAAAAAAAGATTGATGAAAACAACCTCTGCTTCCTCAGATTATAGATGATAGTGAGAATTAAATAAATCAGTATGCGTATGTACTCAGAATGCACTTGGCATATAAAGTGTGATCCATGGTACGATACATTGAAAGGGATCGACTGTGTCGGGCTTTAGAAAGTCTCCTTTCCTGATCTGCTTATGCCCACTTGAGATGTGGGGGGCATGGAGCCCCTTTCCCTCAGGATGCCCCCCAGGCCCCCCAGCTGGGTAGAGAATTGGAGCAGCCCAGGAATTTCAACATCCCAGGGTCAACTGGGGGCTCCGGCAGGGAGAACAAAGAGGAGGACATGGAGAAATGAGAGGTGCCGGTGACACTCTTCCCTCTGGTCCTGTTCTAGAACTAATTGTGTGTGATTCAGCCAGTCAGTTTCCCTTCAGATAAAGGAAGAGCTGTGGAATGCACCTTTCAGTCTGCACCCAGGGGCCTTGCTGATACATCACCTGCTTGAGTTCGGACCCATTTATACCACTGGTCTCGACTCAACTGAACCTCTCTCTGCAAAGAGCAAACTCTAGTGCTCCCCTCCCCACCCCGCAGCAAGCCAGCTCACCAAGTACCCCAACATGCCCAGCCGAGCATGCTGGCCCGTCCCAGGTTCACCATGGGAGAAGGCGATTGCATGAGTGCAGAAGGAACTTGACCTGCTTCTCCCATGCGTTTCCCTTTTGGAGAGTGAAGGAGGTTCCTTCCCCACCCCGGAGACATGGAACAGGACTAAGCGGCCCCCACTCCATATTCAGGGCCAGGGGCTACAGGTTTGGGAGTCCCACCTGCCTGCTTTTGAATCCTGTCGAGACTCTGGCTTGGCAACCTTGGGTGTGTGGTGTGACCTTCCTGAGCCTGCATTCCCTCACCTGGAAATGATGAGCAGTTACTGATGTCACAGATTTGGGGAAGAGTCTGTGAGGTCATGAATGTGCAGGCCAGGGGGAGTGCTCTGTGAATATTAACTGATACCATTGTCTGATACTGTTACTTTGTTCAGCTAATGTTTACTGCACACTTTCTGTGTCCTGGGCACTATTCTTGGTGAAATTTAGTGAATGTTACATGCCTGACCTGACCTTTTGGAGCTGACATGCTAGTTACAGGGACAGGTCAAACACTAGCTTGTCAGATGGTGATCGGTGCTCTGGTGAAAGATAAATCAGGGAGTGGATGGAGGAGTGCAGGGAGGTGGGAGGTGGGCCTTTGGGGTTTGTGAGAAGTCACTGCTGCCAAGAGGGTGTGTGCTGGGATGGGATGGGTCAGTCTGCCTGTGGTCCTCTCTCACTGTTGCCAGCTGAGATGACTGAGGTACAACAAGACTTCTTGACTCTCCCTTCTAATCTTCTCTCCCCGATAAAATCCCAGGTCCCTGGGGGGCGATGTTGCCTCTGATGGTGACTTCCTCATCTTTGAGGGGAACCGTTACAGCCGGAAGGGCTTTCTGTTCAAGAGCTTCGCCATGTCTGCTGTGGTGAGGGTCCCAGAGGGGCGTTGGTAATGGGGGTGGGGTGAATGTTCTCCTGCAGGCCAGGCCTTGGGCTGTGGGTTATCTGGGTCTGTCCCACTCCTCAAGTTAGGAGTGTTCCCTAGGAGAATGATTCCCCTAGAGCCTACTGAGCTGAGCTGTCACACTGACCTTGGTCCATTTTCTTCTCTTCCCCTCACACCTGGGGGCTTAGATCACGGAGGGTGTGAAGCCCACACTCTCTGAGCTAGAGAAGTTTGAGGACCAGCCAGAGGGCATCGACCTGGAGGTGGTGACTGAGAGCACAGGTATTTGATCCCCTCTAACCTGCGCCAAAGAGCAGGGCGGCCCGCGGTGGCGGCCCCTGAGTCAGCCCTGTGACTGCCCCTGCAGGGAAGGAGCGGGAGCACAACTTCCAACCTGGGGACAATGTGGAGGTCTGTGAGGGCGAGCTCATCAACCTGCAGGGCAAGATCCTCAGCGTGGATGGCAACAAGATCACCATCATGCCCAAGCATGAGGACCTCAAGGTGGGTGCCCGGTGTTCCCAGGTGCAGGGGTTGGTGCGTTCAGGCACATCTGGCTGTATGTGGCTATATGACGTGGTGGTGTGCCTGGTGACACCTGGTTTCCCGGAGGGTAAGTTGAGGCCCTTCTAGTGTTCTCAGGTGCCTGAGAGGCTCTGTCTAAGTATAGCGCAGGGTTGGCGGGCAGCAGGCCTGCCGGGTGGTGTCTGTCTCTGGAGAGTGGCTTGGTCTATCTTTTGTTTCTGAAAAGCAAGATATCTGGGTAGTACTGGGTTGAGAGTGTGATTAACCATGGAGTAGTCCGAGGTGGGGGCTTGATTTTATTTGCTTAGATTGGGGTGTGTGTGTGTGTCTGTGTCTGAGGGGTTGTGCAGGCCTAATGTGATGTGTGGGGTGAGGCTGTCTTGGGTGGGGCTGAGGAGCTGTCCAGTCGGGGTCCTGTGTCTGAGGGGCAGGCTCTCTGTGTGGGTATAAGTAGGCATCGTGTGTCTTGAGGGCAGGCTGGGGTAAAGGTTGTGCAGGTTGGTGTCCTGTGTCTGGGGTCAGCTGTTTCTGGGGCGGTCTGAGGGATCCTCCAGGTGGACTAAGATAGTCTGGGGTGGGTGGTGTGAGCCTTAAGTGGGGTTTTTGAGAACAGGAGTGGATTCTGAAGACAGGAGGGGCAGGCAGGTTGTGGTGGTCTCCCCTCACCTGCTCGTCGACGCTCCCCACACCCAATCCCCCAGGACATGTTGGAGTTCCCAGCCCAGGAACTTCGGAAATACTTCAAGATGGGGGACCACGTGAAGGTGATTGCCGGCCGATTCGAGGGCGACACAGGCCTCATTGTGCGGGTAGAGGAGAATTTTGTTATCCTGTTCTCTGACCTCACCATGCATGAGGTAGGTGGATGGAAGGGTTGGGGAAGGGTGCACGTTCCAAGAGGAGACCCAGGTAGGCAAGCCAGCTGGATTGGGCCTCACCCCTTTCACCATCTCTGGCAGCTGAAGGTGCTCCCCCGAGACCTGCAGCTCTGCTCAGAGACAGCATCAGGTGTGGATGTTGGGGGCCAGCATGAATGGGGCGAGCTGGTGCAGCTGGATCCCCAGACTGTGGGTGTCATCGTGCGACTAGAACGGGAGACCTTCCAGGTGTGTGTGTAGTGCTCTGTGGTGGGGACTTGATTTTAGGAGGCTTCCTGTCCCTCAGCCCCTCATCCCGGGAGGTGGCAGAGCCCCCAGACTGCTCTGGGTTGTAGACCTGGCTCTGTCACTCACCTCTGACTGGCTGATAGTGGGCACGTGGCAAGTCATTGATCCCTCCCCGTGCCTGTTTCACACCCTGTAAAATGGAAACGAGAGCAATGTCTACTCTGTTGGTAGTGAATGATTCCCCGAGGCTAGATCTGTACCCTGGTGGCTGTTCCTCGCTCAAGGATGGAGTGCCACATGTGCCCTCCTGCCTTTGCCCCTTCCTCATGGATGTGGGAGTCACGGAGCACAGGACTTAGGACCCTGGACTCCACATCCACATCTTGGCTTTGTTGCTTCTGTGCTGTGTGACCCTGGGCTAGTGACTCACCCTCTCTGAGCCTGAGTTTCCCTCTGTAAAATGGAAATCATAATAGAATCCACCTCAGAGGAAGTTTTGAGGCTTCAGTTAAATCTTACGGGGCCTGACAGAGTGATAGATGAACAATTAGCTGTTACGTTGCTATCAGCGCCCCCTTCCATCTCTCAGGTCCCTCTTGCCCAATCAGGGGGTAGAGTCTCCTCCCAAAGGGTGTGTTAGAATGACTGGGAACGTTTTTGGTTGACCCAGAACCTAAAGGGTGGCACTCTGCCTGCCTGCCCTGCAGCCAGGGAGTTGATGCCCTGTGGAGCTTGGAACCATCTTCCACAAGGAAGGATTATCCCACTTTAGGGAACCCCTGCCCTGTGTCTCCCCTTCCCATTCTTACCCCCACAGCCTCCCTGCTCTCCCTCTGTAGGTGCTGAACATGTACGGGAAGGTGGTGACTGTCAGACATCAGGCTGTGACTCGTAAGAAAGACAACCGCTTTGCTGTGGCCTTGGACTCGGAGCAGAACAACATCCATGTGAAAGACATCGTTAAGGTCATTGACGGCCCCCACTCAGTGAGTACAAGTTCCTGCTTTTGAACTGCATCTGAAGGAATTTGGTTGGTGGGGGGTGAGGGGGCCATGGCCAAGAGAGTGACCCTTCTCTCCCTGGCTAGGGCCGAGAGGGGGAGATTCGCCATCTCTTCCGAAGCTTCGCCTTCCTACATTGCAAGAAACTGGTGGAGAACGGGGGCATGTTTGTCTGCAAGACCCGCCACCTGGTGCTGGCTGGGGGCTCGAAGGTGAGGTGGGCATGGCGGGACCCTATGCGTTGGGTACCTGGGTCAGCTCTCCAGCCTCCTCTGGCCCCAGAAGTGACAAGATTGGGCTTTTGAGGGATTAGGAGAGCAGTGTCATTGTCAGGTCCTTGGCAAAGAGTGAAAAGGTTTATTTGGGATTCTGAGCTGTTCACCAAGTTATTTATTCATTTCATTTTACTGAGCACCTGTTAGGTGCCAGACACTGGAGAACCAGTGGTGAACAAGACAAAAAAACCCTCTGCTCTCCCAGAGCCGATACTGCAGAGATGGATGGACAGATAAACCCATCGTACAGCGGGAGGCAAGCGCTGTGAAGAAAACAGAACGGGCTCAGGAGACAGGGAGTGATCAGGGCTGCCGTTTTAGGCAGAGGAGGGTAAAGAAAGGCCTCCGTGAGAGGCGACATTGGAGCAGAGACCTGAATGAAGGGATAGAGAGTGAGCATTTTGGAGGAATAGCAAGTGCAAAGGCCCTGAGGCGGGGCTTGTAGGGAAGTGTGCAGGAGCAGGTGGCGCAGAGGAATTGAGGCCTCTGGTGTGGGTGGCTGGGCGGCCTCCTCAGGGCCTGCACCTGGGATGATGACTTCCTGTGGTTTGTAGTTTTCGTGTCTCTGGGGGTTTAAATTCCTAGCTAGCCATATTTTAGTCCTACTCCTTGGCCAGTGGAAGCCCAGGCCCCTTGACAGGCGTACAGTGGCAGAGGGCTGGGAGTTTACCCAGAGGAAATTGAGGCACTGTCACCAGAAGGAGGAAGGGGTGGCAGCAGGGCACATCCTAGCAGGAGCTGTTCCCACCTGGAGGCATTCAGGGTGGTGTAGGGGCTGAGGGACTGTCCCCAGGCCCTGCCACCCCCATCCCCTGCCTGCCAGTTTACTCCTTGCTTCTCTCCTAGCCCCGTGATGTGACCAACTTCACTGTGGGTGGCTTTGCACCTATGAGTCCCCGGATCAGCAGCCCCATGCACCCCAGTGCTGGAGGTGAGGGGTTCAGGCTCGGGACGTGGTGGGTAGAAGCGGCTGGAAGGAACTTGGTGGTTCAGCCCACACTCAGTGCCTGTGCTGAGCTGGGCCCTGCTATTAGGGGGCTCACCACCCACAGGAGGGTAGACGCCGCAGTGACGGCCCGGAGTGGTCAGGGCTTCTATAGGAAAGCCAAGGGGCAGGAGGTGGGCAGAGGAGGCTCTTAACCCAAGTAGGGAGGAGTCAAGCAAGTGAAGGGGGCGTTCTGATGGTGCCCTTGCTGTGGGCACAGCAGTGGGGGACCAGTGACATTCTCCCTCATCCCCAGGTCAGCGTGGCGGCTTTGGTAGTCCAGGTGGCGGCAGTGGTGGCATGAGCAGGGGCCGGGGCCGGAGGGACAACGAACTCATCGGCCAGACCGTGCGCATCTCCCAGGGGCCCTACAAAGGTGACCTGTGAGGCCTGTGGAGGCCTGGGGAGGGGTGTGGTGAAGGAGAGCCTGCCCAGCCTGACCTCCTGCCCCCCGCCGCAGGCTACATCGGTGTGGTGAAGGATGCCACAGAGTCCACGGCCCGTGTGGAGCTGCACTCCACCTGCCAGACCATCTCTGTGGACCGTCAGCGGCTTACCACGGTGTACGGGCGGGGCCTGGGGAGGGCCAGACTGGGGCTTGCTGGGCAGTGAGAGGGCCCTGCTCACCCCATTTGTTCTCTGTGTCCACAGGGGCTCACGGCGCCCAGGTGGCATGACCTCGACCTATGGGCGGACGCCCATGTATGGCTCCCAGACGCCCATGTATGGCTCTGGCTCCCGAACACCCATGTATGGCTCACAGACGCCCCTCCAGGATGGTGAGTGCCCGCAGGGGACAGGGAAGAGGGGCTGGGGGAACCTAGAGGAGGGACGGGACTGACAGACACACTCATCTCCCCCATTCCAGGCAGCCGCACCCCACACTACGGCTCGCAGACGCCCCTGCATGATGGCAGCCGCACTCCTGCCCAGAGTGGGGCCTGGGACCCCAACAACCCCAACACGCCATCACGGTGAGTCCAGGGTTCCCCAGGTTCTGGTGTGTGCTGGTGCGTGTGAGGGTGATGCTGGCTGTCTGGGCATGGAGAGGTTTGTGGGGCCACCCAGCATTCTCTGCTCCCAGCCTCAGGCTGGTCCCTTTGAAGGAGGAGGCATAGCATGGCAGGGCGGGGGCAAAGCGGCCTCCTCTCCAGCCCCAACCTCAGTAGTGATTGTGGTTACCTCTGGGCCTGGAGAAAGATTGCCTGGGTGGGGTGACCTTGGGAGGGCACTCTCATTTCTCTCCGCCACAGTGTCAGCTCTGGAAGGGAAGTAACATCAGGAGTGTCTCTGGATGGGGCTCCTGTGAGAATGAAATTGCCTCAGTTCGGGGTCTGGTGTAGGGTGCTGTTCTGGAAGCATCCTCCACATTATCACCACAGTTGCTCTCAACAGACTTTTCTCCCAACAGGGCTGAGGAAGAATATGAGTATGCCTTCGACGATGAGCCCACCCCGTCCCCGCAGGCCTATGGGGGAACCCCCAATCCCCAAACACCTGGCTACCCAGACCCCTCGTCCCCACAGGTCAACCCACAGTACAACCCGCAGACGCCAGGGACGCCGGCCATGTGAGTCCCCTGGGGCCCGCCCTCATCGGCCCCTGCCCAAACCCTCCTACAGCCACTGCCTCCTTTCCCCTCTCTGCTCCAACAAATGCCCCCTTCTTTCCTGTCTCTGCAGGTACAACACAGACCAGTTCTCTCCCTATGCCGCCCCCTCCCCACAAGGTTCCTACCAGCCCAGCCCTAGTCCCCAGAGCTACCACCAGGTGGCGCCAAGCCCAGCAGGCTACCAGAATACCCACTCCCCGGCCAGCTACCACCCTACACCCTCGCCCATGGCCTATCAGGTAATGGTCTGCCTGCCTGCGCTTGAGGGTGGTAGGCCTTGGGCCTGTAGGGTTGGCCAGGCCAGATGACTATTCCCAATGACGCTTCCTCTTTCCCCTGCAGGCTAGCCCCAGCCCGAGCCCTGTTGGCTACAGTCCTATGACACCTGGAGCTCCCTCCCCTGGTGGCTACAACCCACACACGCCAGGCTCAGGCATCGAGCAGAACTCCAGCGACTGGGTAACCACTGACATTCAGGTGAAGGTGCGGGACACCTACCTGGATACACAGGTGGTGGGACAGACAGGTGTCATCCGCAGTGTCACGGTACGTGGGGCCCAGGGTGGTGGGTGAGCAGGCATCCTTTCCTTCGTACCCCCTAAACTGGGGACAGACCTGTCCCCAGATGGTGACAGCCCAGAGTGGGCAGAGCTGGAATGGAGGAAGCCTAGAGGGCAAGGGGAGCTATGTGAACCCGATTGAGGCATCTTACCCGATTTAGTGAGGAATCAGAGAGGGCTTCCTGGGGAAGGAGAAATTTCAGCCAAGACCTGAAGAATGAATAGGAGTAAGTTAAGGAAAATGACTGGGCTGAGTGTGTTCCAAATGGCGGGAACTGCATGTGCAGAAGCCTGGAGGTGAGGAGAACTTGGGCACGTTCCGGGAGCTGAAGGGTTTGTTGTGGCTGGAACATAAAGAGCCAAAGTGGGCTGGGCAGTGGTTCATGCCTACAATCCCAGCACTCTGAGAGGCTGAGGTGGGCAGATCACCTGAGGTCAGGAGTTCAAGACCAGCCTGGCCAACATGGTGAAACGCTGTCTCTACTAAAAATACAAAAAAAAAAAAAAAAAAAAAATTAGCTGGGCGTAGTGGCGCACGTCTGTAATCCCAGCTACTCAGGAGGCTGAGACAGGAGAATCACTTGAACCCAGGAGGTGGAGGTTGTGGTGAGCCGAGATCATGCCACTGCACTCCAGTCTGGGCAACAGAGCAAGACTCCTCTCAAAACAAACAAAAAGTAAAAAACACAAAAATGAGTGATGAGGCCAAAGAGTTGGCTGGGGCCCCGTCATGCACCAGCTTGGAGGACCTAGACTGTCCTTAGGGTGCCGGAGAGCCAAGGAGGAATCTAAGCAGGAGAAGGGTGGGAGCAGATCTGTGGTGTGGAATTCTCCATCCATCAGTGATGGATTGGGGGTGGGGAGACTGGGCTGGGAGCCCAGGGGGAGGCTGGGCTGCGCTAGGGCAGGGCTATGGGGATGAGGCAGGAGGCAGGTGGGAAAGACCCTCACGGGCTGAATGGCCAGGCCTCAGAGCTAGGGGCTTATGGGTCAGGGAGGTGACCAAGATGAGGTTCAGAGCCCTGGTGGGGCCTGCAGACCATGGGGTGGTCCCTGAGACCAGGTCCAGGAAAAGGAGCAGGTGTGGGGAAGATGCTGAGGCAAGTTTGGTACATGAAGAGTCAAGAAGCAGTCTCTTTTTTGCCTGTTAGCTTCATTCTGATGCTTCCCTTGCTGACTGGGTCACCCTGTCCACCTACCCTGACATGCACCACAGGCCCCAGGCCTTGGAACCAGCCCCAGCCTTGGCCTTTCCTGCCCCCATTTCACCTTGAGTTCTCAGAATGAGCCCTGAGCCTGTGTCCCCTGGAGTGTGGGCCTCAGTCCCATGTTGGGAGCAGGACAGGCTGACCAAGCTGTCCCTATCCTCCAGGGGGGCATGTGCTCCGTGTACCTGAAGGACAGTGAGAAGGTCGTCAGCATTTCCAGTGAGCACCTGGAGCCCATCACCCCCACCAAGAACAACAAGGTAAGGGGCAGGGGGCAAGGAGATAAAATGGGGGTGTTGGGTGCTGACACGGACCCTGACCACATTACCCCCACCCCCAGGTGAAAGTGATCCTGGGCGAGGATCGGGAAGCCACGGGCGTCCTGCTGAGCATTGATGGTGAGGATGGCATTGTCCGTATGGACCTTGATGAGCAGCTCAAGATCCTCAACCTCCGCTTCCTGGGGAAGCTCCTGGAAGCCTGAAGCAGGCAGGCGGGTGGACTTCGGCAGGTGAAGAGTGGTCCTCCTTCCTTCCCTGGCCCTTGGCTGTGACACAAGATCCTGCTGCAGAGCTAGGCCGATCGTTCTGGATTTCCTTTTATTTTTCTTTTTAGTTTTCCATCTTCTCCCTCCCTGGTGCTCATTGGAATCTGAGTAGAGTTTGGGGGAGGGTCCCTATCTTCTTGTACCTCCTCCCCACAGCTTGCTTTTGTTGTATCGTCTTTCAATAAAAAGAAGCTGTTTGGTCTAAAAGTGTGTGTGTGTGTGTGTGTGTGTGTGCGCGCGCGCGCGGGCCATGGGAATGAGGTGTCTTTAAGTGGGGTCATTTGCAGACCCCACTTCCTTGCTTTGTGGTTGGGGCAAATAACTGGATGCTACCTGAATCTGTTTTCCCATCTAGATAATAGTAATAGTACCTGCCCCAGAGGGCTCTTGAGGGGAATGTGTATGAGAAGACATCGGAAGGAGATGATCAGAGTAGAGCTTGTCATGTGATTGATGACATTATATCTTATTCAGGCATGAATTATGCTAAGTGAAAGTCACAGTATCCTCCAGGAAACCTAAATTGGTCCTGTGGTGCAGGATACAGTGCTTGATGGTCCTTTTTGTTTTTTCTTTCTTTTTTTTTTTTTTTTTTTTGAGACAGTCTTGCTCTGTCACCAGGCTGGAGTGCAGTGGCACGATCTTGGCTCACTGCAACCTCCGCCTCCCAGGTTCAAGCGATTCTTCCTCATCAGCCTCCCCAGTAGTGTGCGCCACCACACCCAGTGAATTTTTTTGTATTTTTAGTAGAGATGGGGTTTCACCATGTTGGCCAGGATGGTCTTGATCTCTTGACCTCATGATCTGCCCACCTTGGCCTCCCAAAGTGCTGGGATTACAGGCGTGAGCCACTGTGCCCAGCCTTTTTTTTTTTTTTCTCCTCCGAGGTGGAGTCTCTCTGTCGCCCAGGCTGGAGTGCAGTGGCGTGATCTCAGCTCACTGCAACCTCCACCTCCTGGGTTCAAGCAGTTCCGTCTCAGCCTGCCGAGTAGCTGGGAGTACAGGTGCGAGCCACCATGCCTGGCTTTTTTTTTCTTTTTTTTGTAGTTTTAGCAGAAACGGGTTTCACCATGTTGTTCAGGCTGGTCTTGAATTCCTGACCTCGTGATTCGCCCGCCTCGGCCTCCCACAGTGCTGGGATTACAGGCGTGAGCCACTGCGCCTGGCCAATGGTCCTTTATTTTTCTGTTTGAGATAGGGGTCTCACTCTGTTGACCAGGCTGGAGTTCAGTGGCACAGTCATTGCTTACTGCAGCCTCAACCTCCTGCACTCAAGCGATCCTCTTGCCTCAGCCTCCTAAGTAGCTGGGACTACAGGCGTGCGCCACCGCGTCTGGATAATTTTTTTATTTTTAAATTTTTTATAGAGACGGGTCTCACTATATTGCTCAGGCTGGTCTCGATCTCCTAGCTTCAAGTGATCCTCCTGCCTTGGCCTCCCACAGTGCTGCAATTACAGGCGTGAGCCACAGTGCCCAGCGGTCCTTTTCCTTGAACCCTGATAGCAGTGACACCAGGATTGTTGTAGCTTATCCAGTGGGTGCAATCTGAAGAGACTGGGGCTTAGTATCCAGAACCTGTTTCCCTTCCCCATTAGATATTCCTGTCTTTTTACAAATGTAAATGTATTATAAAACATTTCAGGGAGGGCGCGATAGCTCATGCCTGTAATCCCGGCACTTTGGGAGTCCAAGGGGGGCGGATCATTTGAGGTCTGGAGTTTAAAGACCAGCCTGACCCAACATAGTGAAACTCTTGTCTCTATTAAAAATAACAAAAACAATTAGCCGGGCATGGTGGCGGGCGCCTGTATTCCCAGCTACTTGGAAGGCTGAGGCATGAGAATCACTTGAATCTGGGAGGCGGAGGTTGCAGTGAGCCGAGATTGTGCCAAATGCACTGCAGCCTGGGTGACAGAGCAAAACTCTGTCTCAAAAAACATTTCAGATGTTCAAGATTATATATCAAGAACACCCATGTCCCCACCACCCAGGGGAGGAAACAGGAAACAATATGTACTAGATGGGACCCACTTCAGCAGCACCCCAATCCATTCCCCCAGAAGTAACCAGGAGTGCCGAGTTCCTTGTGTCTTTCCCTTGCTTGAATTCGTATTTTTACTACCTCGGTATTTTGTTTTAAAGTTTACATAAACAGGATCTGATTTTTCTTACACTCAATTTAGGGGAGGTTCGTAGTGTCTATAGCCTCTAATTTGTTTCTCAGTCAAGCCCTGTACAGCCAGATACTGCTGTTCTTTGGCTGAGCCTCAGGTAAAATGGTTGGCTCTTCAGTCCTTTATAGAAAATCATGGTAGGAAGGGGCCAGGTGCGGTGGCTCACGCCTGTAATCCCAGCACTTTGGGAGGCCGAGGCGGGCGGATCACAAGGTCAGGAGATCGAGACCATCCTGGCTAACACAGTGAAACCCGGTCTCTACTAAAAATACAAAAAAGTAGTAGGGCATAGTGGTGGGCACCTGTAGTCCCAGCTACTCGGGAGGCTGAGGCAGGAGAAGGGCATGAACCCGGGAGGCGGAGCTTGCAGTGAGCCGAGATGGCGCCACTGCACTCCAGCCCCGGTGACAGGAAAAAAAAAAAAAGGTAGGAAGGAATGGGAGAGAAAACAGATTCCTCCTCCCAGTTCCATGTGAGGAAGAGTTTTATTATTAATTTTTGTATTTTTGAGACGGAGTCTCCCTCTGTCTCCCAGGCTGGAGTGCAGTGGCACGATCTAGGTTCACTGCAACCTCCACCTCCCGGGTTCAAGCGATTATCCTGCCTCAGCTTCCCCAGCAGGTGGGACTACAGGCGTGCGCCCTCATGCCTGGCTAATTATTTTTTTTTTTAATTTTTAGTAGAGGGGGGGTTTGCCATATTGGCCAGGCTGGTCTCAAATTCCTGACCTCAGGTGATCCGCCTGCCTCAGCCTCCCAAAGTCCTGGGATTATAGGCGTGAGCCACCGAGCCTGGCCTATTATTATTAATTTTAAAAACAGAGATGGCAGTCTTGCTATGTTATCCAGGGTGGTCTCAAACTCCCGGCCTCAAGCGATCCTCCTGCCTCGGCCTCCTAAAGCGCAGGGATTACAGGTGTGAGCCACCGCGCCTGGCCAAAAGAGTTTTCGAGGACTGGCTTTTCAGGTCGCTTTCTGGGCCTCAGTGTATATTTCTGACAATTGGGAGGTGAGGCCCTTACACGGTGCCCTTACACGGTGAGACAAGCGACCTGACTCGTGACTATTTTTTTGGACAAATCAGGCAGCCACTGACTCCATTATGGCCTCAGCTTTACCTCTGGGCAATGAGTGTGATCCCTTCCCTCGCTGCGTCCTTTGCAGGGCGGTGGCACTCTGTAAGGCCCAAGCGGGACGTGGTCCAGGTGACTTTGGATCCCAGTTGGCGCCCCGCCAGGGGCAGCCAGGAGAATGGTTAGAGGAAAGCGCGCCTGCGGCAATCCGCCCGATGACTTTGGTCTCTCTCGGGCTTCCGTCCACCCGCCCCGCCTCCGCGCTTCCATTGGCTGTAGCTCCGGCCCGGGGCGGGGGAGAAGGGAGCGAGTGGGCGGGGCCGCGTGGCGTCAGCGCAAGATGGCGGCCTCGACAGCGCTGTTCTCGCGCTTGCGGAGCGGGCTCAGGCTCGGCTCGCGGGGACTGTGCACGAGGTTGGCGACGCCGCCCCCCCGGGCCCCAGATCAGGTGAGCGGAACGAGGGTGGCGCTCGGAATGTGGGGTCCCTTCCCTGGAGTTCCGGACATATCGCCGCCCCTTGGGGGTTCCGGGACGCCTCACCTCAGGGTGCTGAATGAAACGCCGCTTGCATTTTGGGGCCCTTCCCAGCCTCCTGGGTGGACAACACTTGCTCCCCTAGGCTGGAGGCTGGGAACCCAGATGTGCCCTCTACACCCCACCTCGCACCCACGTGGGTGCCGGAGGAGGAGGAGGTTACCGGTTCCCCGTCTCAGTGACCACTCAGGTGATACTTGAGCTGGAGGGGCCTGGTCCGCCGGAGTCCCAGTCAGGCCGTGGGAGTTATTTTCTCTGTGGCGTTGGTGGTCGTGAGGTAGACGTTTGGGTTTCCAATTCGACCTGCCTCCATGTTGACAGAGACCCAGCCATTCTGACCTCCAACTCTGTCACTTCTGTGCCCGAGTTCCCCAAGCCCCAGACAAGTGACTGCCCCTCCCCGCCTCCGCTCCCATCCCTTACCCTGTAACTCTGCTACCTTTAGCCCCAAGCAGCCGGATGTCGTAACTCCCCGTCCTGTCTGTCCCCCTTCCCCCACCACTTGTGCCCTCCGTTCCCTCTCATCCCAGTGTTTAGGCCCTCCCATCCCTTATTCTCCGTGCTCTGCTTTTCTGGACTGCAGACCCTCCAGTCCTGTTGCCTTCAGGATCCTGTGCACCTGGCCTGTTAGCTCTTAAAACTCCTGGCATCCTGGTGCCGGACAGTCTGCTTTTGACCCTCTGAGCGCCCCACTTCCTGACTGCGCCTCCAGGGACACAGATGTCCAGGGCTCTGTGGGTGCCTGCCTCTTGGCTCCTGAACTTGATTCTTCTTGGACTGGAGGGTTGGAACCATCCTGACCTCTCTCCTCTCTTAGCTGACCTCCCCTTTCTCAGTCGCAGGCTGCAGAGATCGGGAGCCGCGGGAGCACTAAGGCACAAGGGCCACAGCAGCAGCCGGGTTCAGAGGGTCCCAGCTATGCCAAAAAAGTTGCGCTCTGGCTTGCTGGGCTGCTTGGAGCTGGTGGGACCGTGAGCGTCGTCTATATCTTTGGTGAGGGACATATCCCTGCCCCCCAGTTTTGTTCCTTGGCCTCCCTAGTCCACTGTGAAATCTCCCACTCTTACCCACTACCAACGTCTCTCATCTTCATTCCCTGGCTCCTTCCTCAATAGGGCAGCCAAATAGGACACCTACCTTGAAAACCAGGGAAGTCTTTCTTCTCCCTTCTACTCCTTAAGGTTCTAGTCTTTCTAGTTGGTTCCTGTACCAGGATACAGGAAAGAGGGAATGGGAAAGGATAGGCCTGGATCAGCTTCCTAAACTTTGTCTTTCCTCAGCACCCAAAAATCCAGCCTTCCACTAGTTCCTTTATCCCACAGACCCAAGAGACCCAGCCCCAGCCCCCTTTCTCTCAAAGACCCAGGAATATTGGCTCCCAGCCCCCTCCTGGCTTGAATCCAGGAGGCTGTGCCTCTAACTCTCTTTCCTCAGATCCAGGAGTCCAGGCCCCTTATCCCACTCCTCCCTCAGGACCCAGGGGACTGGGCCCTAATTCCTCATATTCATCCTGGTCTCCCTTGCAGGAAACAACCCAGTGGACGAAAATGGTGCCAAGGTGAGGGGGAAAGAGACCGAGGCCTTGCCAGGAGTCCTAGCCTGTGGGTGAGAGGGGTCCCCTTTGGTCTGTTCAGGCACATTGCTTGTCTGGAGTGAGCCTTTCTTTCCCAGTGACCTTTGCCTATTCCTGTTGGGGTCCTGGAGATTCCTTTTCTGTATGTGATGGGGTTCTGCCTCTGACATCCTAAACCTTCCATTTTTCTCTCCACCTCCCAGATTCCTGATGAGTTTGACAATGGTGAGTAAACAAGCACAGATTCTGGAGTCCTTGACCCTCTCAACTCTGTCATTTGTAAGGATGTCTCTCTCCCCATCTGGTGTCTCCGGCCCCTCCTCCTTCCACTGGGGAGGTGGGGGAGCCAGCAGCTGGATGGCGTTGTGGGGAGGGACATTACAAAGCCCCAGCCTGCTTCCCTGGCCCCTCAGCCCCGAGCAGATGGTCAGAGACAGATGGGGGAGGGGAGCCTTGGGTGGGAGGGCTTGGGGACACAGGGTGGCCTATCTCCAGACACATGGGTTCCTGTGTCTTAAACCAAGCATCTGCAGCTCCCAACTCCTTCCCCATCCCCCTCAAGCCCCTACCCCATTAGGCTCATTTTCAAAACAATGCCTCCTTCCTCCCTCTCCATCTGGTTAACCAGCTTTTGGTGGTGAAGTTTATGACAAATTGGATAGTAGAGATTAGTTGTCAATCGTGTCATACCTGGCCCTTCCCAGGAGAAAAATGAAATTGGTGGGTCCAGAAAGCCACCTGTTTATGTTGGGGGACGTTTGCAAACAGTCGTGTTAATACGTTGATTGTTTCAAACTGGGCAGGTGGGTGAGTGCCGTTTAAACTGGGCAGTTGTAGAATCATGCTGGCTTCAACAAATAATATGCTGATTTAAATTGGGCAGGTAAATCTGAAGTTTTGAAGTGTATATGTTTACTAGCCTAACTGGTTTCAATATTGTGTTTTTTTGTTTTTATTTTTTTTATTTTTTATTTTTTTTGAGACGGAGTCTCGCACCCAGGCTGGAGTGCAGTGGCCAGATCTCAGCTCACTGCAAGCTCCGCCTCCTGGGTTTACACCATTCTCCTGCCTCAG
>NW_012116710.1:6390720-6401156 GCF_000951035.1 Colobus angolensis palliatus
GGGAGGCGGAGCTTGCAGTGAGCTGAGATCCGGCCACTGCACTCCAGCCTGGGCGACAGAGCGAGACTCCGCCTCAAAAAAAAAAAAAAAAAAAGTTAAAATGAGAAAGTAAACTGGAGTCAGTATATTCACTTAAACCAGGGTTTTTCACCCTTGGCCCTATTGACACTTTGGATTAGATAATTCTTATACAGGACTGCCCTGTGCATTGAAGGATTTTTGTAGCATCCTGGGCATCTGCCTACTAGATGCCAGTATTGCGACAATCAGTTACATCTCTTGGCATTGCCAAATTTCCCAGGGGTAGGCGTACAGACAGAATTATTCCTAGTTCTGAACCACTGTTTTACAGTGTACAGATGTGTTTATATATTCATTGTGGTTTAGATTCAGCACACTGGCTTAAAGTGGGCAGATCTGGAAGCCTAGTGATTCAAAGTGGGCAAAATACACTGGCATAAGTTAGGTGCAGTGGCTCACGCCTGTAATCCCAACACTTTGGGAGGCCAAGGCGGGAGGATCACTTGAGCCCAGGAGTTCAAGACCAGCCTGGTCAACAGAGCAAGACTCTGTCTCTGTCTCTTTAAAAAAAGTATGTATACACTGGCGTAATGTCAGCAGATTTATGTGTATGTGGGTTATTTATTTATTTATTTATTTAAGACAGTCTCACTCTGTTGCCAGGCTGGAGTGCAGTGGCGTGATCTTGGCTTGCTGCAACCTCCACCTTCCAGGTTCAAGTGATTCTCTTGCCTCAGCCTCCCGAGTAGCTGGGACTACAGGCACGTGCCACCACGCCCGGCTAATTTTTTTTTTTTTAATTTTTTATTTTAATAGAGGCGGGGTTTCACCATGTTGGCCAGGATGGTCTTGATCTCCTGACCTCGTGATCCATCTACCTCGGCCTCCCAAAGTGCTGGGATTACAGGCATGAGCCACCATGCCCGGCCTTGTATGTGGGTTTTAAGTGGGCCAATGTATAAGCGTTCTGTTTCATACCTGTGGTAGTATGTGGATATAAGTATCAGCTTAAAACGGGGCAGGTAAATCAATCTCTGTTCCTCTCTGGCGGTATATCATTCCTTCTATCTTTGGACCTAGAAATGAGTTAGTTCAAACCAGGTGGGTATGCAGACCTGTTTGTATCTGGTAGATAAGAAACCCCTGGTTTGTCTGGGAGGTTGAGCAGCGGCTTATTGTGGAATCTCTTTGTGCCTGGTGTTTTCCTAGATCCAATTCTGGTACAGCAGTTGCGCCGGACGTACAAATATTTCAAAGATTACAGACAGGTAAGCAGAAGCCCTGGGCTCAGTCCCCATGTCTCCAGCCCTGGCCTCCTTGTCTGAGCGCCCCCATCCATCCCTCTCCCACAGATGATCATCGAGCCCACCAGCCCTTGCCTTCTCCCAGACCCTCTGCAGGAGCCGTACTACCAGCCACCCTACACGCTTGTTTTGGAGCTCACTGGCGTCCTCTTGCATCCTGAGTGGTCGGTGTGTCCCGGGAAAGGCAGTGGGTTGGGGATAGACCTGGGCAGCGGGGTTGTGATAAGGTGGACTTTCAGCCCGAACTGTGCTGTGTGATCTTGGGGAGGAGATGTCACCTGTCATTGCCTCGCTTTCTTCAGCTGGGAGAAGGCAGTCATGCTAACAGCCACTCTGTAGGGTGGTGTAGGTGTGCCCAGGCATGCTGTAAGTGCCACAAAGGAGCCAGACCCTTAGTCACAGCCCATGTTGTACTTCTTAACCTCCAAGAGCCACAAAGACAGAGGGAGAGAACTCTATTCTGGGAATCCCCCAGGCTGGATCTTTGTCTTCTTGGGGACTCTGAGGGCCTCTGGGTCTTGGTGTTTCACTGTCGTCACTGTCTTCCCAGCTGGCCACTGGCTGGAGGTTTAAGAAGCGCCCAGGCATCGAGACCTTGTTCCAGCAGCTCGCCCCTTTATATGAAATTGTCATCTTTACGTCAGAGACTGGCATGGTGAGGCTCTGGGGCAGGGGAGGGAAGGTCGGTGTGGTGGGAGGTGTAGAGATCTGGAGGACCAGGGCTCAGCCTGACCTTTTCTCCCTCCCTTCCCACCCGCAGACTGCATTTCCACTCATTGATAGCGTGGACCCCCATGGCTTCATCTCCTACCGCCTATTCCGGGACGCCACAAGATACATGGATGGACACCATGTTAAGGTGCCATGGGTTCATGGATGGGCCTCTGGGATTTGGTGGGGTTGGCACCACGTGAGGGAAGGAGGGCCTAGCTCTGACCCTAGCCTCACCTGGCTTATAGTTCTGCCTAGATTCGATTCCTGCTGGCAGGCGCACGCCTGCCTCCAGCCTTGGCCAGACATCTGCACCCTTCTTTGTTCCCTGGAATCTGGGTGTGGGAGTGGGGGGAAATGAGGTCTCTCTAAAGAAGATAGGGGTTAGTGGTAAGGATGTACCATTTAGAAGCTGGTTTTATCTTGCTGTATCTGTAACTTAGTGCTTCTGGGAAGGTTTGCTTATAATTGTACATGTGAGACTGGTTGCGGTTTGTTTGACCTGGCGTCTGTTACTGTGGCCAGTGATATATTCAGGAGTCTGGATCTGTGAATGGGCCTCTGTGGATCTGGCTCCAAGTGTCTATGTGTCTGTTGGGTTTCTGTTTCTGTCTGTGTCCTGGGGAGGGGGGTCTGTGTTGTTCTTGGGAATTCAGAAATACATGGACTGTGATCGAGGGTCTTGAAGGGTCTGTGTCTGGGAGCCTGTCTTTGTCGTTCCCTGGGTATGGCTGCAGATCTGTCTGCACCTGTTTACTTGAGTAAGAGGTTCTTAAACCTGCGACATACCACAGTCACCTGGGCAGGGGTTTAACATGAGAGTGGCCGCCTCCCTCTCCAGGGAACTTCCTAATCGCCCTTCTGTGTGCTAGACCCTGGGTCTAGGAGTCTATGTGATTAGCTCCTCAATATCCTGGGGCTTGTTTTGTTTTTTGTTTCTAAGACAGGGTTTTGCTGTGTCACGCAGACTGGAGTGCAGTGGTATGAACACGGCTCACTGCAGTCTCAACTTTCAGAGCTCAAGTGGTCTTCCCACCTCAGCCTCCCGAGTAGCTGGGCCTATAGGCGCACACCACCACGCTTGGCTAATTGTGTGTGTGTGTGTGTGTATGAGATGGAGTCTCACTGTGTTGCCCAGGCTGGAGTTCAGTGGTACGATCTTGGCTCACTGCAACCTCCCGAGTAGCTGGGCCTATAGGCGCACACCACCACGCTTGGCTAATTGTGTGTGTGTGTGTGTGTATGAGATGGAGTCTCGCTGTGTTGCCCAGGCTGGAGTTCAGTGGTACGATCTTGGCTCACTGCAACCTCTCCCTCCCAGGTTCAAGTGATTCTCCTTCCTCAGCCTCCCGAGTAGCTGGGACTACAGGTGCACACCACCACGCCCGGCTAATTTTTTGTATTTTCAGTAGAGACAGAGTTTCGCCATGTTGCCCAGGCTGATTTTGAACTCCCGAGCTCAGGCAGTCCGCCCACCTTGGCCTCCCAAAATTCTGGGATTACGGGCGTGCGCCACCACATGCCGCCATTTTTTGTATCTAGTAGATATGGGGTTTTACCATTTTGTCCAGGCTGGTCTTGAACTCCTGACCTCAGGTGACCCGTCCGCCTCGGCCTCCCAAAGTGCTGGGATTACAGGCATGAGCCACTGCGCCCGGCCCATGCCCACCTAATTTTTAAATTTTTTGTAGAGATGAGATCTCTCTGTGTGGCCCAGGCTGGTCTAGAACTCCTGGGCTGAGTGATCCTCCTGCCTTGGCCTCCCAAAGGGCTGGGATTACAGGCGTGAGCGCCATGCCTGGTCCTCTGCGGGGGTCGATGCCATCATCCAAAGCTGGTCTTTGAGAGGCCCTGCCATTGTGATCCCAGTATGTGTGGCGCTGTGTATGTGTGTTTTGTGTGTTTTGGGTCTTCTTGATGGGGGGAGAGTTGGGCACAGATGTTGACCTGATCTGTCACTCACTTCCAGGACATTTCATGTCTGAATCGGGATCCAGCTAGAGTAGTAGTTGTGGACTGCAAGAAGGAAGCCTTCCGCCTACAGCCCTATAACGGCGTCGCCCTGCGGCCCTGGGACGGCAACTCTGATGACCGGGTCTTACTGGACCTGTCTGCCTTCCTCAAGAGTAAGGCCGACTCCTGATCCCTTGGCCTCTGACCCCAGAGCCCCTGATTCTGAAGAGGAAGGATAAATGCATTATTCGTGGCTGGGTGACTGAGGTGCAGGAGGTACCTGAGCACCTTGGAGTCTTTAGGAGCTTCTTAGGATGTTCATGGAATGTTTAGGGGATACTTGGGGATGTTCAGGGGAACCCTTTCAGAGTGTTTAGAAGCATTCCAGGTAGCACTGACCGCCCCCCTGCCCCAGTGTGGGACCTTCCCCTTGTGGGCCCTGCCTGCCTCTGGCCTTCAGAAGCCTGGCTGACCACCCCCTGTTGTGTCCACAGCCATTGCACTGAACGGTGTGGAGGATGTGCGAACCGTGCTGGAGCACTATGCCCTGGAGGATGACCCACTAGCAGCTTTCAAGCAGCGGCAAAGCCGGCTAGAGCAGGTTGGTGCTCAGATGCCCAGAGTGGAGGATAGGCTCTGAGGCTGCTGAAGGAGGAGCCCGGAGCAGTCCATCTCCATACTCCTGGCTTGGCTGTGTGACCGTGAGCAGATACCTCCTCTCTGCTTCAGTCTCTGTAACCAGGGGGACATAACACAGCCTGTCCTGTAGGGTTGCCAGAATGAGGGGATGCACTGATTCTGCAGCCTGCCCTGAGAACAGGAGACAGGCAGAGCTTTGAGACTGGACTGGAAGAGGGGTTGCCCTTGATGGTCTTGAGTAGGTCTGGGGGGCCCCTTGTGGAGGCGGACTGTGGGTTTTAGATCAGGTCTGGAAAGAGGATCCCTGGGCACATGGCCCAAGGCTGTGGGGAGAGTTGTGGTGGTCTTGTTGGGACCCTGGTAATTTGGAAGTGGGACTGAGAGTATGGATTGCATCTGGGTAAGATGCCCAGGGGTCTAGGCTGAAGTTCACCAGATTCTAGGTTAGATTCCTAGAGTTGGGAGTCCCTGAGTGCCCAGAGAAGAAATCCCTAGAGATTTGGTCCTGGGGACCCCCCCCCAGGGAACTCCCCCTGCCTGCCACATCCAGACAGGGGTCATGGGGCTCAGGGGGCCAGGGGCAGGATGATGCAGTCTGATGAGGAAGGCTGTGGGGTTTGGACCTGGGATCTCACCAGCATTCACCTTGGGGTAACAGGGTCTGGGATGGGATCTCAGGTTCAGGGGAGGGGTCCCTGGGATCTGGGGAAGGGGATTATGAGAGTCTGGGGCCTGAGAAGCTACTGCAGTTCAGGCCTGAATATCTCAAGTGCCTAGTATTGGAGTCTGGCATCCCCCCAAACATTGAAGCCTAGGCTCCTGCGGCTCAGAGCTGGCTCTTCCCAGTGTCTGGGCTGGGGAGCTGAGGTCTAGGGTCCCTTGTGTCTGGGTTGGGGGCCCCAGGGTTTGGGGAAAGGGATCTGGACTTGGCAGAAGTCAGGAGGAAAGGTGGCCCCTGGGCTGAGGCCTGGGGAGCTGGGCGTCTGGGAGGAGGCTCTGTCCTCCCTGGGCTGACTCTCTCCTCCATCTGTCTCCCAACCCCAGGAGGAGCAGCAGCGCCTGGCTGAGCTCTCCAAGTCCAACAAGCAGAACCTCTTCCTCGGCTCCCTCACCAGCCGCTTGTGGCCTCGCTCCAAACAGCCCTGAACTCTGGGCCTCCTCAAACTCAGTGCCGGAGTCCAGGGCCCCAGTGCTTCCAGACCAAGACTTGGGCCACCACTGTCCAATAAAGTACATCCCAGATGCCACACCTGCTGTGTCCCGAGAGTCTCCAGATGGGGGCATCGGGATGCGGTCTGGGACTTTCGGGTCACCATCCCACAGTGGCTGATTGGCCGCCAAGCACAGAGTGGGGGCTTTGTTGGATCAGAGCGTATTTTTCACCCTGGTCTGGGAATGTAAAAACCCTCGCTGTGTCTTCCTGTGTGTTGTGTGATCTGTAAAAAATACATCTCCCTCTGACCACAGATTCCCCATGTGTGGAGAAGGGAAGAGAGGATGGCACTTGGCTTTAAAGACAGGTAGCTGCCATGCTACTGTGGAGAGACTGTGTTATGGGCCCAGTGGGGCTCTGGTGGACCAGAGATCACCCCTCAACAGGCCAACTGCTGCTTGGCTCCAGCCAGTGTGGCCCTGGAATAAAGGGGGCCTGGAGTTGCGTGACATGCCAGTTTTGAAAAGAAGCAAGAACTTGGGAATTTTTTTTTTTTTGAGACAGGGTCTCACTGTTGCCCAGGCTGGAGTGCAGTGATATGATCTTAGCTCACTACAGCCTTGACCTCCTGGGCTCAAGTGATCTCCAAGTGACCCTCCTGCCTCAGCCTCCTGAGTACCCTCTTGGAGACTACACGTGCGTGCTGCCACACCCAGCTAACTTAAACAAATTTTTTTTTGTAGAGATGGGGTCTTGCTGCCCAGGCTGGTCTCAAACTCCTAGTCTCAAGCAGTCTTCCTGCTTTGGCCTCCCAAAGTGCTAGGATTACAGATGTGAGCTACCGTGCCCAGCTAAAATTGGGGTTTTTGTATTAAATTTCCCTATTTTAAAATGTTGACTTCTAACTAAAACAGGCAGATATGTAGCAGTGTTCTCCACTGGAACTTTCTGTGATGCTTGGTTCGTGTTCTAGATCTGTATTGTCCAGTGCAGTAGCCAGTGACCACATAAAGTTTCTGAGCACTTGAAATGTGGCTGGCATGACTGAGAAACTGAATTTTTAAATTTTGTTTTAGGCTGGGCGCAGTGGCTCACCCCTGTAATCCCAACACTTTGGGAGGCTGAAGCAGGAGGATTGCTTGAATCCAGGAGTACGAGACCAGCCTGGGCAGCATGGTGAAATCTTATCTCTAAAAAAATACAAAATAATTAGCCCAGTGAGGTTGTGTGTACCTGTAGTCCCAGTTACGTGAGAGGCTGAGGTGGAAGGAATCCCTTGAGCCCAGGAGGTCATGCGTGGCTGTGATGAGCTGTGATCGTGCCACTACATTCTAGCCTGGGTGACAGAGTGAGACCCTGTCTCAAAACAAAAAAAAAAAAAAAAAAAAGGCTTAAAACTTTTTTTGGAGAGAGGGCGAGAGGGCTTCACTCCGTCGCCCAGGCTGGAATGCTGTGGTGTAGCTGTAGCTCACTGCAGTGTCGAACTCTTGGGCTCAAGCAATCTTCCTGCCTTGGCCTCCCAAATGCTGGGATTGCAGGAGTGAGCCACCATGACCAGCTACTTTTAATTAATTTAAATGGCCACGTGTCTCCTGTATGGACAGTGCCACTGTGTATTACTTCAGAATATGAGTTCCAGATTGTGTAAGTTCAAATCCAAGCTCTACCACTTCCTGGCTGGCTTGTGATCCCGTGCAAGTTACTTCACCTCTCAGTGCCTCGGTGTCTACATTTATAGAATAACAGGACAGGCGCAGTGGCTTCTGCCTGTCATCCCAACACTTCAGGAGGCTGAGGTGGGAGGATCACTTGAGGCCAGGAGTTGGAGAGCAACCTGGGCAATATAGGAAGACCCTGTCTCTTGAAAAAAAAAAAAGTTACCGTCTCATAGGCTAGCTTTGGGGAAGCACTCCCATGTAGGCACTCAGATGGTAGTTATGTAAACCTTAGGCAAGGCACCTCTCCCTCAGTTTCCTCATCTCTAAATGGGGTGATGGTAGTGCGTTAGCAGATGGTTGTGAGGAGTAAACAGCACAGTCCGTACGTGGGTTATATGTTTGTATTCCCAGGGGCTTGCTGTTAACAAGCCATATGGGTTATTACAGATTGAAATATCTTAGCTGGGCGTGGTGGCTCACCCCTATAATCCCAACACTTTTGGGAGGCCGAGGTGGGTGGATCACCTGAAGTCAGGAGTTTGAGACCAGCCTGGCCAAGGTGGCGAAACCCCATCTCTACTAAAAAATACAAAGAAATTAGCTGGGCATAGTGGCGCGTGCCTGTAATTCCAGCTACATGGGAGGCTGAGGCAGGAGAATCGATTAAACCCGGGAGGCAGAGGTTGCAGTGAGCCGAGATCACAACACTGCACTCCAGCCCAGGTGACAGAGCGAGACTGTCTCAAAAACAAAAAAAAAACAAAGCTCTGCTGTCATGAACTGATGTTCAGTGTTCTCATGGAGGAGACGGACAATGATCAGATAACTTCCTGGGTAATAAATGCATAAAGAAAAAGTATAGGGGCCGGGCGCGGTGGCTCAAGCCTGTAATCCCAGCACTTTGGGAGGCCGAGACGGGTGGATCACGAGGTCGGGAGATCGAGACCATCCTGGCTAACATGGTGAAACCCCGTCTCTACTAAAAAAAAAAAAAAAAACTAGCCGGGCGAGGTGGCGGGCACCTGTAGTCCCAGCTACTCGGGAGGCTGAGGCAGGAGAATGGCGTGAACCCAGGAGGCGGAGCTTGCAGTGAGCTGAGATCCGGCCACTGCACTCCAGCCTGGGCGACAGCGCAAGACTCTGTCTCAAAAAAAAAAAAAAGAAAAGAAAAAGTATAGCAAGGAGCCGCAGTAATCTGGGAACTTGGAGGACTGGTTTAGACCGGATGGGATGGACAGGAGACCTCTTGGGAAGGCGCATCTGAGCAGAGATGGGACGAAGTGAGGAGGGAAGCCCTGAGATAGCTGGGTGTGCCTGAGGCACACTCAGGGCCTCCACAACTGCTGTTCGCTCTGCCAGAAGTGTTTTTCCCTAAAGTCTACACGACTTACTCTTTTAGGCCTTTGCTTAAATGTGACCTTGGCATGGCCTATTTTTTTTTTTTCTTTTTTCGAGACAGTCTCGCTCTGTTGCTCAGGCTGGAGTGCAGTAGTGTGATCTTGGCTTACTGCAACCTCCACCTCCTGGGTTCAAGTGATTCTTCTACCTCAGCTTCCCCAGTAGCTGTGACTACAGGTGCCTGCCACCATGCCCAGCTAATTTTTGTATTTTTAGTAGAGATGGGGTTTCAGCATGCTGGCCAGGCTGGTCTTGAACTCCTGACCTCAAGTGATCTGCCCGCCTCGGCCTCCCAAAGTGCTGGGATTACAGGAGCCACCCGCGCCTGGCCAGCATGGCCTTCTATGGTCACTACGATCAGCATATAAAGAAAAGTCATGAGTAGTAAGATGCTCAGAAATCCCTTAAAGTACATGACACTACGCACACCACAAACGAATCCACATGAAATGCCATCGTGCCTGCCACAAACCTTCACAAAGGCTGACAATTTTTATGATCTTTAAAATTTTCGGGCCAGGCTCAATGGCTCACACCTATAATTCCAACACTTTAGGAGGCTGAGATAGGAGCATCTTTTGAGGCCAGGAGTTCGAGACCAGCCTAGGTAACATAGTGAGACCCTCTCTGGGGGGGGGTGGGGTGGAAAAAAGGCCAGGCGTGGTGGTGGGCGCCCACAATCCCAGCTAAATGGAAGGCTGAGTAAGGTATGAGAATTGCTTGAACTCGGGAAGCGGAGGTTGCAGTGAGCCGAGATCAAGCCACTGCACTGCAGCAGCCTGGGTGACAGAGCGAGACTCCATCTCAAACAAAACAAAACAAAACAAAAACAAACATTCTGAGATATCTCAGACCTGGAATCTGTTCCCCCGATGATCATCCAGGGCAGGAATTTGCTTCCTTCCACAGCTGGTTGCCCAAATTCTGTTAAAATTATTCTGTGATGGGACGTCTATTCCCTCACCTAACCCAATACGAGACCTAATTTGCCTCCAGGTGACTGGTTTACAAGGTCTGGCTTTACTCCTTGGGGCCACATAACCTGTCTGAGCAGCAGGGATGTGGAAGGAGGGTCTCAAATGTCAGCCTGAGAAGCTTACAATTAGAAGGCACTGGGGAGCTATAGAAGACTCTAATGCAAGTGAAGGAAATGGTCTGATTTGTGCTTAGATAAACCCCCCATGGTGGCTCATGCCTGTAATCTCAGCACTTTGGAAGGCCGAGGTGGGAGGATTGCTTTTGCTCAGGAGTTGAGCCTGGGCAACATAGGGAGACCCCATCTCTACAAAAAATAATAAATTAGCCAGGTGTGGGGGCTCATGCCTGTAATCCTAGCTACTTGGGAGGCTGACGTGGAAGGATCATTTAAGCCCAGGAAGTCAAGGCTGCAGTAAGCTAGGATAATGCCACTGCAGTGCAGCCTGGGCAACAGAGACCTCATCTCAAAAAAATAAAGACCTCATAGGCCAGAGTGGTCACGGCTGAGGGAGGCACAGACAGAGGGGTCGGGTGGAATAAAAGAATCACAGGGGGATGTGGGAACTTAGGAGGTGCTTAATGCTTCTGGGGAGTGTTAGGGAGTGCTGCCTGGAGGAGGTG
>NW_012116710.1:6401649-6402187 GCF_000951035.1 Colobus angolensis palliatus
TTAAAAAAAAAAAAAAAAAGAAGTGGAAAAGACTCCGTAGGGGAAAGGAACCTGGGATGTTCTGCCCAATCTCACCCATGGCCCTGCCTTGCTCAAATGCCAGTGTTGTCAGAATTCAGAGAAGAATTTTTAGGCTGGTTTTTCCTTCTCCTTCTCTTTCTTCTTTCTTCTTTCCTTCCTCCTTCCTCCCTCCTCCCTCCTCCTCCTCCTCCTCCTCCTCCTCTTCTTCTTCTTCTTTTTGCAGAAGTGTCTTGCTGTGTTGCCTGGCTGGTCTCAAATTCCTGGCCTTAAGCAGTCCCCTGCCTCAGCCTCCGAAAGTGTGGGGATTATAGGCCTGAGCCGCTGTGCCCAGCCTGGTCTTCTTTCATTCATTAAAAAATGAACTGGGCAGGGATTAGTGGCTCATGCCTGTAATCCCAGCACGTTGGGAAGCTGAGGTGGGTGGATCATCTGAAGGTCAGGAGTTCGAGACCAGCCTGGTCAACATGGTGAAACACCATCTGTACTAAAAATATAAAAAATTAGGCTGGGCGCGGTG
>NW_012116710.1:6402445-6410536 GCF_000951035.1 Colobus angolensis palliatus
AAAATTAGCCGAGCGTGGTGGAGGGTGCCTGTAATCACAGCTACTCTGGAGGCTGAAGCAGCAGAATCGCTTGAACCCGGGAGGTGGAGGTTGCAGTGAGCCAAGATCACACCACTGCAAGCCAGCCTGGGCAACGAGCGAAACTTCTCAAAAAAAAAAAAAAATTAACTGAGCGCCTACTGTATGCCTGGCTCTGCTGGTCTATGCTTCGTTGGTTACTATGTCTTCTCTGGAAAAAAAACATATAAATTGAACCTGTATTTTTCCCTATAATCATTAACCTCTAAGCACTAAAATTTTTTACTTTGAGGGGAAAGACAAAGAAGTTACCCCAGCTCAAGGGTTTTGCCCCATGCCTGGCAGGGAGCAATTATGACCAGAGGGGCTGGGACATCTGCTCCTAATTGGCTTTTCCTGCTGAGGTCCTGGAATACTAAAGGGTTTCTGAAGGGCCCGGGGTGTCCCCCGCCTCATTCTTCTGGGGTGGGGGAGTGGGTCCCTGTATGTGAAGACGGAATTTCCTGCCCATTTGCTCCTCACACCTTCCGGAGGCCAAACGGGCAGCCCAGCTGCGGCCCGAAGGGGGAGGGGCTCGGCCGCCCGGCAGATGGCGGCATTTACATACAGCTGGGAGCCCCTTCTGAGGCCGAGCTCCTCGCCCTGGCGTCTGGTGCGTCCGCAATGCGGGGTTTGGGAGGGTGGCTTTGTCGTGGGGGGGGGGAACGCACACACGCCCGCACACAGGGGTCCACAAAGAGCCCTGGATCTTCATCGTATCCACACACAGCTACACCCGTGGACCTCCCAAACCCAGTCTCAGTCACACACAGGCGCCCTCAGCCATTCCCACCTTGCACAGCCTCTACCACACCCGCATAGAACACAAAGTCACAGGTTTATACGGCTATACAGGATCTTCCATAAACACACACGCACAGAGAAGTATCTACACAGCCACACCGTCTCAAAGAGTCACACAATCACGAAGTCGTGTACACGTCTAGTTTCCCACTCGGGTGTGCGTGCAGAGTCAGAATTGTTTACAGCCTCATAAATGTGTCAATCACACACAACTCCAGGCGTATGCTGAGCCGCACAGTCCCACCTGGACACGCAATCACAAAATCATGTACACCCTCCAGTAGCTCTGGTTCATACCACACTTCCAGAATCTTAAAATCATGTACAACCTCACACACAGGCTTAGCCCCCCCAACCCCACCCCACCCCAGCCACACACCAAGTCGCGGGATCACCCACTCATGACCTCGCCCGTGCCTACGACCACAGACTGAATCTCGCTGATGCTCCTGCACGCTCCCCTTCCCCTGTGACTCCCCCCGCCCTTGGTCCCTTGGGGCCGGGTAGCTGCCTGAAGGGGCGGGGCCATTCCCTCAGATATAAGACTTGGAAGCCAGCAGCTGCGACTCCCGAGACCCCCCCACCAAGAAGGCCATGGTCTCCCCACGGATGTCTCGGCTCCTCTCCCAGACTGTGATCTTAGCGCTCATTTTCCTCCCTCAGGTCAGAGCCAGGTGGGAGGTGGCGTGCAAAGGGATGAATGCGGGGGAGAGGGGTGAGTGCGACCTGAAGGTCTTGGGGAGGGAGCGCGGGGCGGACGGGACGCCTGGGTCCCCCCGGCCGCCTCACCCTGCGCCCGTCTTCACCCCAGGCACGGCCCGCTGGCGTCTTCGAGCTGCAGATCCACTCGTTCGGGCCGGGTCCAGGCCAGGGGGCCCCGCGGTCCCCCTGCAGCGCCCGGGGCCCCTGCCGCCTCTTCTTCAGAGTCTGCCTGAAGCCTGGGCTCTTGGAGGAGGCCTCCGAGTCTCCGTGCGCCCTGGGCGCGGCGCTGAGTGCGCGCGGACCGGTCTACACCGAGCAGCCCGAAGCGCCCGCGCCGGCTCTCCCACTGCCCAATGGCCTCTTGCAGGTGCCCTTTCGGGACGCCTGGCCTGTAAGTGCTGCCCCCGGGGGACTCCCGGTGCTGAAGGCCTAACCCTGTCACCAAAACCTCCACCTCCTCTCCCCTCCAACTTCCAAGACCCTAATCCCGCCTCCCAGGGGGTGGACCAAATTCCCAGACCAGCAACTCCACCATCTGGAACCCCACATTCCCAGACCTCTAAACTCTACGCACTGGGGATTCTAAATGTTCTGATTCCCCAACCCTGGATGCTGGGACCCCCAAATTCCCAGAATCTCAAACCCAACCTCTGAAATCCTAAACTCAAGAAACCCTACTTCTGCTCCTTGGGGATCCCTAAAAACTGGGGTCCTCACCTTTCTCCGCAAACCTCTCACACCTTGTCTTGGGAACCACTAATATCTTCTCTTTTTTTTTTGTTCTGTCCTCAGTTATTTCAATTGGGTCCTGTATTAATTACTGTTTCACCTCCAAAATCCTATCTCCCATCCCCACAACCCAAAGGCACAAAGATGAACAGACCTGTATTGCAATTCTAGACCCTTGTCCTTTTGGACAAGTGACTGCCTGGTTTCCAGATTCAGTTTCCTAAGCTTAAAAATGGGATCATCCTGGTACCTCACAAGGGTCCCTTTTGAGCGATTCAACCACATCTCTTGAATAAAGTGCTTACCACTTAGTAAGTGCTCAATAAAGCAAGCCATGTCCAGTAGGCTCACCCTGTAATTCCAGCACTTCGGGAGGCTTAGGCGGGAGGATCGCTTGAGCCCAGCAGTTTGAGACCAGTTTCAGTAACATAGTGAGACCTTGTCTCTAAAACAAAACAAAACAAAACAAAACAAATAGCGGGGCATGGTGACATGGCGCGTGTAGTCCCAGCTACTGGGGAGGCTGAGGTGGGAGGATTGCTTGAGCCTTGGAGGTTGTTGCAGTGAGCCAAGATCATGCCACTGCACTCCAGCCTGGTTGACAGAGTGAGACCCTGTCTCCCCCTCGCCCCCCTCAAAAAGCCACAGATGTCATTCCTTCCCTGGGCTGGGCTGATCCCTCTGGGAATTGTCCCTTGCTTGCTCAGTCCCCAGCAATGGCCATCACCCTCTATTCCTGAACTCTGGCCTTCATTGAGTACTTACCCTAACCACTGTCTTTCATCTTTCATCTCCCTCTTCCTTCACCCAACCAGGGCACCTTCTCTCTCATCATTGAAACCTGGAGAGAGGAGTTAGGAGACCAGATTGGAGGTGAGTGTCTTCAGTCTTGGGACTGGTGGGGAAGCTGGGGCCCACGTGAGACATGGGGTTGGTGGTATTGTCTATAGGTCTTATGATGTCATCACAGCTCCTGGGATGTGGTGCTGGGTGTTGACAGCTCCAGGGCTCTTGGCATCTCAGGCACAGAAATGTCCCTGGTACTGGATGTTGCAGTCTGTGGTCCTGGTAGCAGATGAAGTAGGGGAAGCTCTCTTACTATCAACACTTCCAGAGCAAGGCATAGCATTTCCCAGCCCTACTTTATCACCGTCTGATATTGAGAGCTCAGGGTGCAATATGAGTTACTTCTGGTTCTTCTATGTGAAGTTTTTTTGTTTTTTTGTTTTTTTTTTCAAGACAGAGTCTCGCTCTGTTGCCCAGGCTGGAGTGCAATGGCATGATCTCACTCACTGTAACCTCTGCCTTCCGGGTTCAAGCAATTCTCCTGCCAAGTAGCTGGGATTACAGGCGCCCACAACCACGCCCAGCTACTTTTTTTGTATTTTTAGTAGAAACAGGATTTCACTATGTTGGCCAGGCTGGTCTCGAACTCCTGATCTCGTGATTCGCCCACCTCGGCCTCCCAAAGTGTTGAGATTATAGGCGTGAGCCACAGTGCTCAGCCCCTATGTGAAGCTCTGTCACTTTCTCCATGTGGAGGTCCCAGGGAGCCCTGTGGGATGTCAGAGCTTCACCAAGGAGAATATTGAGCAGAGGTTCCTGGGAGGGATACAGGGCATTCTTTTTTTTTTTGAGATGGAGTCTCACTCTGTTGCCCAGGCTGGAGTGCAGTGGCCGGATCTCAGCTCACTGCAAGCTCCACCTCCCTCCAGAGTAGCTGGGACTACAGGCGCCCGCCACCTCGCCCGGCTAGTTTTTTGTATTTTTTAGTAGAGACGGGGTTTCACAGTGTTAGCCAGGATGGTCTCAATCTCCTGGCATCGTGATCTGCCCGTCTCGGCCTCCCAAAGTGCTGGGATTACAGGCTTGAGCCACCGCGCCCGGCCGTTACAGGGCATTCTTATCCTCAACTTGGGAGACTCTGTTGCTATGTGAGGCCCACAGCGGGGGGTTTGTCACCATTTTTTTTCTTGTTCTTATTTTATTTTTTATGGAGATGGGATCTCGCTATGTTGCCCAGGCTGGTCTCAAACTCCTAGGCTCAAGCGATCCATAGACTTTGGCCTCCCAAAACGTTGGGATTATAGGAGTGAGCCACTTCTTCACCGTTCTGATGTAGAAAGCTGTATCACAGTCTTGTGGGGGTGACACCTTTGCCTTCAAGAAAGTGTCAACTCTCCCAGTATCCCAAGGTCTCAGGTAATGTGGTAATTTACGGTCTAGTAATTGGGGTCTCTGCCACTCTTTTGATATAGGAAGATCCGGAGGCACAATTTAGGGGTGTTATGACCTCACTTCAGACATGTTATTGTTCTTTGGCCATATCGAGGTACCAAATGTCACAGGGTATTAGAGGTCTCATTATTACTTCAATTTACAAAGATCTGGGTCAAAATACGGGAATATTACGGTTTCTATAACTGTTTATTTTTTTTGAGAGGGAGTCTTGCTCTGTCACTCAGGTTGGAGTGCGATGGCACTATCTCGCCGCAACCTCCACTCCTGGGTGCAAGTGATTCTCCTGCCTTAGCCTCCAGAGTAGCTGGGATTACAGGCGTGCGCCACCACGCCTGGCTAATTTTTTTTTTTTTTTTAAGTAGAGACAGTTTCACCATGTTGGTCAGGCTGGTCTTGAACTCTTGACCTCAGGTGGTCCACCTGTCTTGGCCTCCCGAAGTGCTGGGATTTCAGGCTTGAGCCACCACACGCCTGGCCGAGAGAACTGTTATCTAGGGTACTAGAAGAGACCACGACATTGCAGGTCCCAGGGTGCATTGGGGAGTTCTCATCCTTGCTAAAGTAGGGAGAGTGACTGCCATTCTACTCGCGAGGTCCAAGGACCCCAGGGCTCCATGAGGGTGTTTTGGCCTCGCTGGGAGGGGCGGGGAGAATGCGGCCGGGGCGCTCCGTATGCATCCATGTTCGGCCGGGCCCACCCCAGCACCCCTCCTTTGCCTGTCCCCACAGGGCCCGCCTGGAGCCTGCTGGCGCGCGTGATCAGACGGCGCCGCTTGGCAGCCGGGGGCCCGTGGGCCCGGGACATTCAGCTCGCAGGCGCCTGGGAGCTGCGCTTCTCCTACCGCGCGCGCTGCGAGCCGCCTGCCATTGGGACCGCGTGCACGCGCCTCTGCCGTCCGCGCAGCGCCCCCTCGCGGTGCGGCCCGGGACTGCGTCCCTGCGCACCGCTCGAGGACGAGTGTGAGGCGCCGCGTGAGTCCTCCGTTCAACCCCACCTCGTCCCAGCCAGGGACCCCAGCCCCTCCTGAGCGTCACTCGCGGCCCCCAGTCCCCTCTCACAACCCACTCACCCTCTTCAGGGTACTCTAGAGTCCCCCACCATGTACCCCAGGCACCCCTCTTCAGGGAGCTGGGGAATGCGCTGACTGCTGCGGAGGTACCCCAAACCCCGCCCACCATCCAGCTACCACCTTCAGGGAAACCGAGGACCCTGGACCTCTCTCCAGCCCTGCCTTACTACTCGAGCCCTCTTCCCTCTCCCAGCCCTCTTGTTGCCACAAATAGGAAGTCCACGTCCATTTCCTATGCTGGCACCCTCGAGTTCCTTCCCTAACCCACATTCACATCCTGTCCTGATGCTAGGACTCCAGAGCTCTTCTAATTCTGCGGCCCTCCCGACTCCCACCCGGAATCTTTGGAATCTCCTCCCAGTCCACTCTGGCCAAGGGCCTCTCCATCCTCCCTCCCTAGGGTTGCAGGCCAGAACCCATGGCTTCTTAAAGCTTGGAATTCTTCAGACCCCTCCTAAAATTTCAGAGCCCCACCAAGGCCCCTAGGACTCCCAGGCTAATCCAGATCTTCCCAGAGCCATCCTAATTCAAGACACTCCCATCTTCCCTGAAAGGCCAGGGGTCTCCCCACCAATCCCAAATCCCCTCCCTGTCTCCTATCCTCACGATCTGACGTGGGTGCCCCAGTCCCATCCTCCTTCCAAGAGCACAGACTCCAGCCCGATGGCCTGGGTTCACATCCTCACTCCTCCATTTCCTAGGTGGGCTGGTCACTTTGTCTCTGTGAGCCTCAGTTTCCCTATCTGTAAACTGGGGAGGAGGGGTCACAGTACCATCTAGTCCCGATGATTATCTGTCACAAGGATGAAGCAAGGTGGCACAGGGAACGTGCTGAGAAACCTCCCTGAGTTCCATCTTGTCCCTGGCCCTCCCCGACCTGGGTGTTCCCTTTCTCTCTGCCTCTCTGTCCCCCATAGTGGTGTGCCGAGCAGGCTGCAGCCTGGAGCATGGTTTCTGTGAGCAGCCCGGTGAATGCCGATGCCTGGAGGGCTGGACTGGACCCCTCTGCACAGTCCCTGTCTCCACCAGCAGCTGCCTCGGCCCCAGGGGCCCGTCCTCTGCTACCACCGGATGCCTTGTCCCTGGACCTGGGCCCTGTGACGGGAACCCGTGTGCCAATGGGGGCAGCTGTAGTGTCAGTGTCACCCTTCCCACCTTGTCCTGCTTAGTACTTTACCCTGGGAGCCACGGCCCCCTCCATGGGGCTCCATGAGACGCCAGCTTGGGGAGGAGGTCTGGGAATAACTATCAGGGAGGTCTTCCTGGAGGCATCCAGCCTGCATCTGGGGCCTTGAAGTAGGATTAGGTGATGGGGATGGGACTGGGGAGAGCATACTCAGCGGGTGGCCCTGAAAGATGTGGGAGTGGAAATGATGAGGAGCCATGTGGGGCCACAGCTGCTCCCACTGTGGGAGTGAGAATGGTTCAGGGTCCAAGGTAGTGGGTGGTGGGGCCAAATCGGTTGGAGATTTGGGATCTGCGGGCACAGGGGGGTGGAGACATCAGAGAAGGCTTCCTGGAGATGGCCCGGGGCTGGGGCTTCTGGGACATGATTAGAGAGGGTGGCCAGGTGAGTAGCCTGCAGGGAGCAAGGGTGCAGAGGTGGCAGTGAGTGAGCCTGGCATGGAGTGCTGGGGTAGAGTAGGGCCCAGCGTGGGCCACCTGGATACTGCCACACTCAGGGTTCAAATACTTAGGGGGAGGCTCTGGGAAGGAAAGATCCAGAAAGGGCTTCCTGGAGGAGGTGGGCTGAGATCTAGGACCTCCCAGTAGGACTCGTCGATGTAGACAGGAGCGAGGAGGGCAGACCAGGCAGGCAGTATTTGGTAGGCAAAGGTATAGTGGTGGGAATGGGGTCGCTCGGGGTCCCCAGAGCCTCCTACCTGTGGGGTCACATGGGCGGACCCAAAAATGTGGAGTGGATCGAGGGGATGTCGGGAGGACCTCCCAGGGTGGCCCCTGCACAGTGGGACTTGGGACTGGACAAGGAGCAGTCCCCAGTGGTTAGGGATGAGGAGGGGGATGGGATTTTTCTCCAAGGAAACTCCATTCTCAAGTCCTCTTGTCCCTGCCCAGGAGACACCCGGGTCCTTTGAATGCGCCTGCCCGCGTGGGTTCTACGGGCTGCGGTGTGAGGTGAGCGGGGTGACATGCGCGGATGGACCCTGCTTCAATGGCGGCTTGTGTGTCGGGGGTGCAGACCCTGACTCTGCCTACATCTGCCACTGCCCACCCGGCTTCCAAGGCTCCAACTGTGAGAAGAGGGTGGACCGGTGCAGCCTGCAGCCATGCCGCAATGGTGAGGCCTGGAGGCCCTAATGGCAAGGGGTGGGGGTGGGGGCCCTGCGTGGCTCAGACAGTCCTGGGCTGGGATCCTGGCTTTGACTCTTCTTTTTTTTTTTTTTTTTTGAGACGGAGTCTCGCTCTGTCACCCAGGCTGGAGTGCAGTGGCGCAATCTCAGCTCACTGCAAGCTCCGCCTCCCGGGT
>NW_012116710.1:6410621-6411492 GCF_000951035.1 Colobus angolensis palliatus
TGGTCTCGATCTCCTGACCTCGTGATCCGCCCGTCTCGGCCTCCCAAAGTGCTGGGATTACAGGCTTGAGCCACCGCGCCCGGCCGCTTTGACTCTTCTAACCCTAGGGCCGGGGCACCTGACCTTTCACCAGCAAGCCTGTTTGTTCTGTAAAATGGGCAAGGAGACATTCCCTATCTCATAACTATTAATATTTACTGAGAATTTACTGTGTGCCAGGCTCTATTCTAGGCACTGAAGATACAGCAGGGAATGAAACAAAGTCCCTGCCCCCTCCTGATAGTGCCTGGTGTGCTGAGGATAAGCAGGGAAGCCAGTGTGGTTACACTCATGAGATGAGATCAGGGAGGTGACTGAGGCACATCTTGTGGGACGCCCCTGGGTCACAAGAAGGAGAACTTTCACTTTTCCCCTGAGTGAGATGGAGCTACAGGAAGGTTCTGAACAGAGAAGAGACCTGATATCGGTGCTAAAAGATTAAATGAGGCTGGGCACAGTGACTCACGCCTGTAATTCCAGCACTTTGGGAGGCCCAGGTGGGCGGATCACCAGAGTTCAGGAGCTGGAGACCAGCCTGGGCCACATGGTGAAACCCTGTCTCTACTAAAAATACAAAAAATTGGCCGGGCGTGATGGCAGGTGCTTGTAATTCCAGCTACTGGGAAGGCTAAGGCAGAAGAACCACTTGAACTTGGGAGGTGGAGGTTGCAGTCAGCCAAGATTGTGCCACTGCGCTCCCGCCTGGGTGACAGAGTGAGACTCTGTCTCAAAAAAAAGAAGAAAGAAAGAAAGAAAAAGATTAAATAAGATCATGAGGCCGGGCGCGGTGGCTCAAGCCTGTAATCCCAGCACTTTGGGAGGCTGAGACGGG
>NW_012116710.1:6415442-6416530 GCF_000951035.1 Colobus angolensis palliatus
CCTGTTGCAAAAAAAAAAAAAAAAAAAAATAGCATCAGTGACAGTAATCATGTAATTATAAGGATTATGGTGGGCTGGGAGCAGGGCTTACACCTGTAATCCCAGCACGTTGGGAGGCCGAGGCGGGCAAATCACCTGAGGTCAGGAGTTTGAGACCAGCCTGGCCAACATTTCGAAACCCCGTCTCTACTTAAAGTACAAAACCTGTAATCTCAGCTACTCGGGAGGCTGAGGCAGGAGAATCGCTTGAACCTGGGAGGCGGAGGTTGCAGTGAGCTGAGATCGCGCCATTGCACTCCAGCCTGGGGGACAACAGCGAGACTTCTTTCCAAAAAAAAAAAAAAAAAAGTCATGAATGTAAAGGGCTGGCTGTTATCTTCTTGTGAGTGAATACGATAATTCTGTCCCAAACACTGCATGTTCACTCTGGGGTGCGTGGTACTAGGGACACAGCAGGGACGAGGACATGTTTGGGCCGCGCCCTCCTGGAGGTACCAGCCCAGAGGGGAAGACAGACACCCTCAGACACAGCCCTGGGTGGGTGGCCAGAGCTGTGATCTGGGAGCACAGGGCAGTGATCAGGGCTGGGATGGAGGAAGGAGCATCGGAGTAGAGACCTGAGGAGTGGGCTAGGGAAGAGAAAAGGGGGGAAAATGGGAGAAAAGGAGGAAGGGAAGACAGGAGGTATTCTAGGCAGAGGAAGGTCAGAGGGTTCAAACACATAGTTCTGGGAGCTGTCTACTATTGAAGTATGGTCGAAGTCGAGGGAAAAAGAGACAAGGGCACCGAGAGCCAAAGAGGTGGCACTGAATTAATTATTCCAAAACTTCATCAGGTAGAAAAGAAGCGAGCTGGCTTTCCTGGCACACTCCAAGACGCTGGCCCTTGAGTTAAGAGACAGAGAGAAAAAGGGGACCCCGTGCAGCGATGAGAGAGCTGGGAAACAACGCGGGCAGGTGGGCCCCCAGCTCCCAGGCTGTGCCCTCTGATGCTCCCTTCCCCACAGGCGGACTCTGCCTGGACCTGGGCCACGCCCTGCGCTGCCGCTGCCGTGCCGGCTTCGCGGGTCCGCGCTGCGAGCACGACCT
>NW_012116710.1:6417030-6419680 GCF_000951035.1 Colobus angolensis palliatus
CGCTGCGCTCTTGCTGGTCCACGTGCGCCGCCGTGGCCACGCCCAGGATGCTGGGTCTCGCTTGCTGGCTGGGACCCCGGAGCCGTCAGTCCATGCACTCCCGGATGCACTCAACAACCTAAGGACGCAGGAGGGTCCCGGGGATGTCCCGAGGTGAGGGGCTGCGCCGCAGACGAACGCCTCGCGCTGCTGGCTGCTTGTACCCATCTCCGTCGTGCAGTTGGCCCGATTCGCTGATGCATTTTCCTGGTCGGTCTTTCTTACCCCGTAGCTGGCTTTAGGTTCCCGTTTGTGATGGGTAGGGGAAAACAAGATCTGAGAATTTAAAGAGTCTGAATTTTTCTTCTTTCTTTCCTCCCACAGCTCGTCCGTAGATTGGAATCGCCCTGAAGATGTAGACTCTCGAGGGATTTATGTCATATCTGCTCCTTCCATCTACGCTCGGGAGGTAGCGATGCCCCTTTTCCCCCCCCCCGCTACACACTGGGCGCGCTGGGCAGTGGCGGAACCTGCTTTTTCCCTACCCTTCCTCGATTCTGTCTGTGAAATGAATTGGGTAGAGTCTCTGGAAGGTTTTAAGCCCATTTTCAGTTCTAACTTAGTTTCTTCCTATTTTGCATCCCTCTTGTCGTTTGGAGCTACCTGCCATCTTCTCTTCGAAAAAGCTATGGGCTTGAAGAGGTCACTGTGGGGACTCCGCCAGAGCTTTTCCACTGATTCTACTCTGCGGGGAGGCAGGGGAGGCAGAGGGGCAGCCTCTCTAATGCTTCCTACTCGTTTTATTTCTAGGCCTGACGCGTCTTCTCCATCCGCACCAGGAGTCAGAGCGTGGATTTTTGTATTTGCTTGGTGGTGCCCAGTCTCTGCCCCAGAGGCTTTGGAGTTCAATCTCGAAGGGGTGTCTTGGAGAACTTTACTGCTGCAAGTTGTAAATAGTGGTTATTTATATCCTATTTTTTTCTCACCCATCTCTCCAGAAACACCTATAAAGGCTATTATTGTGATCAGTTTTGACTAACGAGGCTGAATACTTTGTATGTAGTGTTAGGGCTGAAGGGAAGAGATTTTGTCTCCTGAGGAGAATAGTAGACAGGACTCTATGTAGTAGGGGTCGCAAACGACTCAAATGGCTTTAAATATAAAAGAATTTATGGCTGAGTGCAGTGGCTCACGCCTGTAATCCCACTGAACCACAGAGTGAGATCAGTGGCTGAAGCGGAATGATTGAGGCTGGGAGTTGGAGAGCAGCTGGGCAACACAGCAAGACCCCTATACGAAAAATTAAAACAAAATTAGCCAGGCCTGGTGGCGCACCTGTAGTTCTACCTACTTGTGAAGCTGAGGCTGGGAGGATGGCCTCAGCTCAGGAGTTTGAGGCTGCAGTGAGCTATGATAACACCACTGCACTAAATCCTGGGCACTACAGCAACATCCTGTCTCTTTAAAAGAAAATGTATTAGTGGCCAGGAGTGGAGGCTCACGCCTGTAATCCCAGCACAGGATTACAAAGGGAAGCCGAGGTGGGTGGATCACCTGAGGTCGGGAGTTCGAGACCAGCCTAGCCAGCATGGCAAAACACCGTCTCTACTAAAAAATACAAAAATTAGCTGGGTGCGGTGGCAGGCACCTGTAATCTCAGCTACTCGGGAGGCTGAGGCCGGAGAATCGCTTGAACTCGGGAAGCAGAGGTTGCAGTGAGCCGAGATTGTGCCATTGCACTCTAGCCTTGGAAACAGAACAAGATTCTGTCTAAAACAAACAAACAAACAAACAAACATGGATTAGCTCATAAAATGGAAAAATCCTAGGAGTAGATGTGGCTTCCAGCAGCAATGGACTGGGGCTCCTGGTCTTTCTCTGGTTGCCTCTACTTACCCTTTGATTGATTTCACTGTGGGCAGTCTCTCATTGGCCCTGGCTTGTTGGTAAGCCTTCCTAAACCAGTCACCAGGCAGTATAGCTTCCTCTGATTTGGCCAGGCTTGCTCATTTGCCTGTTGTGTGGTAGGAAGTGACGTCAACCTGCCTAGATCACATGGATTATATAGGTGAGGGGGTGTCCCTGCTCCCCTCAGATCAGTTTGTTCCCAGAAATGAGTACTGTGTCAGGCAGGCAAACTGACAGACCATCTTACAAGAAATACGGAAACTCCTTAGTCTGAAAGCAGGTAACCTCAGACAGTAATTCAAATCTACAGCAAAAACCAAAGAGTAGGCTGGGTGTGGTGGCTCACACCTGTAATTCCAGCACTTTGGGAAGCTGAGGCGGGTGGATCACCTGAAGTCAGGAGTTTGAGACCAGCCTGGCCACATGGTGAAACCCTGTCTCTATTAAAAATACAAAAATTAGCCAGGCATGGTGGTGGGTACCTGTAATCCCAGCTACTTGGGAGGCTGAAGCAGGAGAATCAATTGAACCTGGCAGGTGGGGGTTGCAGTGAGCTGAGATCACTCCATTGCACTCCAACCTGGGTGACAGAGCGAGACCCTGTTGCAAAAAAAAAAAAAAAAAAAAAAAAAAAATAGCATCAGTGACAGTAATCATGTAATTATAAGGATTATGGTGGGCTGGGAGCAGGGCTTACACCTGTAATCCCAGCACGTTGGGAGGCCGAGGCGGGCAAATCACCTGAGGTCAGGAGTTTGAGACC
>NW_012116710.1:6419863-6420146 GCF_000951035.1 Colobus angolensis palliatus
AAAAAAAAAAAAAAAAAAAAAAAAAATTACGGTAGTCCTCCCTTATCCTTGAAGCATATGTTCCAGGACCCACAGTGGATGCCTGAAGCTGCTGATAGTACTGAATGCAATCTGAACACATTTCTGTTTATGTCTTCCACCTACAAACTGAATGCCTTTCCCATCTTGACTAAGCATTTATCACACCCTGTGGCCTTGGAAACTTTGGCAGTTTGAGGTATGACAGTGAAACTAGCATGAATTTCCTTCTCTTTCTTCACAGTTTCATGGCTAGAATATTCAT
>NW_012116710.1:6422392-6422830 GCF_000951035.1 Colobus angolensis palliatus
TCACCGTGTTAGCCAGGATGGTCTCGATCTCCTGACCTCGTGATCCGCCCGTCTCGGCCTCCCAAAGTGCTAGGATTACAGGCTTGAGCCACCGTACCCGGCCTCAGGCTCTTTTAAACAACCAGCTCTCGAGGGAACGAGGGAACTCACAGAGCGAGAACTCACTCATTACTGTGGGGAGGGCACCAAGACCTTCATGAGGGTTTCGCTTCCAGACACCTCCCACCAGGCCCACCTCCAACACTGGCAGTCATTTCAACATGAGATTTAGGGGGGAAAAATATCCACACCAAATCAATACCCGTATAAGAAGCCAGAGGCTGGGCACGGTGGCTCATGCCTGTAATCGCAACACTTTGGGAGGCTGAGGCAGGTGGATCACTTGAGGCCAGGAGTTTGAGACCGGCCTGACCAACATGATGAAAGCAACTCGTCTCT
>NW_012116710.1:6424160-6427840 GCF_000951035.1 Colobus angolensis palliatus
AAAAAAAAAAAAAAAGAAAAACAAAACAAACAAAAAAAAGAGAGACGTAGTCTTGCTCTTGTTCTGTCACCCAGTCTAGAGTGCAGTGGTGTGATCATAGCTCATGGTAGCCTCAATCTCCTGGGCTCAAGTGATCCTCCTGCCTCAGCCTCCCGAGTAACTGGAACTGCAGGTGCATACCATCATAGCTGGCTAAATTCTAAGTTTTTTGTAGAGAGGGGTTCCCATTATGTTGTCCAGTCTGGTCTTGAACCCCTGGGCTTAAGCAATCCTCTTGCTTTGGTCTCCAGAAGTGCTGCGATTAAAGGTGGGGTTTCATCATGTTGGCCAGGCTGATGTTGAACTCCTAACCTCAGGTGATCCACCGCCTCGCTCTCCCAAAGTATTGGAATTACTGGCGTGAGGCACCGCTCCCTATCAGGGGCCTTTTTTTTTTTTTAAATCAGTATCTAACACTGGAACACTTTTCTGCTTTGGAAGTAAAACCATCCAGGCTGTTAGACATAGACACCCCTCTCTTGGCTGCCTCCAAATTACTGAAAACAAGTGTCTCCACTCCCACACTCAACCAACCAACCAAAGACTGGCCAGCTCATGCCGTAGTCCCAGAACTTTGGGAGGCCAAGGTGGGAGGATTGCTTGAGCCCAGGAGGTCTTGCTGCAGCAAGCTGTGATTGCACCACTGTGCTCCAGCCTGGGTTACAGAGTGAGAGCCTGTCCTCCCAAAAAATAAAAAGATTTTTTTGAAAAAGTACTTGTCTGATGTACTCGTAAAAAATAAAAGAAGGTCCTTGGTTAATGGCCCTGCCTGTCACTCCAAGGCTGTATTTGCTGTGCTCACTGTCTGGGCTGTAGTCCTGCTGCCTCCAGCTAACTCCTCCTTTACCTGGCTAACTCCTTTGTCTCTTTATTAATGCCACAGACATTTATTGAGCACCTACTGCATGCCAGATCTTGTTCTGGGAGCTGGGAATACAGCAGTAAACAAGATGGACGAGGCCCCATCTTTGAAGAGCTCACAGCTTGACATTCCTTCTCAAAGTGGTTAAGCCCCAGGATGCTGAAGCCTGACAGGTTGAGTTTGAATCCCAGCTCTGCCACTTAACTAGCTGTGGGCGAATGTTTAGCGCCTAGCACTGTAATAAATGTAAACTCCCAGCCTGGCGCAGTGGCTCACCCATATAATCCCAGTAGTTTGGGAGGCTGAGGTGTGTGGGTCACTTGAGGCCAGTGGATCACTTGAGGCCAGGAGTTGGAGACCAGCCTGGCCAACATAGTGAAACCCCATCTCTACTGGAAATACAAACATTAGCTGGGTATGATGGCAGGCAGGGTGAGGCAGGAGAATCTCTTGAATCCAGAAGACTGAGGTTGCAGTGAGCTGAGATCACGCCACTGCACTCCAGCCTGGGCCACAGAGTGAGACTGTCTCCGAGGTGCTCGCCATCATTCTTCAGATGTCAGTTGTCCCCTTTTCTAGGAAGCTGTCTCTGATTGCCGCAGGCTGACTCAACTTACTATGTGAAGGGGGCCAGCCCCTCCACACCTGTGGATATTTCTCATCAGGTGGGATGAGACTGAGAAAATAAGTAAGACACAGAGACAAAGTATAGAGAAAGAAAAGTGGGCCCAGGGGATCGGCGCACTCAGCATACGAGGACCCGAGCCGGCACTGGTCTCTGAGTTCCCTCAGTATTTTTTGATCATTATCTCTATCATCTTGGAGATGGGGATGTAGCAGGGCAACAGGGTAACAGTGGGGAGAGGGTCAGCAGGAAAACATGTGAACAAAGGTCTCTGTGTCATAAATAAGTTTTTTTTTTTTCTTTTTTGAGACGGAGTCTCGCTTTGTCGCCCAGGCTGGAGTGCAGTGGCCAGATCTCAGCTCACTGCAAGCTCCGCCTCCCAGGTTTACGCCATTTTCCTGCCTCAGCCTCCCGAGTAGCTGGGACTACAGGCGCCCGCCACCGCGCCTGGCTAGTTTTTTGTATTTTTTAGTAGAGACAGGGTTTCACCAGGTTAGCCAGGATGGTCTCGATCTCCTGACCTCGTGATCCACCCGTCTTGGCCTCCCAAAGTGCTAGGATTACAGGCTTGAGCCACCGCGCCCGGCCAATCATAAATACCTTTAAGGAAAGGTGCTGTGCTTTGATGTGCACTATACAAACATCTGGGTGCATTAAAGAGCAGTTTTGCCGCTAGCATGTCTCACCTCCAGCCCTAAGGCGTTTTTCTCCTATCTCAGTAAATAGAACATAAGATTGAGTTTTACACCAAGACATTCTATTCCCAGGGACTAGCAGGAGACAGATGCCTTCCTCTTATCTCAGCTGCAAAGAGGCCTTCCTCCTTTACTAATCCTCCTCAGCACAGACCCTTTATGGGTGGTGTGGGGCAGGCTGGGGGGAAGGTCAGGTCTTTCCCTTCCCACAAGCCATATCTCAGGCTATCACTTGGAGAGAAACCCTGTACAACACCTGGCTTTCCTAGGCAGAGTTCCCTGGGTACTTGAGATTAGAGAATGGTGATGACTTTTAACAAGCATACTGCCTTCAAGCACTTTTTTAACCAAGCACATTCTGCACAGCCCTAAATCCATTAAACCTTGAGTCAACACAGCACGTGTCTGTGCAAGCACAGGGTTGGGGCTAGGGTTACAGATTAACAGCATCTCAAGGGAGAAGAATTTCTCTTAGTACAGAACAAAATGGAGTCTCTTATGTCTACTTCTTTCTACATAGACACAGTAACAGTCTGATCTCTCTTTCTTTTCCCCACATTCTGGGATCTCACAGCTCCTGGGCTCCCTCATCCCGGCCCTGAACACTGGGCTGTGGCTCTTTGGTAATGGGGGTGTGTCCCCCAGTGGACAGGGAGCCTGGTGAGGGCAGGGACCAGAGCTTTCCTGATCCCTGCTCTGTCCCCAAATTCACCCCACAGAGAAGTGTGCATGCAGCAGGCACTCAGTACACATATGCTGAACACCTGAGTGCCACTGACAGCTGCGGAGACACTGGGGCAATCTGTGTTTCTCAGCCTGGCGTCGGGGGTTAAGGGGGCCGGAATTACTCAGCGAGGTCCGGAGGTCGCACGCCCTTCGAGAGCGGTGGAACTCGGGGGCCAGGTGGAACTCGGTGTAACAGAGCCCCTGTGGTCGCGCCCCGTCTCAGAACCCGGTGCGGGAGACGCTCTCCCCGCCCGAAGAGGGAAGGCGGGCGGGACTCCCCAACCGGCTTGCCCGGGTCCCCCTGGGCTCCATGAATAACCAGGCGCGGACCCCAGCCCCCTCCTCGGCGCGGACCTCAACCTCAGTCCGGGCTTCTACCCTGACCCGGACACCGACTCCACTCCGGACTCCGACTCCAGTCCGAACTCGGACCCCCATCCGGACCCAGACTCCAGTCCTAATTCCGTCTCCGGCCCGGCCTCCCGCTCTGGTCCAGACTCCCGCTCCAGCCCACATCCCCACTCAGGTCCCGACTCCTGCTCTGGCCCGGATACCCCGTCTGGTTCCGCCTCCTGCTCGGGCCTGGATCCCTACTCCGGTCCCTGCTCCTGCTCCCGTCCGGAACCCAACTCCGGTCCCGACTCCGGCTCGGACCCTGACTCCTCCAGTCCGGGTCCCAGCCCCAGCCCCAGCCCCAGCCCCAGCCCCAGCCCCAGCCCCAGCCCAGGTCCTG
>NW_012116710.1:6435460-6437814 GCF_000951035.1 Colobus angolensis palliatus
CCAGCCCAGGTCCTGGCGGGGATTCGGACCGCGCTCCCCGCCTTGGACTCCTACCCGGCACCGGCCCTACCTTTGGATCCGCCCCCGGAACCTGCCCCGGAGCCGCCTTTGTCGCCCGAGGAGGACCCTGAGCCGGCGCCGAGCCTGAAGCTCATCCCGTCGGTCTCCAGCGAGGCCGGGCCCGCCCTGGGGCCCCTTCCCGCTCACACTCCTCTGGCCGCGAACTCATCCGGGCCCACCCTGGACTTCACCTTCAGGGCAGACCCGTCGGCCACCGGGCTGGCAGATCCCCACATGCCCAGCCCTGTTCCCGCGCCCATTCTGGGGACCATCCCGTCGGCCCTCTCCTTACAGAATTCGACGGAAACCTTCGTCTCCACCAGCGAGAACTTCGCGCTGGACAAGAGGGTCCTGATTCGAGTGACCTACTGGTGAGGACCTCACACAAGCCTCTCCCAACCCCCGGGGACAGGGCTGGCGGTGGGGGCTGGGTCTCCGGCGACGTGGAGGTCAGGGTTGGGGTAGGGCAAGGGGAGGGATTCAGGTAGAGCCCCAGAGTCCCAGTTCCCAGACTGGAAACTCGCTCTTGTCTCTCATTCTCTTTGGGGCGGGAGAACTTCAGGTTCAAATCCCTGCTTTGGATCTGAGCTTCATTCATCCATCCCCGCGGGCCAAGTGCCAGGCCTGTGCTGGGGATGGGGTGCTGAGCAGAGCGACCTGCTTTGCTCCCCAGCAAAACCGACACAAAGACACCGCACATGATGGGGGCTCTGGCTTCCCTTCCCAGCCTCTCTCCTGCCCTGGAAGCCTCTCTGGCCCCTTGTCTCTCTCTCTCTCTCTCATTTTCTCCTCTTCTGCCCAGGCAGTCTCTCCCACTCTGTGTCTCCCCACCTCACTCTCTGTTTTGTTTTTGTTTTTGTTTCAGACAGGGTCTTGCTTTATTGCCCAGGCTGGAGTACAATTTTGCACTCACAGCTCACTGCAGCCTCGACCTCTAGGGCTCAAGCGATCCTCCCACCTCAGCCTCCTGAGTAGCTAGGACTACAGGTGTGCACCACCATGCCTGCCTTTTTTTTTTTTTTTTTTTTTTTTGAGCAGAGTTTCACTCTTGTTGCCCAGGCTGGAGTGCAATGGCGCGATCTCCGCTCACTTTAACCTCTGCCTCCCGGGTTCAAACAATTCTCCTGCCTCACCCTCCGGAATAACTGGGACCACAGGCACGTGCCACCATGCCCCGCTAATTTTGTATTTTTTTTTTTAGTAGAGGCGGGGTTTCACCATGTTGGACAGGCTAGTCTCTTATCTCCTGACCTTGTGATCCACCTGCCTTGGCCTCCCAAAGTGCTGGGATTACAAGCGTGAGCCACTGCGCCTGGCCCCTAATTTTTAAATTTTTTGTAGAGACGGGGTCGGGGATGGGATGCAGGGGCAGTATCACTATGTTGCCCAGGCTGTTCTTGAACTCCTAGATTCAAGCAGTCCTCCTGCCTCAGCCTCCCAAAGAGCTGGGATTACAGGTGTGAGCCGCCGTGTCCAGCCTGTGTCTTTCCTTTCCGAGTGTTGTGTGTTTCTCCTTCTCCCTATCTGGGTTCCCTCATCTCTGGCCTCTTTCTTACTCTCCATCTTCTCTTTTCTGTCTCTTTCTCTGACTCAATGGATTCATGGATTTATGTATTCATTCATTCATTTGACAACTATTTCTTCAGCACCCACCATGTTCCAGGCCCTATTGGCATCAGGGACACAGCAGTGAACAAAACAGAGATCCCTGGCCTTGTGGCTCCCACGGGCTGGTGTGGAGGGGCAAGCAATAAACAATAATATGACCCCTGGAAAATGATCTCATATGTGAGGAGGTGATACGTACTGTGAACAAAAGGCATTTTGGGGGGTTGCAGTTTTAGCTGGGGTGGTCAGGAAGGCCTCACTGAGAAGGGGATATATGAGAGAAGCCCTGAAGGAAAGAGAAAAGGAGTTGTGTGGATGCTGTGGGGAGAGCATTCGGCTGAGGGAACTTCTAGTGCAAAGGCCCTGAGGTAGGGCATACTTGGGGTGTTGAAAGATGAGCAAGGGGCCAGGCCTGTAATCCCAGCACTTTGGGAGGCCGAAGCTGGTAGATCACGTGAGGCCAGAAGTTTGAGACCAGCCTGGTCAACATGGTGAAACCCCATCTCTACAAAAAATTCAAAAATTAGTTGGGTGTGATGGTGCATGTCTGTAATCCCAGCTACTTGGGAAGCTGAGGTGGGAGAATCGCTGGAACCCACGAGGTGGAAGGTTGCAGTGTGTCGAGATCACACCACTGCTCTCCAGCCTGGGCGACAGAGCAAGACTCTGTCTCAAAAAAAAAAAAA
>NW_012116710.1:6437994-6458828 GCF_000951035.1 Colobus angolensis palliatus
TCTCTCTAACTTTCTCCTCCTGCTCTTGGCCTCCAGTGGCCTCTGAAGCTATAGCCTTCGGGTGAGTAGTTTTGGCTTTGGAGGTAGGGGGAGCCTGAAGCAGGAAGACTGGGAGGAGTCCCTGTTTCCCCTCCCCTGCGACTGCATGACCCCATCTCCTGCCCTCAGTACATTCTACTGAAAAACAGCCTGGAGCAGCAATTTCCAAATTACCTACTCTTTGTAAGTGTGGGGGTCCTGGGGGAGACGGGAGTGGTCAGGGATCTGAGATCCCCAAAGGGCTTGGAGGGGAGATCTTAGCCTCCCCTACCCACTGCCATCTCCTCCCAGGAGGAGGACAGAGCTGCCCAGGCTACAGGGGAGTTTGAGGTGTTTGTGAACGGGAGACTGGTCCATTCCAAGAAGGTGATTCTGAGTAAGGGACCGGGACAGGGAGGCGGGGTGGTGCTGAGGTCCTGGGGATGGGAGACCTGTGTGCTTTCTCCCCTCTGTGCCCAGAGGGGTGATGGCTTTGTGAACGAGTCCGGGCTGCAGAAAATTGTGAGCGTTATCTATGAGGAGATCAAGAAAAGGTAGCCGGCAAGGGGTGGAGCTGGAGGTGAGTGGGGAGCTCCCAAGGCTGTGGTGGGAGGGGTGGGGGCTGGGTAGGAGGATGGGGCAGGGCTCTGTCTCAGTCCTGATCGTAGCTCAGCCACTCCTCACTGTTAGAATCATGACAAGTCACCTACACCCTTTTCTGAGCCTCAGTTTCCTCATCTGTAAGACCCTGGGGTAGGACTGTGTTCAGTGAGTTTGAAAAATAGCAAGGAAGCAGGGCGCAGTCCTAGCACTTTGGGTGGCTGAAATGGCAGATCGCTTGAGCCCAGGAGTTCGAGACCAGCCAGGGCAACATAACGAGACTCTGTCTCTACAATAAATAAATAAATAAATAAATAAGTAAATTAGCTAGGCACAGTGGCTCACGCCTATAATTCCAGCACGTTGAAAGCCTGAGGTGTACGGATTGCTTGAGCCCAGGAGTTAGAGGCTGCAATGAGCTCTGACTGGGCCACTACACTCTAGCTTGGGTGACAGAGCAAGACCCTGTCTCTACAAGAAAAAAAAAAGGGGGACGGGCACGGTGGTTCAAGCCTGTGATCCCAGCACTTTGGGAGACTGAGGTGGGCGGATCACGAGGTCAGGAGATCGAGACCATCCTGGCTAACACAGTGAAACCCTGTCTTTACTAAAAATACAAAAAATTAGCCAGGCGTGGTGGTGGGCGCCTGTAGTCCCAGCTACTCAGGAGGCTGAGGCCAGAGAATGGAGTGAACCTGGGAGGCGGAGCTTGCAGGGATCCGAGATCGCACCACTGCACTCCAGCCTGGGGACACAGCGAGACTCCGTCTCAAAAAAAACAAAAAAATAAAAAGAAGGAAAAGAAAAAATAGTGAGGAAACTAGAATGAGCATTGTAGTCCATGGAAAACAGCAGGACAGTGCCTGAGGATGGTAAACCCTATATAAACACTTATTTTTATGGAGCTGTCATTGTTATTGTTATTTTAATTTTTTTTCTCTCTTCTCTCCCATCTCAGGAGTCTCAGCCGGATGATGAGAAGGGCTGAAATGTTGCCAAGTCAGGTCCTTTTCTGATGGTGGTTGGGGCTGGGGTGAGCTAATACATGCAGAGTCTGCCCCCCGTGTCTGGTCTGACTGTGTCTGCTGTCGCCACACTCACCTCTGAGGTCTGTGGAAGTCACCTGCTGCACTGCTCCCAGCATCTCCGATCTTCTAGCCCCAGGGCTGGGAGGAGGAGGAGCTTGGAAGGCCAGTCCTGTGGCTCCAGTCCTCTAGCGTCCACTCTTCTTGCTGCTGAGGCCAGTTTGTTTCTTTGGTGGCTTCGTCATTTCTCATGCCCTGATTCCAGATATATTTTGAAAACCTTCCATCTTTTTTTTTTTTTTTTTTTGAGGCAGAGTCTCGCTCTGTCGCCTGGGCTGGAGTACTGTGGCCGAATCTCAGCTCACTGCAAGCTCCGCCTCCCGGGTTTATGCCATTCTCCTGCCTTAGCCTCCCGAGTAGCCGGGACTACAGGCGCCCGCCACCTCGCCCGGCTAGTTTTTTGTATTTTTTAGTAGAGACGGGGTTTCACCGTGTTAGCCAGGATGGTCTCGATCTCCTGACCTCGTGATCCGCCCATCTCGGCCTCCCAAAGTGCTGGGATTACAGGCTTGAGCCACCGCACCCGGCCTAAAAACCTTCCATCTTATTGGCATTTACTGGGGTTGTGAGGGAAACAGGGATGGCAGTCAGTCTCAAACCCTTGACACTCCAAACTCGATTATGCTCCACGGCCCACTTTCTAAACCTGTAAGATCTATGTTCCAGCCTGGGCAACATAGTGAGACCCCCAACTCTATAAAAAAATAAAAAATTAGCCAGGTGTGGTGGTGTGTGCCTGTGGTGGTCCCAGCTATTTCGGAGGCTGAGGCAGGAGGATGGCTTGAGCCCAGGAGGCTGCAGTGAGCCATGATGATGCCACTGTATTGCAGCCTGGGAAACAGAATGAGACCCTGTTTCAAAAAAAAAAAAGGAAAAAACCCATAGGTTTTAGAATGACAGCGTTGTAGGGAGTGTCTCTGTGACCTGGGGCTGCGGGAGAGGCATTTTCACATTCATTGGACATTATGGGCTCTCTATTCTGCACCTGGCATGGTGGGGTCAGTGGTCACATGCCAGGAGGTCAAGGGCACAGACGGGGGACTCAGACTTTACCACTTAGTTGCTGTGTGACCACCAACAAGGGATGCCACCTCTCTGAGCCTCAGTTTCCTCCTCCATAAAATGGATGTCATAGCACTATTTAACTCGTGGAATTTTTTGATAATTACATACTAAATTATGCTTGGGAAGGGATTAGCAGAAGACTTATCACAGAATTAGTAGGTTTCAGTTAGTAGTTGATTTCGGTTAGGAGTGCTTTTGCCTGCAAGTAACAGCAGACTTGACTGCCAATGTCTCATACAGTAGAAAACACAAATTCTGTTTTGTTTGTTTTTTGAGATGGAGTCTGGCTCTGTCACCCAGGCTAGAGTGCAATAGCGCAGTCTTGGCTCACTGCAACCTCTGCCTCCAGGGTTCAAGCAATTCTCCTACCTCAGCTTCCCGAATAGCTGGGATTACAGGCATGAACCACCACACCCAGCTAATTTTTGTATTTTTAGTAGAGATTAGGGTTTTGCCATGTTGGACAGGCTGGTCTCAAACGCCTGACCTCAAGTGATCCACCCACCTCAGCCTCCCAAAATGCTGGGATTACAGACATGAGCCACCTCGCCCCACCTGATCTTTTCAACACCTCACAGGATAATATGTTGCCCCTGTACAATGATATGCTGGTGTGAGCAGGAAATAATTTATCTATCATGTCTACTAAGACAGAGTGCTGGAGGGTAGGGGAAAGTCCCAGAACATGTATGGGGTTCGTCTCAGTGAAATCTGTATGTGTCAAGTGGTATAAAACATGAGAGGATGTTTCCTATGTGAAAGATACTTTCCACCCCCTACAGTTAGGGAATTGCTTTTTGTTTTGTTTTGTTTTGAGACAGAGTCTCGCTCTGTCACCCAGACTGGAGTGTAGTGGCACAATCTCGGTTCACTGCAGCCTTGAACTCCTGGGCTCAAGTGATGCTCCCACATCAGCCTCCCAAGTAGCTGGGGTTACGGGCACGTGCAACCATGCCAGGCTAATGATTTTGTTTTTTGAGACAGAGTCTCACTCTGTCCCCCAGGCTGGAGTGCAGTGGCGTGATCTCAGATCACTGCAACCTCTGCCTCCCGAGTTCAAGCCATTCTCCTGCCTCAGCCTCCTCCTGAGTAGCTGGGATTACAGGCACGCACCACCATGCCCAGCTATTTTTGTATTCTTAATAGAGAAGGGGTTTCGCCATATTGGTCAGGCTGGTCTCGAACTCCTGACCTCGTGATCCGCCTGCCTCGGCCTCCCAAAGTGCTGGAGTTTCAGGCGTGAGCCACTGTGCCCAGCAGGCTAATGATTTTTGTATTTTTAGTAGAGACGGGGGTCTCCTGTTGCCCAGGCTGGTCTTGAACTCCTGGGCTCAAGCAATTCACCTGCCTTGGCCTTCCGAAGTGCTCGGATTACAGACATGAGCCACCACGCCCGGCCAGGGATTTGCTTTAATCACACTTTTATGAACTTGGTGACACCATCCTGGTTCAGAACGCCTAACATACCTGATAAAATATTTTTATTTTTTATTTTTTTGAGACAGAGTCTCGCCCTGTCACCCAGGCTGGAGTGTAATGGCATGATCTCAGCTCACTGCAACCTCCGCCTCCCAGGTTCAAGTGATTATCCTGCCGCAGCCTCCTGAGTAGCTGGGATTATAGGTGTGCGCCACCACACCGGGCTAATTTTTTGTATCTTTAGTAGAGACAGGGTTTCACCATGTTGGCCAGGCTGGTCTCCAACTTCTGACCTCGTGATCCACCCACCTTGGCCTCCCAAAGTGCTGGGATTATGGGCATGAGCCACCGCGCCTGGCCTAAAATATTTTAAAAGTATTTTTAATGCAAAATTGAGCTGGTGGGAAGGTAAGGGAACTCCTGGAGTCCAGAAATCTTACAGAAATATAAATCCAGAAGTGTTTGGTGTTGGAGTTGGTACTTGGTGTGAGGAGATCTGCTAATTTTGATGACGAGAACCTGCATGACTCAAAACGTGAAGGGAAAAGACAGAACCCACGGCCCAAGCAGGATGAGATGCCAGAGTGGAGACCACATGGATGCCGGGAACCCCAGGAGGCAGTACCCTCCAGTGGGCAGGATGGGAAAAATGCCCCTCACAGAGGTAGGCGGTTGGAGTGATTAGCAGTCTCCACCTTGTTAGTGAGCAAATGATTGAAAGAAAGCCTTCTGGGCCGGGCGCGGTGGCTCAAGCCTGTAATCCCAGCACTTTGGGAGGCCGAGGTGGGTGGATCACGAGGTCAGGAGTTGGAGACCAGCCTGGCCAACATGGTGAAACCCTGTCTCTACTAAAAATACAAAAAACTAGCTGGGCGAGGGTAGTTATTAAGATAAACTGAATATACACAGCTACATTCAACATTTTTCTGCATGGCAAAAGGATCACAGCAGTCTGAACTGCTGTGAACTATATCCCATGTCATCACAAAGGGCTAATTTCTTCAGTGACTGACACATAACTTATTAAAAAATAAGAATATGGACAGGTAGTTCACTGAGAAGTGAAAACAAATGGCTCTTAAGCATTTGAAAACATGCATCCTCACTCATAATTAGAGAAATTCAAATTAAAACTACAGTGAGAAACCATCTTTTACTGTCAGATGCTTCCAAAACTGTCAGATTGGCCAGGCTGTGGAGAAAGAGGCACAACTAGCCCTGGCTGAATGGAAGGTAAACTGGTCAAGCCCCAAGATCAGCACTCTGGTGACACATTAAAAATACCAAAGTGGGGCCGGGTGCATTGGCTCATGCCTGTAATCTTAGCATTTTGGGAGCCTGAGGCGGCAGATCATGAGGTCAGGAGTTCGAGACCAGCCTGGTCAACATGGTGAAACCCTGTCTCTAAAAAAATACAAAAATTAGCTGGGCACAGTGGTGCACCTGTAGTCTCAGATACTCGGAGGCTGAGGCAGGAGAATCACTTGAACCCAGGAAGTAGAGGTTGCAGTGAGCCAAGATGGTACCACTGCACTCCATTCTGGGCGACAGAGTGAGACTCTCAGAAAGAAAAAATAAAAACAAACAAAAAAACAAACAAGGTGGCTGGGCGCGGTGGGTCACGCCTTTAATCCCAACACTTTGGGAGGCTGAGGCGGGCAGATCACGAGGTCAGGAGATCAAGACCATCCTGGCTAACACAGTGAAACCCTGTCTTTATTAAAAATACAAAAAGTTAGCCGGGTGTGGTGGCATGTGCCTGTAGTCCCGGGTACTCCAGAGGCTGAGGCAGGAGAATCACTTGGACCCGGGAGGCAGAGATTGCAGTAAGCCGAGATCGTGCCACTGCACTCCAGCCTGGATGACAGAGTGAGACTCCATCTTGGGAAAAACAAACAAACAAACAAAAAGTGTACTATGGAAAATGAGTAAACATGTATAAATGCATAGAAAATGTTAAAACATTCTGCAAACAACCCAGATGTCTAAAAGATGCCTAGTTCATTATACTAAGACACGGCCTTACATTGTAGCTGTAAAAAAAAAAAAAAGCCCAGTGGAGTAGCTCATGCCCAGCACTTAGCACTTTGGGAAGCTGAGGCAGGAGGAACAGTTGAAGCTAGGAGTTGGAGACAAGCCTAGACAACATAATGAGGCCCCATCTCTATTTCTAGATATAAAAAAAAGAAGAAAAAAAAACCCTGATATGTAAATCTCTCCATATATAACTGAAAAAACTCAAGATGCTGATAGAGGTATATTATATGCTACCTTGATTTTATATTTTTAAAAATTTATACCACGTGATGCAAATGAACTGCCTTGATTTTAAAAGGGAAAATGCACAATATTTAGATTGATGTTTATTTGCATATGCATTAGAAAACTTGAAAGGCATACAGTGAAAAAGCAAAAAACAAGCAAAACCAAGAAAACAACAACGAAACCCCAAGCCACAAGCAATGACACCTGCATGGAATAGTTCTGAGTTTGACAGAGGACAGCAACAAGAGAGATTTCTCACAGCATCTTTTGATACTTTTTTTCTTTTTTTTTGAGACGGAGTCCCACTCTGTTGACTAGGCTGGAGTGCAGTGGCGTGATCTCGGCTCACTGCAATCTCTGCCTCCCAGGTTCAAGCGATTCTCCCGTCGCAGCCTCCCAAGTAGCTGGGACTACAGGCGCGTGACACCACGCCTGGCTAATTTTTTATTTTTAGTAGAGATGGGTTTCACCATATTGGCCAGGCTGGTCTTGAATTCCTGACCTCAGGTGATTCACCAGCCTTGGCCTCCCAAAGTGCTGGGATTACAGGCGTGAGCCACTGCGCCCGGCTGATACTTTTTTTTGTTGTTGTTGAGTCTTGTGAATAGAATACATATTCTAGAATAAAAAGCTTAAAATTAACAAAAAACAAGTTTATTCCACACCTACCCAATTTCACATAGACTTGAAAACATGGATCATATAATAAATACGTGGGTTTTTCTACTGAATATTTACCGTTCATCTAAAGTACCTCAGAAAACACAAATATGAATCTTACACTAGGATTTGTTGACATGACCACAAATTGTGAAATTTCAAAGTCCTCTCAATAGCCTTCCAGTCCTAGTAACTCAGGTACACCTGGATTCTGACAACTCTATTTCTTTGTTTCCTTTCATCACTTTGGTTCATTTCTATGGGTCCTATGATTGGCATTTTTTTTTCTCTCAGATCTGTGCAAAACAATGGTGAAAGTCTTGAAGGATTCTCCACAAATGCAGGAAAATGCATTGCTAACAAAGTGCTAAGTCAGAAGTATCTTGGGACCTGTTTGAACACAAGATTCGGCCGGGCGCGGTGGCTCAAGCCTCTAAAGTAATCCCAGCACTTTGGAAGGCCGAAGCGGGAGGATCGCTCAGGTCCAAGCGTTCGGGACCAGCCTAGGGATGCGAGACTCCCTTCTCTATTTAAATAATACTAACAAAGAAGAAAGAAAACAAGATTCAACAGTCTTGTCTGTTTCCATTTTGCACTGTGCTTCCTCCTTCAATTGCACATTGCCGTATTCCCTTCCAGTTTGCATTCCCTCTAACGACAGAGTTAACTAAACTGGCACAGCCTGCCTGTTCTTTTGATCCGAATAGGCTCACTTGGCTATTCCTTGCCACCAGTCCCATCATCACAGCCGACTCAGTCGGCCAGAGGACTGAGGGCCTCGGAGGCAGTCAGCGCTACAGTAAACGCGACAGCAGCGAAGTCCATCTGCGGTGGATCTGCGTCAAAGGCTGCTTCCCTCGCCTTGCAGCCTTCCACGAACAGCCTGCGGCGTTCCTCGAAATCCCGTAGTAATCTGACCGGAATCAAGGAGCTACTATCCAGATACTCGCGGAACAAGAGCTGCTGGTTAATTTCTAAGAAAGCGAGCTGCTGGTGGGGATCTGGCGCGGACGCCAGGCCCGGGACGCTGCTGGGGATGGGCCCGGGCACAGGGCTCGGCACCCGCGTCATAGACCGCGCAGCTTCGGCCACTGGGCCTTCCCGGGACTCCTGCACCCGAACCCCGCCGCCGACTGCCCCCTGCAGTACGTCGCTGACGCCACTCGCTGTGCCCACCTGTGGGACACTGCTGTCTCCGGGGAGCTCAGACATCTCCAACAGTCCAGTCGACTCCGCCATAGTCCGAGCGTTTCTACGGAGACGGAAATAACGGTACTGCGCTGCTGTATGCAGGATGTGCGCATGCGCAAGTCTCGGTGTGCGCATGCGTAAGCACGGTGCACACTCCTCGAGCGTTCCCTAGCGGTCCTGAGTAGCCATTACGTCTGTAGCCGCCTCTGGTCCTCTGAGTGCCTGAAGACCTGCGGACTGTGCGGTATTTTAAATTACAACCACTTCAATATTAATGTAAAGTTCCTTATAAGGTCATTTTCCAGCTCCTGTCTTTATTTTTTTTTTCCAGACTGGGTCTCGCCCTGTCACCTAGGCTGGAGTGCAGTGATGCGATCTCGGTTACTGCTGCTTTGACCTCCCAGCCTCAAGCCATCCTCCTGCCTCAGCCTCTGGAGTAGCTGGGACTGCAGGTGTGCACCACCACACCCAGCTAATTTTTTATTTTTTGTAGAAATTGGATCTCACTGTGTTGCCCAGGCTGCTCTCGAACTTCTGGTCTCAAGTGATCATCCTGCCTTGGCCTCCCAAAGTGCTGGGATTACAGGCCTAAACCACGCAGCCTGGCCTGTAAGTAATATTTTGACACTGCAAGTTTGGGGGTTTCCCAAAACCACCTTTAGGCTTGATAATTCCCAGAGCTCACTAAAATGTTATACTCAGTCATGTGTGTTACAGGCAAAGGACACAGATTAGCAGAGCTGTATAAGGCACAATCTGGGATGGGGAGGGTTCCAAATGTGAAGTTCCTGTGTTCCTAGGGATGTGTTACCCTTTGTCGTCCACGTGTGGCAATAAGTGCGGGGGTAGTGCTAACACAGGACTCCTACCTAGGCTTTGGTATCAAGAATTTTTATTGGGGTTTTACTACATAGGCATGCTTGATTAAACCATTGCCCATTTTGTTGAAGTCAGTCTCCAGCCTCCTACCTGATATCACATGGCTCCAAGTCCCAACTCTCTAATGATACGGTTAGTCTTTCTGTGTGGCTAGCTCTGATCCTGATGATAACCCAAAATATGAAAGTCTGTGTTCCATTTAAAATCAGTCAGCTATGGCTGGGTGTAGTGGCTCATGCCTGTAATCCCAGCACGTTGTGAGGCAAAGGTGGGAGGATCGCTTGTGCCCATGAGTTTGAGACCAGCCTGGGCAACATAGTGAGACCCCTGTCCTTACAAAAAAATATTAGGCAGGCATGGTGGCATGTGTACCTGTAGTCACAGCTATTCAGGAGGCTGAGCTGGGAAGATGACTTGAGCTTGGGAGGTCAACTGTGCAGTGAGCTATGATTGCATCACTGCACTCCAGCCCTGTGTGACAGAGCGTGACCCTGACTTGAAAAAAAAATTCTTTGAATTTAACTGGAATCCAAATATGGGAGTTGCTGGCAACTGAACTTCAGGAGGATCCATCTAAAAATTCTGACCTATCACAGGTCATGTCTGGGAGCTGACTGGGTTGGAAATCATTCTGACTTATGCGTACCTTGCTTTGTTTCTACAGTTCTTTTGGAGAGATGGAGTGAGTTCTCCTACATGTGACATATATGCTTCAAAAGGCACATTTGTGATATTCCACAGAAGACAAAAGAAAGGACTTCTTTGGAAGGTAACTTTAAATTAGGCAGATAGCTTGATCACTGGAAGGAATTTGTAATTATGAGCTAGCCGTAAAGTCTCCAGAATTCAGCATAGCTTCCAATTTGAATGGTTATAATAATACACTGCTCATTACCTGCAAGTCAAAGAAAAGAGGCCAGAGAAACTCTCCGGAAAAACAGAAAAATCAAGTAAAAATTCTTAAACTAAGTTTTAATGCTGATTCTCCAACTACCTTATTTTATTTTTATTTTTTATTTTTTTGAGACAGAGTCTCACTCTGTCACCCAGGTTGGATTGCAGTGGCATGATCTGGTCTCACTGCAGCCTCCACCTCCCGGGTCACTGCAGCTTACACTTCCTGGGCTCAAGCGATTCTCCTGCCTCAGCCTCCTGAGTAGCTGGGATTACAGGTGCCCACCACCACGCCCAGCTAATTTTTGTATTTTTAGTAGAGACAGGATTTCGCCATGTTGGCCAGGCTGGTCTCAAAACTCCTGGCCTCAAGTGATCTGCCCTGCCTCGGCCTCCCAAAGTGCTGGAGGCCGGGCGCGGTGGTCATGCCTGTGATCTCAGCACTTTGGGAGGCAGAGGAGGGTGGATCACGAGGTCAGGAGATTGAGACCATCCTGGCCAACATGATGAAACCCCATCTCTACTAAAAATACACAATTAACTGGGTGTGGTGGTGCACGCCTGTAGTTCCAGCTACTTGGGAGGCTAAGGCACAAAAATCGCTTGAACCCAGGAGGCGGAGACTGCAGTGAGCTGAGATCGTGCCACTGCAGTCCAGCCTGGCGACAGAGCGAAACTCCATCTCAAAACAAAACAAAACAAAACCAAAAACCAAAAACCAAAATAAAGTGCTGGGATTACAGGTGTGAACCACCACGCCTGGCCGCCAAAACACAATTTTTGATAATTAGTCCCAAATAAATTCCAACCACAGCCTCTCCATCTCAACTGAAGGCAACTCAATCCTTCTAGTTGTTCCAAATGAAAAAATCTTGGAGTCATTTGTTCTCTCTCTCTCTCTTTTTTTTTTTTTGTGCATGTGCAGAGTCTCACCCTGTCACCCAGGCTGGAGTGCAATGGCACCATCTCAGCTCACTGCAACCTCTGCCTCCTGGGTTCAAGTGATTCCCCTGCCTCAGCCTCCCAAGTGGCTTGGACTACAGGCACACACCACCACGCCTGGCTAATTTTTTGTATCTTTAGTAGAGATGGGGTTTCACCGTGTTGGCCAGGCTGGTCTCGAATTCCTGACCTCATGATCCACCTGCCTTGGCCTCCCAAAGTGCTAGGATTACAAGCGTGAGCCACCACGCCTGGCAACATTCTCAAATACGACATTCAATCTGTCAGCAAATTTTGTTGGGTCAGCTTTCGCAACATAATGAGAATCTGTTGTTCACTCTTTACACTTCCTCTGCACCCATCCTGCTGAACCACCACCATCTCTTCCCCAGATTATTACAATAGCCTCCTACTGGTCTCTCTGCTTCTACTTTGCCCCCTACAATCTATTTTTAATAAAATATCCAGAATGGTTATTATTATTTTTCTGAGATGGAGTCTCGCTCTATTGCCCAGGCTGGAGTGCAGTGGTGTGATCTCGGCTCACTGCAACCTCTGCCTCCCGGGTTCAAGTGATTCTCCTGCCTCAGCCTTCTGAGTAGCTGGGATTACAGGCGCCCGCCACCATGCCGGCTAATTTTTGTACTTTTAGTAGAGACGGCATTTCGCCATGTTGACCAGGCTGGTCTCGAACTCCTGACCTCAAGTAATCCACCTACCTCAGCCTCTCAAAGTGCTGGGATTGCAGGCGTGAATCACTGCACCCAGCCTACAATGATTATTTTAAAATGCAAGTCAGACAGCTCACTCTTCGACTCAAAACCTCCTTCAGAATAACTTCATTTCCCTCAGAATAAAAGCCAAAATCCCAACAGTGGTCTATAAGGCACCATTCCAATACCAGCTCAGGCCAACTTGCTACTTCTCTGACTTCATCCCCATTCCTTTCCCCTTGCTTGCTCTGCTCCAAGCCAAGGTGACTTCCTCACTACTTCTCAAATACCTCAGAAAACTCCTACCTTAAACAGTGACTGTTTAGTTTGCCTGGAATACATATAACTTGTAATAATATATGACATAAATAACATGTATTATATACAATAACATATAAAATATATTCTATATTTATAATACAAAATAATTTGTTATGCCTATTTCCTCTATTTGAATGGAACCTGAGTTCCACAGGGCAGGGAATTGTAAAAATTTACCATTTTAAGCCAGGCGTGGTGGCTCGGTCTGTAATCCTAGCACTTTGGGAAGCTGAGACAGGTGGATTGCTTGAGGCCAAGAGTTCAAGATTAGCCTGGGCGACATGGTGAAAACCCATCTCTACAAAAAATACAAAAATTAGCCAGGCATGGTTGTCGGTGCCTGTAGTCCCTGCTACTCAGGAGGCTGAGGTGGGAGAATCACCTGAGCCTGGGAGGTTGAGGCTGCAGTGAGCCATGATTATACCACTGCATTCCAGCCTGGGTGACAGAGGTGACATACTGTCTCAAACAAACAAACAAAGAAACAAACAAACAACCAAACGAACAAAAAAAAAAATTTTAAAGAGATAGCATTCTTTATTTGAAGGCTGAGAGAGATTTCCTCCTGACAACACTTCTGACACCAAATATGTGTGGGATTTTCCTAACGATTCTCCAAAACAAACTGAGTGTCCCACAGTTCCATTCTGATACCAACTATCTGCAGTTAGTGCAGACCCCACAGGTCCCATAAGACTATGCCCACTTCAGATGCCAGTCACAAATGGAGTATGTAGGCTACCCACACTTCTACCACCCACACTTCTACCCAGCCAAGTACAAATTCAGGAGTTCCCATGACCCCGCACCTCAGGTTTGATAATTTGCTAGAACTCACACAACTTAGCGAAGTGCTGTATTTACTAGTACTAGCTTATTTATTTCGAGATAGAGTCTCACTCTGTCCACCCAGGCTTGAGTGCAGTGGTTCCGTCTTGGCTCAATGCAACCTCCACCTCCTGCGTTCAAGTGATTTTTGTGCCTCAGTCACCTGAGTAGCTGGGATTACAGGTGTCTTACCACCATGCCAGGCTAATTTGTGTATTTTTTAGTAGAGACGGGGCTTTGCTATGCTGGCTAGGCTGGTCTTGAACTCCTGTCCTCAAGTGATCCACCCTTCTTGGCCTCCCAAAGTGCTGGGATTACAGGTGTGAGCCACTGCGCCCAGCCAGTACTAGTTTATTATAAAGGATACAACTCAGAGAGAGCCACATAGAAGAGATGTACAGGGTAAAGGGTGGGTGTGGGGGGCACGTAGAGCTTCCATGCCCTCTCTTGGTAGGGTTCTCCCAGCACCTTGATGTGTTCAATCTGGAAACTCTCAAAATCCTGCTCTTTAGGGACTTTATGGAGGTTTACTTACATAGGCATCATTGATAAATCACTTACCAATGGTAATTGACTCAATCTCTAGCCCCTTGCTCCTCTCCCCTTATCAGGAGGTTGGGGATGGGGCTGAGAGTTCCAAGCTTCCAGTGAAGCCTTGGTCTTTCTAGTGACTAGCCTCCACTGTGAAGCTATCTAAGGGCCACCAAGCGTCACCTCATTAGAGCAAAAGATGCTCCTAACACACTATCACTCAGTTGGGGGTTTTAGGAGTTATGTGCCAGGAACCAGAGAGAAAGACCAAACACTATATCTTTCTTATTATGGCACAAAGGCTATTTTTACTTTGAGGGTCAATGATTTTCATCTGGTGTTTGCTCCTTTTGGAGCAAACCCGTGACCCATCCATTGCATGAGAAATGGAGGTATTTTTTTGCTTTCCTTGCAGAAAACGATATGTATGGGTAGATCTTGGTGACAGGAGGAGGTAGGAGTATCTAGTCATTGTAGTTGGCTGACAGAGAACCACCTCCTTTTTTCCTTTTTTGTGTGTTCTGTCCAATCCCTGAAGAAAACAGAACCTTACCCACCATCCTAGTTGTATTCACTTCAGAGCTGGTGTCCAATGCCCATTTATTGGAAGGTCTTCCCACATTCAGCATCTGCAGGTGGCCATTTCTCTAGAAGCAGCTGAGTCTGGATCTCAGATATGAGGTCATATGTTTAGGTTTGCATAAAGAAACAATTCAGTTTCAATGTGTATTTAATTCAAATTCAGTTGGAATGTGTATTTAGCTATTCTTTTTTTTTTTTTTTTGAGATGGAGTCTCACTCTGTCGCCCAGGCTGGGGTGCAGTGGCCGGATCTCAGCTCACTGCAAGCTCCGCCTCCCGGGTTTACGCCATTCTCCTGCCTCAGCCTCCTGAGTAGCTGGGACTACAGGCGCCCGCCACCTCGCCCGGCTAGGTTTTTTGTATTTTTTTAGTGGAGACGGGGTTTCACCGTGTTAGCCAGGGTGGTCTTGATCTCCTGACCTCATGATCCGCCCATGATCGGCCTCCCAAAGTGCTGGGATTACAGGCTTGAGCCACCGCGCCCGGCGTATTTAGCTATTCTAAGGATGTGCGTTGGTCCAAGAACTCTAGATTCTTATGTGCTGCCCCTCACAAATCCCAAAACTTTGGATGTTTAACCTCTATAAGATGTCACCACTTGTAAGGATGTAGAATGGCTGGGTGTGGTGGCTCACACCTGTAATCCCAGCAATTTGGGAAGCCAATGGTGGCGGATCAGTTGAGGTCAAGAGTTTGAAACCAGCCTAGCCAACATGGCGAAACCCCATTTCTACTAAAAATACAAAAATTACCTGGGCATGGTGGTGCACGCCTATAGTCCCTACTACTTGGAAGGCCAAGGCAGGAGAATCACTTGATACCTGGGAGGTGGAGGTTGGAGTGAGCCGAGATCGCACCACTGCACTCCAGCCTGGTGACAGAGCAAGACTCTGTCTCAAAAAAAAAAAAAAGAAAAGAAATGAGGTGAGCTGACTTTGAGGTTGATGTAGTTACATAATGAATAAAACACCCAGAAGCACTCTGAAAAAGAAGTGTAATGAAAGGCTTTAGCATTACCAGATTTAGAACTAGTTAGAAAATCTAAAACACAGTTTTTGTATGAAAAGGCATCTTAAAACAATTAGTGGGGCTGGGCATGGTGCCCAGCACTTTGGGAGGCTGAGGCAGGTGGATCGCCTGAGGTCAGGAGTTTGAGACCAACCTGGCCAACATAGTGAAACCCTCTCTACTAAAAATACAAAAAAATTAGCTGGGTGTGGTGGTGTGTGCCAGTAATCCCAGCAACTCGGGAGGCTGAGGTAGGAGAATCACTTGATACCTGGGAGGTGGAGGCTGCAGTGAGCTGAGATTCCGCCACTGCACTCCAGCCTGGTTGACAGAACAAGACTACATCTGAAAACAAAAACAAAAACAAAACAATCAGAAGGGAAAAGGTGGACTACTCAGTAACTGATATTAGGGCAACCAGGAAGTCATCTAAAAAAAATTGGATCCTTGCTGCTGTCTCCCATCTTCTGGCCTGCCTGGATGTTCAAGGGGACAATGACAGAGCTGTGGACTGCAGGAAGATGGCTTGCTTCTCTTCCAGTGTGATTTGGATCATGGGCATTTTGTAGCCTTTGAACTGGCATTAATTGCCAGGTTGGGCCATCAGGAACTTGCACGTCCATCTCGGGGAGACCTGGCCTTCAGAAATGACAGCATTTGGCCCCAGGAGGAGCCTGCAATTCGGCCTTGGTCTTCCCAGCATGTGCCGCCCATGGGGATATGGGACAGTAAGGAGCTAAGCAGAACCTGCTGCCTGAATAGGGGAACCTGCATGCTGGGGTCCTTTTGTGCCTGCCCCCCGTCCTTCTATGGATGGAACTGTGAGCACGATGTGTGCAAAGAGAACTGTGGGTCTGTGCTCCATGACATCTGGCTGCCCAAGAAGCGTTCCCTGTGTAAATGTTGGCAGGGCCAGCTCTGCTGCTTTCCTCAGGCATTTTACCTGGCTGTGATGGCCTCGTGATGGATGAGCATCTCATGGCTTCCAGGACTCCAGAACTACCACCGTCTGCATGTACCACTTTAATGCTTGCTGGCATCTGCCTTTCTACACAAAGTTACTATTAATCGACATTGACCTATTTCCAGAAATACAATTTTAGATATCATGCAAATTTCATGACCAGTAAAAGCTGCTGCTACAATGTCCTAATTGAAGGATGATCATTTGTTAGTTGCCTTAAAATAATGAATACATTTCCAAAATGGTCTCTAACATTTCCTTATAGTACCAACTACTTCTTACCTCTTTGCCCCGCCGCCTCTAATTCCGGCACTTTGGGAGGCCAGGGCGGGTGGATCACCTGAGGTCGGGAGTTCGAGACCAGCCTGACCAATATGGAGAAACCCTGTCTCTACTAAAACTACAAAATTAGCCAGGCATGGTGGCGCATGCCTGTAATGCCAGCTACTCGGGAGGCTGAGGCAGGAGAATCGCTTGAACCCCGGAGGCGGAGGTTACGGTGAGCTGAGATCGCGCCACTGCACTGCAGCCTGGGAAACAGGAGTGAAGCTCTGTCTCAACAACAATAACAACAGAATTCAGCCATATCTCCATTGTGCCCAAGTCCAGTGTTTTTTTTTTTCTTTTTTTTTTTTGAGACGGAGTCTCGCTCTGTCGTCCGGGCTGGAGTGCAGTGGCCGGATCTCAGCTCACTGCAAGCTCCGCCTCCCGGGTTTATGCCATTCTCCTGCCTCAGCCTCCGGAGTAGCTGGGACTACAGGCGCCCGCCACCTCGCCCGGCTAGTTTTTTTGTATTTTTTAGTAGAGATGGGGTTTCACAGTGTTAGCCAGGATGGTCTCAATCTCCTGGCATCGTGATCCGCCCGTCTCGGCCTCCCAAAGTGCTGGGATTACAGGCTTGAGCCACCGCGCCCGGCATTTTTTTCTTTTTTTGAGATGGAGTCTTGCTCTGTCACCCAGGCTGGAGTGCAGTGGCGCAATCTCCTGAAGGAATGGAAGTCCGTCTGCATGTATGCAGGGAGACTGGGTAAGAAAGAGGAAGCAAATGGGAGAGGTTGGAAAACATAAAATAGGTTATTTGATTGGTGATTAGGTGGGTGTAGAGAAGCAAGTTAAAAGGCTAAATGGAAGGACAAGTTTCCATCATCTATAGAAAGATACATAAGACAAGGACTCCCCTTTTTTTTCTCAAAGGCATTGTAAAAAGAATGAAGTCTTTTTAGAAAAAAAATTTTACCTCAATGTCCCCAACAAGATTGCTTAATTATGTTTCCTCCAAGCTATATAATTATTTTAACTGTTGTAGAAATGTTCACAATGTATTTAGTTGTAAACCAAGTGATAAAACCACATATTGTAGAGCTCATTTTTAAAATACTTTGTATATATGTGTATGCACAGTAAAAATGGAAAATATATTGAAAAAAATTGATCCTTATATTATACCTGAGAATAAATTTCAAATGATTCAAAGATTGAAATATGAACAATGAACCCCCCCCCAACCCACACACACCCAAGAGTATCTTAGGATTCAAAATACTGCAGGTTTATTTATTTATTTTTTTTTGAGACAGGATCTCACTTTGTCACCCATGTTGGAGCCTGCTGGGCTCAAGTGATCCTTCCACCTCAGCCCCCAGAGTAGATGGGATTAGAGGCGTGTGCCACTACACCAGGCTAATTTTTCATATTTTTCAGAGAGACAGGGTTTCATTATGTTGCTCAGGCTGGTCTTGAACTCCTGAGCTCAAGTGGTCTGCCTGCCTCAGCCTCCCAAAGTGCTGGGATTAGCGGTGTGAGCCACTGTGCCCGGCCTCCTGCCTCCTGCCTCCTGCAAATTTAAAGGAAAATAGGCAACAAAAATTACCATGGCCAAAGGCTTTCCAAAAAGCCAAAACCTAATGATCAAACTGTGAAAAGATATTAGTAACTCATATCCCAAGCTATTATCATACCTCATATCACTAACATGAGTATCATAAATAGCTACTGGATTCAACGAAGAAAGTACAAAATTATCTGGGAGGGGAGTGGATAAAGAATATGAATAAGGCGCAGTGGCTCACACCTATAATCCCAGAACTTTGGGAGGCCAAGGAGGGAGGATCATCTGAGGTCAGGAGTTGGAGACCATCCTGGTCAACATGGTGAAACCCCGTCTCTACTAAAAATACAAAATGAGCCAGGTGAGGTGGCATGTGCCTGTAATCCCAGCTATTTGGGAAGCCGAGGCACAAGAATCGCTTGAACCTGGGAGGCAGAAGTTGCAGTGAGCCAAGGTGGTACCACTGCACTCCAGCCTGGGCGAGAGAGCGAGGCTTTGCCTCAAAAAAAAAAAAAAAAAAAAGACTATGAGCAGAATTTATGGAAAAGGGCATTTATATGACTTTTAAAATTAACTGGCTGGGTGTGGTGGCTCACCCCTATAATCCCAGCACTTTGGGAGGCCGAGGTGGGTGGATCACCTGAGGTCAGGAGTTCAAAACCAGCCCGGCCAGCATGGTGAAACCCCATCTCTACTAAAACTACAAAAATTAGCCAGGCGTGTTGGTGCATGCTTGTAATTCCAGTTCTTGGGAGGCTGAGGCAGGAGAATCCCTTGAGCCTGGGAGATGGAAGTTGCAGTGAGCCGAGATCACACCATTGCACTCCAGCCTGGACAACAAGAGCGAAACTCCCGTATCAAAAAAAAAAAAAAAAAGGTATTTAAGTTTGCTCATAACAAAAGCAAATTAAAACTGATATACCAGTTTTTCAACTATCAGATTTGCAAAAGCCAGGTATTGATGGTTTAGTGTGTTGGCTAGGCTGTAACATCCATGATCATTAACTGCTGGTGGGAGTGCAAAGCAGGACACACATAGAATGTTGCATAGCAATATCCATAAAATCCCGAAGGAGTACCTTTGGCCCAGAATTCTCATTTCTGGGGAATCAGCCTACAGATATTACATGTAAAAAGGAATCTAGATAGCTACATCATTAGGGCTGGGTGCGGTGGCTCACACCTGGAATCCCAGCACTTTGGGAGGCTGAGGTGGGTGGATCACGAGGTCAAGAGATCAAGACCATCCTGGCCAACATGGTGAAAGCCTGTCTCTACTAAAAATACAAAAATTGGCTGGGTGTGGTGGTGGCCACCTGTAGTCCCAGCTACTTGGGAGGCTGAGGCAGGAGAAGCACTTGAACCTGGGAAGTGGAGGTTGCAGTGAGCCGAGATTGCACCACTGCACTACAGCCTGGTGACAGAGCAAGACTCCATCTCAAAAAAAAAAAAAAAATTAGTTTCATGAAAACCTAAGGAAAAAATGATCTATTACAGCATCAAATGTAAGATGCACCCACATTTCAGAGATGTTCAAATATAAAGTGAATTTTGAATTGAAGCAATACTATATTTGTGCACGTGCCACATGATATACAAGATGAACTACTCTAGCAATTTTTTATTCTGCCCAAAGAAATAGATGGGCAACAACCTAAATGTCCGTCAATATATTCCTGGTTAATTTCGACATAACCTCAGAATGGAATAAAATGCCATTTTAAAAAATAATGAGGAAATACAGTGGTTTGGAAGGGTCAGCATATGTTCTTAATGAGAAAGCAATGTATAAACCAGTAAATATAATATGCTGACTTCTGTGAATAAATAAAACAAGTAAACCCAGATTTCTATGTGCCTGTGTACACATAAGGAAACTAGAAGGGCGGAAGGGAAACTGTGGCTATTAGAGGTCATGGTTGGTACTGGATGGACGAAAACAAGAATGGAAGGCTTTTCACTGTATATTTTATATATTTTTTAGCTTGTGAATGCATTTTTTTATACCAAAAAACTTTAAAAATTAAAAATTGAAAGAAAAAAGTCCAGAAATTTGATGTTCTTGAAAACATGATTTATCACATAATATGTACATTTACTTTGCTTGTCACTTGAAATGTCTAAGAAAACACAAAATCAATCTTAAACTAGAAACTTCTATTGAATATTACATGAAGAGAGCACAAATTCCAACAATTTCAAGTTCTTTTCATAGCCTTCTAGTCCCAATAACTCAGCGTTAACGTCTTACTCTGTTCAGCACTATCTGATAATTTCTTTCATCCTCATGGGCTCTAGTATTGATTTTTCATCAAGTCTCAATTTTATAAAACCATCCTTTACTTTGTAATAAAGCAATGTTGAGAGACATTTTCCATAATGCAGGGGGAAAAAATGTAGATCAATCACAAACTCAAAGAATGTTACAGTTATAATGCTTTGGACATTTTTTTCTACTTCTTCTGTGATGCTTTTTCAAGATAAGCTTCCCCCTCCCCCCTTTTTTCCCCTCCACCTGTGCACTGTCTTATCGCGATATACTCTTGACTTCTGAAAATCAAGTTGCAGGATTGGTATAACTGGAATGCAGAGGTTCTCTTGAAGTAGTGTCACCACATAACTATTCTCTATTGATAAACTTATCACAACCAAGTTCTTCTATCAGAGGGTTGATAACTTCAGATGCAGTCAGAGCTATCGTAAAGGTTAAAATATCGAGGTCCACCCTGTGAGGATTTCGCTGATATTCGGCATCAAACGCTGCTTCCCTTGCTCTGCAGGCTTCCACGAATCGCCTGCGGCGTTCTTCAAGCTCTTGTATTCTGCCGGGAGCAATCGGGTAATTTTCCAGATAGTGGCGGAGAAACTGCTGGTAATTGATTCCTAAAACGCTAAGTGGGTGGCGGAGACGGAGATAGGGCAACGCAGCCAGGCCTCCGTTCCCGTGCCTGGACCTGGGCCTGCCCTCGGGACCCTCTTCGTCCACTGGCTCCCCCAGCAAGCGGGCGACCTCCGCCATCCGGGCTTCCCTGGCCGCCGCCG
>NW_012116710.1:6458964-6461259 GCF_000951035.1 Colobus angolensis palliatus
GCCTCCTCAGGCTGTGCCGGGGCCGGCTCCCGCCTCCCGCGGCCTACCTCCGCCTGCGGGACGTCTCTGTCACCATTCGCCGCGCCTGTCTGCGGGACACTGCTGTCTGCGGGCAGCTTGGACATCTTAGACCGTGGGGTCAACTCGGCTGCTCCCAAAGAAACTGGAATAACGGGACAGCGCAATGCCCGGTGGACGCCCCAGTGCGCGTGCGTGAGCGCTGTGCGCGCTATAAATGCCGTGTGCGTAACCCCGCGCGAGAGCGTAGATTCTACCGCAAACCGTAGGAGCGGTGCGCATGCGTACTTTCCCGGCGCCCGCCGTTCTGCAGATGCCCCCTCGAGGCCGGGAAGCGCCAACGCATCTGAAACAACCGAACGACGAAGGGCGGGGCCGTATTGGCCATTTCAACCAGTTTGATGTTTATGAGAAATGCTTACAAGATCGCTTCTTATAGGCGTTCTCAAGGTTCTGTCCTAGGGTGTTTCTCTTTGTTCTCCAGTAGATTATATGCCACCTCTATTATATATCAAGATATTTTAGATTCATGGTCTTTTCTGGATTTTTAATTTTATTTTCATTCATTCCTTTGCCTATCTTCACCCATAAGGATCGATTATAAAGCTACTAAAGCTTTATAATTATAGTCTTTTCTTGTTATCTTTAACATTGCATTGACTACTTTGGACATTTGTTTTTCAAATCTTATTTGTGCAATATAACATGCAGAAAAGTAAACAAAACATAAATATACAGTTGAATGATTTATCACAAAGTGAACATCCATTTCACTACCACACAGGCCAAGAAATGGAATATTTCCAGTATCCCAGAACCCTTCCTTTTCATCTTATCACTATCCTTTTCTTTCTACCCAGAAGTAACTACTACCCTGATACTTAGGTAATCACTTTCTTGTTTTTCTTTTCATTTTACCACCTAAGGGTGCATTCTATTTTTTTTTGAGACGGAGTCTTGCTGTGTCTCCTGGGCTGGAGTGCAGTGGCCGGATCTCAGCTCACTGCAAGCTCCGCCTCCCGGGTTCACGCCATTCTCCTGCCTCAGCCTCCGGAGTAGCTGGGACTACAGGCGCCCGCCACCTCGCCCGGCTAGTTTTTTGTATTTTTAGTAGAGACAGGGTTTCACCGTGTTAGCCAGGATGGTCTCGATCTCCTGACCTCGTGATCCGCCCGTCTCGGCTAAGGGTGCATTCTTAATGCTGTAGTTTAGTTTGGTCTGTATCATGAATTTTATGTATGTGAGAAACACACTCACCTGTCCAAACCCGAAGAATGGATTTAGAGGCACGAAGAACAGTGGAAGTGAGACTTTTAATAAAGATCTTGCAAGATCAGCTGTTTGGTAGGCAGGCACACCCAGAGCAGTCACAACAGGTAGTTTATCTCCTAGCATGCAAGTCTCTCCCCCGGTTCCTAATTGGTCAAGTACTATGGGGTTACAATCTTCCCGGACTTCACCTAGGTTTCATTATCCCCTTTATAAGGTTATACCCCATCCCCTTACACGTTTAAGTTTCGATTTCCCAATAATAAAAATTCCTTCCCTTTTTTTTTTTTAAGATGGAATCTCGCTCTGTAGCCAGGCTGGAGTGCAGTGGCGTGATCTCGGCTCACTGCAACTTTTGCCTCCTGGGTTCGAGCAATTCTCCTGCCTCAGTCTCCCTAGTAGCTGTGACTACAGGCGTGTGCCACCAATCTCAGCTAAGTTTTGTATTTTTAGTAGAGACAAGGTTTCACCATGTTGGCCAGGATGGTCAATCTCTTGACTTCGTGATCCACCTGCCTCGGCCTCCCAAAGTGCTGGGATTACAGGCGTGAGCCACCGCGGCGCCAGCCACTCTCTTCCCTCTTATGGGCTGACCCCGCCTCTACATTCTATTCCCTTATTGTGACCTTCTAGGTGCATGAGCCCTGCAATTTGTTACATTTGCAGGCTGGCTGCCAGTACTTAGATTTATCATGCCTCAAAAATGAACCATTTAAAATGTTTTCTCACATATACTCTTGTATCTGGTTTTTTGCACATAACATTATTTTTATGAGATTCACCCATTCACATTTTCTCTTTCTCTCTCCTTCTTTCCTTCTCTCTCTCGCTCTTTCTCTCTTTCTTTCATCTCATTCTGTTACCCAGACTGGAATGCAGTGGCACAATCACAACTCACTGCAGCCTCAACCTTCTGAGTTCAAGTGATCCTCCCACTTCAGCCTCCTGAGTACCTGGGACTACAGGTGTGCACCACCACACCCTGCTAATTTTTTTTTGTAGAGACAG
>NW_012116710.1:6461582-6463842 GCF_000951035.1 Colobus angolensis palliatus
TGATCTCGGCTCACTGCAACCTCTGCCTCCCGGGTTCCAGTGATTCTCCTGCCTCAGCCTCCTGAGTAGCTGGGATTACAGGCGTGCGCCACCAGGTCCAGCTAATTTTTGTATTTTTAGTAGAGACAGGGTTTTATTATGTTGTTCAGGCTGGTCTCGAACTCCTGACCTTGTGATCTGCCTGCCTTTGGCCTCCCAGAGTGCTGAGATTACAGGCATGAACCACCGTGCCCGGCTTATTAGCATTCTTTTATGGGTCTCGTAATATTGAAACATGCATTTTATATACTGGCTCTCCAATTACTTTCTCTTTGTTCTGATTAATGTAAACAAACAAAATAATTTGCTTTGATTTTGCTGGTGGTGGTCCCTGTCATGATGCCATGATTCATGACCATCAACAAATGACTTAAGTGACTTACTGTTCGCTGCTCTATCAGAAGTAGCTATTCTGAGGCAGTAAGGTCTCATCCACAGAACACAAGACTGCATTTTAATTTTCCTGGTCCAAACACCAAATTAATAAAACGCAACAACTAGACTACTTGCTGCTTCCCACTAGCATCTCTGCAATCACTAAGTGTGCGGCTCCTTTAAGGTAGCTCCCAGGCTAGGCTGGAGACACATCTATTGTCCTCACCTTCTGGCCGCCTGGAGAGTCACAAATATTTAACAAAAGAAGTTGAAGACTTAGGTAATAACATATATTATCACAGGAAGAAGTAGAAATCATAGTAATTTGCTGTAATCCCACAGAATCAGATATAATCTTGTTCTCCAGACTAAGAATCACCTTACAGCAGAAGCTGAAAGGCCCTCTGATTTTCCAAGAATAGAAATTGCTCTAAGTAAAATGATGATTTATTAGACAGAAGTGATATAAAAATGGTTCCAGGAAAATGAAGTGAACTAAAATAAGAAACTACAAATAGAGGAAGGCAGAAAAACTTGGTGATAATGTGAGGGGATACAAACAAAAATTTGAGAAGTAGTCCAGGTTTTCTGTTGCTCCCAAGACTGTGTCTGTCGTGGCTGCAGCATCTTTGTAATTCATCCCCAGTATTTCAGGATGACTTGAGGATGATTGCAACCATGTTGCAGACTAAACCATTAAGGCAGCTGGGATCAGGGGCTCCATATTGCTTAAAATCTTTACAGCAGAGGTGTGTGTGTGTGTGTGTGTGTGTGTGTGTGTGAGAGAGAGAGAGAGAGAGAGAGACAGAGAGAGAGAATTTGAACCCAATTGATACATATATTTTGAGACAGAGTCTAGCTCTGTCATGCAGGCTGGATGTGCTGGGATTACAGGCGTGTGTCACACGCCTGGCAAAAAGTGGTTCATTTTTATGGTTAGGTTTGAAACTACCTTTGCACAAATGATAACAGTGAGAAAATTATGACAGTGTAGGAGATCTGATCTAACCAATCCCCATCTTGCGTTTTTTTTCTTTGGTTTTGTTTTTGAGATGATGTCTTGCTGTCTCCTGGTCTGGAGTGCAAAGGCACGATCATGGCTCACTGCAGTCTTGATCTCCTGGGCTTAAGTGATCCTCCCACCTGAGCCTACCAAGTAGCTGGGACTACAAGTGGGTGCCCCCATGCCCGGCTAATTAATTAATTTTTTTTTTTGGTAGAAATAGAGTCTTGATATGTTTCCCAGGCTGTTCTTGAACTCTTGGCCTTAAGCAATCCTTTCTCCATCTGCAATCTGCCTGCTTTGGCCTCTCAAGGTGCTAGTATTACAAACGTGAGCTACTGTGCTCAGCCTCTTCCCCTTTTTTTGTGGCTATCTTGACACTGAGTTTTTGAATAGCCCAGGCCAGTTGTTTTGTATAACATCCCATACTTCTGGGATTGTCTGATTGTTTCTTTATGATTAAACTATCCTTTAAGTCCCTGCTGCAAACAGATCCCGGAAATAGACATTTACACATAAACCTCTAAAATAGAGTCCCGGACTCAGCCAGGTGCAGTGGCTCACACCTGTAATCCCAGCACTTTGGGAGGCTGAGGCAGATCACTTGAACTCAGGAGTTCGAGACCAGCCTGGCCAACGTGGTGAAACCCCATCTCTACTAAAAATACAAAAGAAAATTAGCCGGGCGTGGTGGCGTGTGCCTCTAATCTCAGCTCCTCGGAATCCTGAGGCAGGAGAATTATTTGAACCCGGGAGGCGGAGGTTGCAGTGAACCGAGATCACGCCACTGCACTGCAGCCCAGGCGGCAGAGTGAGACTCCACCTCAAAAAAAAAAAAAAAAA
>NW_012116710.1:6465027-6469973 GCF_000951035.1 Colobus angolensis palliatus
CACCATGTTGGTCAGGCTGGTCTCGAACTCCTGACCTCAGGTGATACACCCGCCTCTGGCCTCCCAAAGTGTTGAGATTACAGGTGTGAGCCACCGCGGCCGGCCCTTATGAGTGTTCTTTTGGGACCCTGTCAGAGCAGCTTACTTACTACCACTGTAGTTTTATAAAATAAGGAGCAATGTTAATAGCAGTTTGTTTCTCAGAATAAATATAACGAAAACATTTTCACACTTATTGAGTGACCCACATACAACTATTAATGAAAATTCAGATTTTCTCCAAACTTAAACTCTGTTGCATAAGAACTCACGCTAGAAAAATATAAAACATTTCATAAACTTCAGTCTGAAAATCCAAAGTCTATTTATGCTTCATCCATCATAGAGATTTTGAGCTCTGATTCATCAAAAACAAAACAAAAGAAACCTTTATTATTCTGTCCTGTTGGTCCCTCTCTTACAAATAGAGGCCCAGATGCACCAATACTCAACACTATGGACAGCACCACAGAGAAAAAACAGGTTTAGGGGTCTTGGACATCAAGGACAATATTATCACTGCAGCTTCAAATCCCTGGGCTCAGCCTCCTGAGAAGCTAGAACTACAAGTAGGTGTCACCACGCCCACAAAAAAGTTCTACTTTTTGTAGAGACAGGGTCTTGCTAAGTTGCTCAGATTGCAATTATTTTGAAACAAGGGAAAAAAAAAGGAATTCTTTGAGGGCAATTGTTGAATTTCTGTGGTTCTCTAATGATTACTTGGATTGAAAACCTCTGATGCTAACTTTGTCTTGTTTTTCCTTCAATTCCTTCTGGGTATCCCACATAAAGCCAGGCAAGTGTTGACACACAACATTCTTAGAACAACTGAAGGAATTAGGAAATTTCATCTAAATTTCCCCAAATTAAAAGGTTTCTCCCAAAGCCTCCAGTTCCACCTGTGTGGCTGTTAACAGCTACCTAACCTTTCAGTGCTGTCAATCATCTGAGACTGGGTAAGGATTTTGGGTTAGAGTCTCTGACATAACTACACGCTACAGATGGACCTTACTCCTAATGGCTTCTCAGACATTCCAGGGACCTTGTCACTCACTCCTTGCGCCACAGGAAGGTTTATCCTCTTTGATTTCTTGATGCCTCCCATGAAACCCCTCAGGCCCTCTTGGTGATGACCACTTCTGCTTTTTCCCCTTCAAGCAAAAACCAAAATGCTGTGAAGTTTGGTGAAGTTTTAATGAGCACGTGTAGGGGAAGGAGTGAGGAGGAATCATGCTGTTAGCAGGCTCTGGGAACTGCATGGTCACGTAGAAAGAGAGATTCCTCGACAGTGGGGAGTATGGTCAGTACCTCAATCTCAGACACACGTTGAGATCAGGGAGACCCCTCTCCACACTTGCACCATCTTCACAGACCCTGGCAGGAGTCTACGGGCAAAGCTGTAGCAGTGTTGGCTACTTACCATTACCTGCAAGAGGAAAAATGCATCAGAAAGACAGTATTTCACCAAACAAGCTTTCAGCCTCCTTTCCACTCTGCCCTAGTACCTACAACATCCACCTAGAAAACTCCTAATCATGCATCAAAACCCAGCAGACACACTTCTGTTTACAGACTACACTTTGTGGCTATCTGAGACAGTTGCTCACTGTATTTTCAATGTTTCCTCTCATTCTTCCACTGAGGCTCTACCCCTCTATGTCACATGGTCCCTGTTTGCTGGATCTTTCCTCTAGTCTGGAAGATCCCCATGGCCAGGGACTGTGTCTCTTGGCCTTGAATTCCTGCATCTTGCACAGGGCCTGCCACGAGGTTAGTGCTTGACAATGTTTATTGAATGCATACTCTTAAGTTCCACCAACTATATGACTCCCATTCACTGCTGTTGGCCCAGTTTCTCTTTGGAGTAGCCCAGATCTGGGCTGGAGGTGGCCAAGAATGAAACCAAGTGTTCTTAGAGAGGTAGAACAGGGCAGATGTTGCAAAACATAGGATATCATTTCAGCAGCCTATAGTAGGCATGTGAAAAGATGCCTCACTTAGAGCTGAATAAAATGTTCGTCTTTTGGCCTACCCATTAGAGAAGGTGAGAAAGTTTGAAGATAATCTGCATTGCTGTAACTATGAAGAAAGTCATCTTAAAAGTATTAATTTATGAAATTTTAACCTGATATTTTCACACAATTTTCAACCGGTTATTTTATGTCTTTGTAAGTATCCTGCAAGATAAGTATTGGTAGGTTGATAACTACAAAAGGGTTGATTAGAAAGCTTAATACAGCACCCTTTGTGACAGCAAAATACTAAAAATCACACAGTAACTATCAAAAGGGTCAAGTTCAATATTTTTGGATAATCCTTCTACTGGCATGTTATGCAGTCTTTAAAAAATGAAGCAGTAGGCCGGGCACGGTGGCTCAAGCCTGTAATCCCAGCACTTTGGGAGGCCGAGACGGGTGGATCACGAGGTCAGGAGATCGAGACCATCCTGGCTAGCACGGTGAAACCCCGTCTCTACTAAAAAATACAAAAAACTAGCCGGGCGAGGTGGCGGACGCCTGTAGTCCCAGCTACTCGGGAGGCTGAGGCAGGAGAATGGCGTGAACCTGGGAGGCGGAGCTTGCAGTGAGCTGAGATCCCACCACCGCACTCCAGCCTGGGGCACAGAGCGAGACTCCGTCTCAAAAAAAAAATGAAGCAACAGGCCAAGCGCGGTGGCTCGTGCCTGTAATCCCAGCACTTTGGGAGGCCAAGATGGGCAGATTACCTGAGGTCAGGAGTTTGACACCAGCCTAACCAATGTGGAGAAATCCTGTCTGTGCTAAAAATACAAAAAATTAGCCGGGTGTGGTGGCGCATGCCTGTAATCCCAGCCACCTAGGAGGCTGATGCAACTTAATCGTTTGAACCCGGGAGGTGGAGGTTGCAGTGAGCTGAGATCGCGCCACTGTACTCCAGTCTGGATGACAGATGAAGACTCTATCTCAAAAAAAAAAAAAAAAAAAAAAGGAAGCAGCACCATGGATAGGTGAATTCTCCAAGATACGTTCTTCGAGTGTAAATTGACTCTAGTTTCTAAAGTGTAATGCACAAAAACATTTATACCAGCATTTATTTAAAAAGAAATGAAAGTGTGTATATATATATATGAATATGTGTATAAGAGTATATATAAAAAGGAATGAAAGTGTATTGTATATATGAGGAAGAGGAAGCACATGTATATATATACACACACATATACGCTTCTCTAATGGTGGATTGTCTCTGGAAGGAGGGTAGAGAAGCTGAGGCTCAGGAGCGAAAGGAAGAGTTGATTTTTGAATAAAATAATTTGATTCATATGATATTTTATCTATTTGGCCACATGAAAATGTAAATAACAGCGTGAACAAAAGTGATAGCTATGGAAACAATTCTCCACCTTGGCGGAAACGGCAGGTGAACCAACCTTGACCTTGGTCAGATTTGGGAAAGAGCTGAGGGCAGCATTGCAAGCAGAGGGTGCTCTGTGATGAAGACCTGGGGCGGGAATAGTCATGGGAGATGGGCCCCGAGGGACAGGTGGGGCCAGGGCAGGGAAGGCTGCCTCCTGCTCTGGGAGTCCACGGAGGCTGCATGCTGGCAGCTCCCGGGGGCTCACCTGGTACTCGTTGTCCAGCACTGAGACGTGCAGGTCAAATGGTTTGCCATCCTCAAAGGGCACTTTGTCAGATTTCACCTCACACTTCCAGACCCCACACTCCCAGACCCCACACTCATGGCTGTTCATGGCCACACAATGGCCAAAGCGCACTCAGAAATGGAAGGCGATGTCTGAGTCCCCATCCATTCCGGTGTGGAAATCCACCTGCAGCTGTGGCTCCTTGCTGAGGGCAAAGCACATGGTGTGTTGGGCAGGTCCTTCCCTTGCGGGGCACACACACCAACACAAATTCCTTCCCCGCTCAGAATCCCTGGGAGAGAGATGAGGGTATCAGTCGATGTCATTTCCCTGTGATTTCAATGTGCAGACAGGATTGAGAAGCAGCGGGTTAGAATAAGTTGTCACAGAATTGGTGGTGTGATGTGGCGGATACCCTTTTTCACAAGAGGTATTAGGAGGATTTGGGGAAATGCTTATATAAGTATAGCCTAATTGTAACTGGCCCAGCCCCATGAAGAAGCCCATCTTTATTTTCTTCAGTGAAATATGAAGGGAATAAGAAAGATACAGAGACCAAATTTTTTGTTTATTAGAAGTCAGAACCTGGGCAACATGGGAAAACCCCATCTCTACAAAATATAACAAATACAAAAACAAACAAACAAAAAATTAGCCAGGCATGGTGGCATATGCCTATAGTCCCAGCTACTCAGGAGGCTGAGGCAGGAGGATCAGTTGAGCCCAGGGGGTCGAAGCTTCAGTGAACCGTGATTGCACCAGCCTGGGTGACAGAGCAAGATCCTGTCTCAAAGGGAAAAAAAAGAGAAGTCAGTAGTCGTAGATTTCTTATGGGAAAGCACAGTTGCAGTTCTGGGACAACCTCTAGAAATAGTCCATCTCCTCAAAATATACACAAAGTTTCAGAGGAGACCTCGACTCAACAAGGTAACAACAGAGGAAGTACTTAGTAAGCTGCTCTGACAGGGTCCCAAAAGAACACTCATAAGGGCCGGGCGCGGTGGCTCACACCTGTAATCCCAGCACTTTGGGAGGCCAGAGGCGGGCGGGTCACCTGAGGTCAGGAGTTCGAGACCAGCCTGACAAACATGGTGAAACCCCGGCTATACTAAAATACAAAAATTGGCCGGCATGATGGCGCACGCCTGTAATCCCAGCTATTCAGGAGGCCGAGGCAAGAGAATCGCTTGAACCTGGAAGGAGGAGGTTGCAGTGAGCCGAGATCACACCATTGCACTCCAGCCTGGGTGACAGAGCAAGATTCCATCTCAAAAAAAAAAAAAAA
>NW_012116710.1:6471509-6489344 GCF_000951035.1 Colobus angolensis palliatus
CCCAGCTACTCGGGAGCCTGAGGCAGGAGAATCGCTTGAACCTGGGAGGCAGAGGTTGCAGTGAGCGAGATCACACCACTGCACTCCAGCCTGGGGAACAAGAGTGAAACTCTGTCTAAAATAAAATAAAATAAAATAAAATAAAATAAAATAAAATACAATCAGACAATTGCAGAAGTATGGGATGTTATACAAAACAACTGGCCTGGACTATTCAAAAACTCAGTGTCAAGATAGCCACAAAAAAGGGGAGGAGGCCCAGCATAGTGGCTCACACTTGTAATTCTAGCACCTTGAGAGACCAAAGCAGGCAGATTGCAGACTCGAGGAGGATCGCCAAAGGCCAAGAGTTCAAGAACAGCCTGGGAAACATATCAAGACTCTATTTCTACCAAAAAAAAAAAAAGCCAGGCATGGTGGTACTCACTTGTAGTCCTGGCTACTTGGTAGGCTCAGGTGGGAGGGTCGCCAAATTGAGGCTGCAGTGAGCCACGATTGTGCCTTTGCACTCCAGACCGGGAGACAGCAAAACATCATCTTGAAAACAAAATCAAAAGAAAAATAAAAAACCCAAAAAAACGCAAGTTGGGCATTGGTTAGATCAGATGTCTTCCACTGTCATAATTTTCTCACCGTTATCATTCGTGCAAAGGTGGTTTCAATCCTAAGCATAAAAATGAACATTTTTCCTGTATTTTTGGGTCTTCAATCTGAAAGCACTTGTGTATACATGTTAAATAAATTTGTATACCTTTTCTCCAATTAATCTGTCCTTTGCAAATTGATTTTTCAGCAACCTTGAGAGGACCAAAGCCCTTGGTGCCTACAAGGGATTTATGGCTTTTATTTTCAGACTTCTTATGGAAGTTGGCTGCCTTTCTAATTAAAAAAAATACTTGCCATAGGAAATTGTTTTCTTTTTTATTTATTTTTTTAAATAATAGAGACAAGGTCTTGCTATGTTGCCCAAACCAGTCTCAGACTCCTGGGTTCAAGCAGTCTGCCACCTCAGCCTCTCAAAGTGCTGGGATTACAGGTGTGAGTCACAGTATCCAGCCAGGTAACTCTTTTCATTTGTCATCCTTGTACGGTAGCTGAGACCACACAGGTGTGCACCAACATGTCTGGCTAATTTTTGTGTTTTTTGTAGAAACAGAGGCAGGCTGTGTAGCCCAGGTGGGTCTCAAACTCCTGGCTTCAAAGAATCTCCTGCCTCAGCCTCCCAAGCTGCCGGAATTACAGGCATGAGCCCCTACGCACTGCCTATAATCCCATGTAGCTGGGATTATAGATACCCACCACCACTCCCAGCTAATTTTTGTATTTTTGGTAGAGACAAGCTTTCACCATGTTAGCCAGGCTGGTCTTGAACCTCAAATAATCTGGCCGCCTTGGCCTCCCAAAGTGCTAGGATTACAGGCATTAACTATTGCGCCCAGTCTGTCACCTTGATTTAAATGAATGCAGCTTTCTTAGAGTCTTGATGTTTGTGAATTTCTGTGGAGTTTGATACTGCTCCTTTTGCTGCTTGTTCTGTTTTACCAGAGTCCCCTTATCACTTGACCTGCTGTTATATTATGTTTGATTTATTTCAGATACCCCATCAGCCTGGGTCTCTCTTTACAGCCTTTGTACACATATGTCTACACATAGGGATTTGGATTATCTCAGTATCCCACATCCTCACTGTCCCCTGTCCCCGTCAACACCTTTCTGAAGTTTTCTAGTCCCTCCTTTTCGTTTGTGCTCCTTAAAGCCCAGCCCCATGCCTGACTTTGGTTCCCACTGAGTTCTGCTACAAGCATTCTACATTTGTGGATATTAAATCTTTGGCAAGGTCATTTATATTAAATCTTTGGCAAGGTCATTTACCTGGGCTGGAATAGGGTTCTCGGCTGATCTTCCTTCTTAAACACACACCCAGTGGGAGAGGCTGATACTCAACATGCAAACCTTGTTTTTTACTTCTCCAGGCAAAGGATGTTGGAAGACATTCTGAAAGGGGTGTGTTGTGAAGATTTACAAATAGTCTTTGAATATCTGCTTCATGATAGGTCTTGGAGGTGCCTTGTGGGTGTGGCTTTGGAAGGATGGTTACAAGGAAATTGTGGATATTAAGGAAGTCAGGAAAGGAAAAGATCACTCACAATTCAATAATTCAGAGAAAGCTACTAGGGGACTTGCTGGCTGCTTGATGTCCAGAGGCCAGGCCATAACTTCTATCAAGGCTCAGGACTGTGGATAAAGAATTTAAAGGGGCACTAAAAAAGAAACAAACTCAGTAATCAAGATAAACAAATTTTTAATGTAATATCTTTAAAAACACAAACTAATGCATAAAGAAAACACTCATATTGAACAGAAAGTGCCTCTGCTTCAATTCCACCCCACCCTCTGGAAGTTTCCCTCAAGCCGCACCTGTAAGATAAAAAAAAAGATAAAAACCTGTAAGATAAAAGATAAAAATGAGCTGGGTGTGGGGGCTCAAGCCTGTAGTCCCACCACTTTGGGAGGCAGGTGGATCACTTGAGGTCAGGAGTTTGAGACCAGGCTGGGCAATGTGGCGAAACACCATCTCTACTAAAAATACGAAAAAAGAAAGAAAAAAAAATTGGCATGGTGGCGGGTGCCTGTAATCCCAGCCACTTGGGAGGCTGAGTCAGGAGAATTACTTGAACTCGGGAGGCGGTTACAATGAGCCGAGATCTCGCCATTGCACTACAGCCTGGAAGACAGAGCAAGACTGTCTCAAAAAACAAAACAAAACAAAACAAAACAAAACAAAAAAACACCTCGGGAACTTCTGGCTCAAGCCTCCAATCCTCACCACCACTATCATCAGGGGATCTTTTGCTGTTCACCCAAGTCCAGCCTGCGTCCCCTAAAATCCTGGGGAAACCGTGACCAGACTCTCCCTATCTTCATTCCAGGAGTTTGCCCCAAGCCAATATTGCTCTCCCTGAGAACAGTCTGGGGGTTCCCTGTCCTGGTACACTGTCCTACTCTAGGGGACACAGGGCTAGTGTCGCCCCCAAACCGGGAGTTCCGGGAGAGCATTGCCTCTCCCTGAGCCACTTCTGCCCCAACCTGGCATCTGCTTGGGGAAGGGTGCACCAGGGCAGAGGTGAGCTCAGCTCACCTGCAGGTGAAGGTCAGCGCACACTGGCCACCCGGGACCACATTTTCCAGAATCCTTCGGAGGTCCCATGATGCTCTCTCAGTCAGCAGATCTCATTGACTGGCAGAGGAGAAACTTGTCAACGTCACTTGGGCATCTTAACAGTGGGCTCCTAAACTCGGCTGTGTGCGCTGTGCAGATGTCAGAGGCACCCTGTGTGGGCAAAGCCAACTGCTTGCCCGCCTCTCTAGCTCCAAAACTACAATACCCAGAGGCCTCTGCGGTCACTTCCACTACGTACCCTACACAACTTCCGTGTGTCGCGTTAACGTCAGAAGCACTTCTGGTCGCCGGTCCCGGCTGGTTAGGCTGGTTGGCACCCAGGGAGGCCTCCCTCCAGGTCTTCCCCACACCTCTGCACCTCGTTACCTGACCGGCTTCAGGATCCGCAGCGTGCACCCGCATTCCGTGAGTGCCCTATAGGCCGGCAGCATGCCCCTCTGTGCGTCCCTATGTTACTCACGGGGACTCAGGCTGGGAGCCGTAGATCTGTCTCGGAACTCGGGAGCTCTCCTGTGGGCACCTCCAGGCCGTTTTCCTTTCACTGGAGCCCACAGGGTTAGAGACAAACCCTCACTCTGTTGCTTGGGGACAAGGGCTTCACTCCCTGGCCCGAGCTTGGGGCTGAGCTTGAGGGTGCTGGGTCATCCTGGGCCCCCTGTGGATGGGAATTGGCTGCCCCGGTGATTTCTGTGACATCCCCGACCCCAACTGTGGGGCTCTGGAGCGGACTCCGCTTCACCTCGTGGGGAGGGGGCTTCCACCTGACAGTCAACAAAGAGGTGAGAGTTACCTGTAATTCCATCTTGGATGTCAGCAGGATGGATCCCGTTACCTTTTCTTGCCCTGGAGGCTGCCTTGTTGGTACTGGGGAAAGTTCATTCCTAGTTCTGGAAGAGGGGCTCATTCGAACAGGAGTCCTCCTTCAGCATTCCTTTCTGCTCCATCCGTACCGCAGTCATTCATGAAGTAGTTAATTGTAAACACACAAGGAATGGTTTAAATGAAAGTACAGAGACATGTGCACTTAATTTTTCAGTGATGTGGATGAAAGGCAGGGACAGCAGAGATGCCTGTGATTTCAAGTGGTTGGGGAGGACTCCCAGAAGTAGGGCTGTCTCAGCTGCCCCTGACCAGTTTGTTATCTTGGAGATGCCGGGAAAGGCGTTCCAGTGGGAGGCGTTCCAGTGGGAGGCGGAAGGACGCCTAGTCTCGGAGGCTGGGCTCTTGCTAGTGTAGGAGGATTATGGTGGCCAAGGGCCTTCTTAAGGTTGATTTTTAAATATGCATAGGCGACGATACAGACTAGCTGTTCACACATAGAACAAGGAGAAGCTTGATATAGTCTGACCTGAATTTTACATTTGAGAGCATTTTCAGCTTCTGGCAATTGGGACATTTCACCCAAAATTCCAGGTTCCCTGCTTCTTTGAAAATAAATCTGCTTTAACTCTGCACTATTCTTGTTTTTTTGAGATGTAGTTTTGCTCTTGTTGCCCAGGCTGGAGTATGATGGCATGATCTCTGCTCACTGCAGCCTCCGCCACCTGGGTTCAAGCGATTGTCCTACCTCAGCCTCCTGAATAGCTGGGATTTACAGGCCTGCACCAGCACGCCTGGTTAATTTTCTTGTAATTTTTTTTTTAGTGGAGATGGAGTTTCACCATGTTGGTCAGGCTGGTGTTGATCTTCTGACCTCAGGTGATCCACCTGCCTCGGCCTCCCAAAGTGCTGGGATTACAGGTGTGAGCCACCTCACTTGACCAGTCTGCACTGTACCTTAGTGTCAGACAATTTGAGCCAAACAATGCCTTTCTCATTCGGATATGACCTTCTGGGTCTAATTTTTGTATTTTTGGTATAGCCAAGGTTTCAACATGTTGGCCAGGCTGGTCTCGAACTCCTAACCTCGTGTGATCCATCTGCCTCAGCCTCCCAAAGTGCTGAGATTACAGGCAGGAGCCAGTGCTTGTCCTTGCCTGGCTAATTCTTTGTATTTTTTTTTTTTTTTTTTACTGTTTAGCTTGTTATTCCATCATTCTTGTGTTAAGGACACATAATTTTAAGCTTTTTTTTTTCCTTTCATATTTTACTGATCTTTATAAGTTTTGTTCAAGAGTTTGGGTTTATTTATTTATTTATTTATTTATTGTAGAGATGGCATCCCACCATGTTGCCCAGGCTGGTCTCAAACTCGTGGGCCTCTTTGTATTTTTGAAGAGACAGGGTTTCACCATGTTGGCCAGGATGGTCTTGGATCTCCTGACCTCCTGGTCTGCCCGCCTCAGCCTCCGAAAGAGCTGGGATTACAGGTGTGAGCCACTGTGCCCAGCCTCAGTGTAGCTCTTTATCAAAGTATTTATGTGGGAAAAATTAATCAAAGGGCACAAGCATTTCAATACTTAGGTTGTTTAAGATGAAATCTGTGACTGGAAGAGTGCCAGACACACATGAAATGTTTCCTGCATGAAGGAACCACAACTGAAATAAACAAATTTGAAGGAACTAAGTAACAAATGATATTCTGTTGTTTGTTTTGGTATATTATTTTGGGAATGTATTAATTACATATGTCAAGGGTGTTGGGAAGAATTTCCAGATACCCTGATATGCATGACAGCTTTATTATACAAAATAAAGCAAGGCTATCTTAGGAAATTAGGTATCACTGCCAAGGACCTTTACATGAGAGGATAAATTAAAATTACTATTAACTTTGTAACAATCAGATGGGTTGGCAGGCAAGTTGTGTCATTTTTTCTCAGCATTTTTTCTTTTCCTTGATTCAGTAAAACAAACTTAAATGCCAGCTATCTGCAAAACACTCACTAGACTATGTTTAATGATATGTGAAACACAGCCTGCACACTCACAGATCCTTGCCACGTCCCGTTCCCGTCCTCTCAAAACTTGTGTTGCCGGGCTCAGTGGCTCACGCCTGTAATCCCAGCACTTTGGGAAGCTAAGGCCGGCAGACCATGAGGTCAGGAGATCCAGACCATCCTGGCTAACATGGTGAAACCCCGTCTCTACTAAAAATACAAAAAAATTAGCCGGGCCTGGTGGCTTCGGGGACTGGGGCAGCCCTGACAGCCGTGGCGGCGCACTCCGAGGCGGCGGGTGAGAAAAGGACTATGAGAGCGGCCTAGGGGAGACCCAGCGTCGGAACTATAGGAGTCCTGTTCTCAGGACCTTCTCCATCGGTCTTCTGCTTGGGTTCCCGGTGGAGGAGGAGCTTCAGGGTGCCGGCTGGCCTCTCCAGACTTCTTTTCGGATCCGATTATGGATTCGGCCGGGTGATCAGGAATGGGGTTACAGTGTAGTGAGGTGGGAAGGGTCTCGCTGGGGCACAGAGAGATCCCAAGGGCCGCAGGACATACTATCCGCCGAAAATGCACTGATCCGTGAGCCCACTGTCTCCCTCCTTCCTGGGTGGAGCAGTGGACTCCTGCTTTAATCTCCAAGGCCCGGGTATTCCGCATCCCAACACTCCTTTCTGCCCTATGTGCCAAGAGAGACAGAGGCGAGTCCGAGATGGAGGCAATGTGACCACAGGTGGCACTGACGTCCCCCAAGAGCAGATAGAGTGAGCGTGTGTCTTTGAGGCCATATGGGGCAATGCCGAGACAGACAGTGATGGAGGTACCCTGACGCCACCTCCCTTGCACCCAGCAAAACCCAGTCCTTTGGCCCCCTGACATCCGTGGCAGCGAAAAGATTCAGTGCTTGCAGGCACTTTCCTCAGGAGCAGAGGAACTGGATGACCCTCAGGAATGAGACAGAAAGTGCAGGTGGGATGCAACACCGCCTTTTCTAGAAGGCAAAGGTGAGTCACGCTGGTGTCCTCTCCCGCTCTTCCTGGACCGACCACGCAGACAGCAGTTGGGACATGGAGACCAAGGGAGCTTCCCCGTCCCAGACAGGCATGGAAGTCCAGAGCTCCAGGATCATCACACCTGCCCAATCAACCAGAAATAGGTTTGCAGAGGGAAGCAGTCATGAAACGGACCCCCACGAAGTTTGTCCCTGATAGACTGGGAAGTGATCTTTGTTGAAGACACTGAGCCAGACGAAGAAGCCGCAAGACTTGTCCAAAATTGGGCAGACAGAGCAAGAGAGAGGACAGAGCAGAGGCCAGAGCCCAGGCAGGATACGGCAAATGCACCCTCACGGGCATCCGGGGAGAAGTGCAAAACGGGTGACTTGGACAGAAAGGCCACCGTTTGTGTGACAGAGATGCTTGCCCCATGTCATTGCCGGCTTCCTTCTCCGTCCCTGTGTCGAGCTGTGGCTAGATTACTCAATGAGGGCGGAGGGCGAAAGCAGTGAGAACCGTCTTCTTGAAGGTCTGTGGGCACCCTCCTGCGGGTGGACAATAAGCACTTGGGCGGCGTTTGTCCTTGGCTAGGGTGTGGTCCTCTGGATCCTAGCAAAGAGGCGGCTCAGAATGGAAAGGGGATGAAAACACTGTGGGGCAGGCCGGAGACTCGGAGCCCTGATACTCAAGCACTGCCATGGAGGGCTCCTTGAGCCCTCCTTTGCCAAACCTCAGGGACGAGTTTCTGAGACAACCGTGGGAATCAGTATGACAGGAGAGTCAGCTCGCGCTTCGCGCATGCGCATTGGCTGGTTTGACTCGTGCTCTGCTCCCGGAAGTCATACTGTGGCCCCTTGAAACAATGGCGGCGGCAGGGGGGCTACTGCTGCAGCTGCGGTGGCGGCTAGATCCGGGGTCCAGTACGGGACAGCGTGGGAGAGGGGGCCGCGGGTGTCCCACGGCCAAATCCTCAGGAGTCCTGTCTTCAGGACCTCCTGGAGCCGACTGCCACTGGTGGAGGGGGAGCCTCAGGGCGCCTGCTGGGGTCTCAGGACTCCTCTTCAGATGCGATTTTGGACCCCTCTGGGTGAGAAAGGATGGGCTCACCGCATCTGGTGAGGCAGGCAGGGCCTTTCTGCAGCGCAGAATGATCCTATAGGCCTTAAGGCGTGGTGTCAGCTGAAAATTCACTGACCCATGAGCCCTCTGCCTCCTTCCTCCTTTGAAAGAGCAGTGGCCTGCCCGGCTTCTAAAAGCCCTGGGGCTCCTGCAAGCCGACACCGCTTTCCAGCACAGGTGTACACAGGGACAGGGGCAAATCCGAGGTGGGGCCAATGCAACCACACGTCGCACTGGTGTATCTCAGAGCAGATGGTGTGAATGTGTGACACAAAGGGCATATGGGGCAATGGCGAAACAAACGATGGTGTCCACGCATGTGCCTGGTGAAAGTGGGGCACAGGTGACCTTTCCATCAATGCCAAGGAAAATCAAAGAACACCTGGGAACCAGGAAGGGGTCTGTGCTTGAGCCCAAGCCACATTTTGAAATGCCTGCCAAAGGAGCAAAGAGGTTTCTGCAAAGTTCACCCCACTCCCAACACTCCACCGCTCAGGAAGCCCCGATGCAATCTCCCCTGCGCCCAGCCCAGTCCCGTTGGTTCCCCGACATTCCTTACGGCCAAAAGATTCAGTTGTGGGATGCAGCCCACCCAGGAGCAAAGGAGAGGATGTCCCTCAAGAATAAGACAGGAAGTGCAGAGGAAATGCACTTTCCTAGAAGCCAAGGCCAGTCACTGTCGCCTACTGCTCATTCTAGGCAAACTACACAGCCATCAGGGGAAACAAGGAGACCGAAGGAGCTTCCCTGTCTGAGACAGGTATGGAAGTTCAGAGCTCCAGGTTTGTCAAAACTGCCCAAGCAACCAGAAGCAGGTTTGGAGAGAGAAACATTGATGACAGGGATCTCCACGAAGTTTCTCCCTGATGGACTGGGAAGTGTTTTTTGTTGAAGGCATTGATCCAGACCAAGAAGCACCTAGACCCCTCAAAACGGGGCAGACAGAGCAAGAGGGAGGACAGAGCAGAGGCCAGAGCCCAGGCAGGATACAGCACAGTTTCACCACCACGGGCATAAGGAAAGGAGTGCCAAACGGGTGAGTTGTCCAGAGAGTTTAGCATCTCAGTACAGGGATCCTTGCCATGTCCCCTTTCCTGCTTCTTTTTAAGATTGTGTCCTGATGTGGTTTCATTTCTCGGAGAAGAGCCACGAGGAGATAGAACCATCTTCTTTGACTTCGGTTTGCTTCCCTCCTGCAGGACAATGAACTCCTGTGAGGCTATTTGTCCTTGGCTGGAGTGTGGTCATCTTGATCCTAGAAAAGAGGCCGCTCAGGATAGGGATGAGATTTCAATTTCTCTGGGACCGATGCCTCTCCACATGTCGTCGAAGCCTTCACAAACCCAAAGTGGAACCGCCGCGCAAAGGACTGACAACCTGCCACGTGACCCAGCCAGAGACGCAGAAAAGAGGCTCACTAAAGACAGGCAGACATGCCAGAAATCGCTTTGTGGTGCATAGGGCACATTCACCCCAGCACTTACTCGCACACGGGCGCACAGACAGAGAGACAGAGAAAGTGAGAGAGACAGACAGAGACTGAGATACAGAGAGAGAAGAAAGAATGTGATACACACCCACAGACACACAGCAGCGGCACAGAAACACCCCCGCCAAGGCAATCCCTGTGGCTGTGGGGTTCTGCTTTTTAGGAGAACGACTCTCGGGTGAGAGAGCAGTCCACGGGCACACAGGCAGACCTGTCCTCTAGGTCGCTAGGGCACCGCTTTTGGGGGGACTCACCGGATCACCGTCCGGGCAGGCCTGAGGCTGGGATGCCGCGCTGCTTTCCTTGGACTCCGTCTGTTTCTGCATCCTGGTAGGCCCTCCGTGTATCGCGGTGTCCCAAAACGGTTTTGTCGATCCCTTGGATTGGTGAGGCTGGCGCCTCGACACCGACGCACTGCCATGGAGGGCTTCTGCTTTGTCGGGGCTCAGGGAGTTGTCCTCAGCCAACCGTTGGAGTCACTGTGACGGCGCATGCGCATTGCCTAGCCGACTCGTGCTTTGCTCTTTCAAGTCCCGCTGCGGCCCCTTTACACAGGTTCTCCGACGTGTGTGTAGGGGCTTCTGTGGCAGTCGCGGTGGCTGCTGGAGCGGGGATGTAGTAGTGAGCATTGTGGGAGTGGGGGCTTCGGGCCTCCCAGAGTTGGCTCCCCAGGAGTCCTGTCCTCAGGATCTCCTTGAGCTGACTTCTACCGGTGGAGAGGGAGATTTAGGGCGCCAGCTGGAGTCTCTGGACTCACAGGCTGGAGTGTATTGGTGTGATCATAGCTCACTGCAGCCTCAATCTCCCAGGTTTCAACGATTTTCTTGCCTCAGCCTCCCATGTACCTGGGACTACAGGCATGTGCCCCCACACTCAACTACTTTTCTTCAAAAACATTTGTGTATGAATAGGGACTTACTATGTTGCCTGGCTCATGTCAAGCTCCTGGGCTCAAGCCGTCCTCCTGCCTTGGCCTCCCCAAGTGCTGAGATTAAGGTGTGAACTTGGCATGCAGCTAAATTCTTGTATCTTAAATCCCCACCTCCCACAATAAGCAGATGTTAGTCCTGCTTATTTTATAACTTTTTGCTGTTCATGTCTCTTTTTGTCCCTGGACACAGTGATTAGCAACCTACTCTCCACCAAATTTCAAGTCATTAAGGGCATTATGCTGTGTCCCAGGAGTGGCCCAGGCTTCAAGGACCAGCTGCTCTAACCTAGGCCTGCTGAGGAGTACAATTCATCTTGTGTTTCTGTGTTGTTTAACGACCTTCCTGAGCTGCTCTAAGTCAGTCCATCCTGCCACAACTGGGAAGAATCAAGAAACTCTCCAGGAAAACGTTTCTCAACCTTCCTGTTGGCAGGTGGAAGACAGGTCTGCTGACCATGGCAGGCCTGGCAGCACGGGACAGTGAGCACCCCCCACTGTGTTTGCTATTCACTGCATGTTCCACCTGAACTTTCCTGTCTGCTCAGTGAGTCTTGACAGTGCGGTAAAGGAGACTCACGCTCAAAGACCAAGGCTGACCCTCTTGAATACAACTCCTTGACCTAGTTACTGTCACCGTGGTTTTGTCTTCAGGGACCAAAAGATACAATAAGAATTTGTTCCTTTAATCGTCCTGTGGATGCACAAAATACTTAAATACTTCTACATAGGTCTGCTCTTTTGCACCACAGAGCAGTAAGGGAAAGTCCCCACAATAAGAGTGCCTTTCACCTGAGCTGCTATGTGTGACAGTTAGGCAGCTAAAGGTTAAAAAAAAATCAAAGCTCCCCAAATGTTGTGGGTATGACAGCTGGTCCAACTTCATGGTCTGTACTCTCCCTCTCTAACAGCATGGATAAATACAGAGATAACTAGCAACTGATACCCTAGTGTGCCAAGCCATTGATGTATCTGTGTGATTAAAAACCAGCATTTAACCATACCCTAGATACATTAAAAATCAACCCCACACTCATAGTAATCAAAGTAATCAAAGTAATTCCACTTTGCTTCCAGATGGCAGTTACAATTGGGAAGGAAATACCTAGTTTACAGGAGGCATTAATACTTACGTTGTTGCAGAACCTGAACGCTTATAAGAAAGTATTCTGGACTTTCTGACCTGGATACTAACAAGTAGTGAAAAATACGTATCTGAGAATACTCTTGGAACAGAAATGTGAAAAACCCAAAGTAAGAGATATTATGAAGGATCAAATATGAAATGACCCACTGCTAAAGAGGCAACAAAGAAAATTGTAGAAGAAAATGACAAAAGGTACTATGCCTTAGTGGGTTTGTGCTACTATGTAACAAAATACACTAGACTGGGTAATTTCTGAAGAACAGAAATGTATTTCTCACAGTTCCCTAGGCTGGAAGTCCAAGATCAAGGTGCCAGCAGGATTGGTGTCTGGTGAGGGCCTGGTCTCCACATCCAAGATGGCGCCTTGTGCACTGTGTCTTCAGGAGGGGATGCACTGTGTCCTCGTATGGCAGAAGGAGGAAGGGCAAAACAGGGGAAGCCCACTCCCTCCAGTCCTTGTGTAAGAACCCTAAACCCATTAGTGAAGACTCTCCTTTCATGACTGAATCACTTCCTAAAGGCCCTACTTCCCAATCCTGTGAATTGCTGATTAATTTTAGGGGGACACATTCAGAGTATAGCACCATATATTCAATTTCTTAAAAATTATTTTGTTGTTTTGCTTTTCTGTTTTTCAAATGGCTTAAAGTGCACAAAATTGGATTCATCATAATCCTTGGCTCCTAGCATACCTTGGCTCCTATTTCATCCTTGTCTGTGCCTGGGCCTCTATATAAATATATTTGAATGTATTTGAGTAATATGGTAATCACTTGTGAACCCACAACACAACCCAAGAACTAGGGTTCTGATCCTAACATCTGCTCCTCCTTTGTCCCTTTTCCTGATTTACACCCTTCAGCCCCACAGATAACTACTACCCTGAATTTATGTTTAGGATTCCCTTCCTTTAAAAACAATTATTTTATTGCATATATATGATTGCCGTAAATGACATATTATTTAGTTTTTTAAGGGTATAATTTATTTACCCATTCTCCTATTAATTTACCCATTCTCCTATTAATGAACATTTGGCTTATTTCCAGATTTTTGTGATTATGAATGACATTACAGGAGCATTTCTTTTCTTTTTTTACTGCTTATGGTACATATGGGCAAGAGTTTCTCCAGGGCCTACGGTAGAGGAATTACTGTGCCATAACATATGAGTACGCTCATTTTTATAAGATAATCCAAATTTTTTTCCAAAGTGGTTGTTCTAATTTAAACTCTCACCTCCTGTATTAATTCAAGATGATCTTGTTGATCCACAGTCTCTCCATATTTGGTGATATGGTTTGGCTGTGTCCCCACCCAAATCTCAGGTTAAATTCTATCTCTCAGAATTCCCACATGTTGTGGGAGGGACCCGGGGTGAGGTCACTGAATCATGGGGGCCAGTCTTTCCTGTGCTATTCTTGTGACAGTGAGTAAGTCTCATGAGATCTGATGGGTTTATCAGGGGTTTCTGCTTTGACTTCCTCCTCATTTTCTCTTGCTGCTGCTGTGTAAGAAGTGCCTTTTGCCTCCTGCCATGACTCTGAGGCCTCCCCGACCATGTGGAACTGTAAATCCAATTAAACCTCTTTTTCTTCTCAAACTCGAGCTTGTCTTTATCAGCAGTGTGAAAACGGACTAACACAGTAAACTGGTACCAGTGGAGTGGGGTGCTGCTGAAAAGATATCAAAAAATGTGGAAGCAACTTTGAAACTTGGTAACAGACAGAGGTTGGAACAGTTTGGAGGGCTCAGAAGAAGACTGGAAAATGTGGGAAAATTTGGAACCTCCTAGAGACTTGTTGAATGGCTTTGACAAAAATGCTGATAGTGTTATGAACAATAAGGTCCAGGCTGAGGTGGTCTCAGATGGAGATGAGGAACTTGTTCAGAACAGGAGCAAAGGTGACTCTTGTTATGTTTTAGCAGAAAGACTGGCAGCATTTTACCCCTGCCCTAGAGATTTGTGGAACTCTGAACTTGAGAGAGATGATTCAGGGTATCTGGTGGAAGAAATTTCTAAGCAGTAAAGTATTCAAGAGGAGACTCAGGTGATGTTAAAGACATTTAGTTTTATAAAGGAAGCAGAGCACACAAATTTGGAAAATTTGCAGCCTGACTTTGTCATAGAAAAGAAAATCCCATTTTCTGAGGATAAATTCAAACTGCCTGCAGAAATTTGCATAAGTAACGAGAAGATGAATGTTAATCCCCAAGACAATGGGGAAAATGTCTACAGGGCATGTCAGAGGTCGTCACAGCAGCCCCTCCCATCACAGGCCCAGAGACCTAGGATGAAAAAATGGTTTTGTGGGCCGGGCCCAGGATCACTGCGCTGTGTGTAGCCTAGGGCCTTGGTGCTCTGTGTTTCAGCCACTCCAGCCATGGCTGAAAGGGTACGAGACAGATCTCTGGCCATGGCTTTAAGAGTGCGAGCACCAAGCCTTGGCAGCTTCCACCTGGTTCTGAGCCTGTACGTACACAGAAGTCAAGAGTTGAGGTTTGGAAACCTCCACCTAGATTTCAGAGGATATATGAAAATGCCTGGATGTCCAAGCAGAAGTTTGCTGCAGGGGTGGGGCTCTCATGGAGAAGCTCTGCTAGGGTCGTGTGGAAGGGAAATGTGGAGTCGGAGCCCCTACATGGAGTCTCTACTGGAGCACTTCCTAGTGGAGCTGTGAGAAGATGGCCACTGTCCTCCAGACCCCAGAATGGTAGAGTCACTGATAGCTTGCACCGTGAGCCTGGAAAAGCTTCAGACACTCAACATCAGCCCATGAAAACAGCCAGGATGTGGGCTATACCCTGCAAAGCCGCAGGGGCAGAACTACACAAGGCCATGGGAGCCCACCTCTTGCATCAGCATGACCTTGATGTGAAACATAAAGTCAAGAGAGATCATTTTGGAGCTTTAAAATTTGACTACCTGGCTGGATTTTGGACTTGCATGGGGCCTGTAACCCCTTTGTTTTAGCCAATTTCTCCCATTTGGAACAGCTGTATTTACTCAATTACCTGTACCCCCTTTGTATCTAGAAAGTAACTAGCTTGCTTTGGATTTTACAGGCTCATAGGCAGAAGAGACTTGCCTTGTCTCAGATGAGACTTTGGACAGCAGACATTTGGGTTAATGCTGAAATGAGTTAAGACCTTGGGGGACTGTTGGGAAGGCATGATAGGTTTTGAAATGTGAGGACATGAGATTTGGAGGGGCCAGGAGCAGATTAATATGGTTTGGCTATGTCCCTACCCACATCTCAATTTGAATTGTGTCTCTCAGAATTCCCACGTGTTGAGGGAGGGACCCAGGGCGAGGTAGTTGAATCCCTTGGGCTGAGCTTTCCCATGCTATTCTTGTTATAGTGAATAAGTCTCACAAGATCTGATGAGTTTATTAGGGGTTTCATCTTCTGCTTCTTTTGCTTCCTTCTCATATTCTCTTGCCATTGGCATGTAAGAAGTGCCTTTCATCCATGGCTATTACTCTGAGGCCTCCTCAGCCATGTGGAACCATAAATCCTTTAATCTTCTTTTTCTTCACAGTCTCAGTTATGTCTTTATCAGCAGTGTGAATGTGAACTAATACATTTGGTATTGTCAAACTTCTCAATATTTGTGGAGAGAATATATATGTAGTATCTTGTGCATTTTCCTGATTACTAATGAGGGTGAGAAAATTTTTATGTTTTGGGGGCATTCCCTTTTGTGAAATCCCTATTAATGTCTTTTCCCAATTTTCTGTTGGGTTGCTATTTTCAAAATTAATTCATAGGAGCTCCTTATACTTTGTTGATATGATATTAATCTTTCACAGGTTTTAGGTATTGCAAATGTCTTCTAGTTTATAGTTTATCTTTTTACTTTTTTACTTTTATTTTTTATTTTTTAATTTTCTTTTGAGACAGAGTCTTGCTCTGTCATTCAGGCTGGAGTGCAGTGGCTCACTGCAACCTCCACCTCCCAGGTTCAGACGATTCTTGTGCATTAGCTTCCCAAGTAGCTTGGATTACTGGTGTCTGCCACCAATGCCTGGCTAATTTCTTGTATTTTTAGTGCAGATGGGGTTTCACCATGTTGGCTAGCCTGGTGTCAAACTCCTGACCTCAGGTGATCTACTGTTGGGATTACAGGCTTGAGACACCATGCCCAGCCTATCTTTTCACTTTCTGATGTAAAAAGTTCTTAATTTTGTGATAGTCAAAATGTCTAATGTTTTTAAATGGTTAAGTGGCTTTTTGTGTCTCATTCACTTACATTTCCTGCTAAAAGTTTTAAAATTTTGTTTCTGATGGGTAAGTCTTTGGTACATCTGGAATTTAATGTTTGTATATAGAGCGAAGAAGGAATATAATTTCATTTTGTTTCCTATATCAATAACCATTATTTTTCTTTTCTATTTATTGAAAAGTGCTTTCTTCCCTTGCTGATCTGCCATGTCACTTGCATCACATATCAAAGACTAAATTTGTGGAGATCTGTTTGGGAGCTCTCTATTCTGTTTCATTGGTCAGTTTATCAGTGAAGACTACACTGTCTTAATTGCTGTAGCTTTATACAACTTCTGATATTTGACAGGACATCTTTCCTCTTCTTCAATAATGTCTTTGATATTCTTGGCCCCTTCCCTTTTCCATATATATGTATATGAGAGAGAGAGAGAGAGAGAGAGAGAATGACAGGGTCTCACTTTGTTTCCCAGACTGGAGTACAGTGGTACAGTTGTAGCTCACTGCAGACTTGAACTCCTGGGCTCAAGAGCTCCTCCTATCACAGCCTCCCAAGTAACTAGGACTCTAAGGCATGCACCACCACATCCAGCTAATTTTTTAAAAAGTTATTATTTTTTTGTAATGATGGTGATCTTGCTATGCTGCCCAGGCTGGTCTCAAACTTTTGGCCTCAAGCAATCCTCCTACCTCAGGCTCCCAAAGTGCTGGAATTACAAGTGTGAGCCACCACATGTGGCTCCATTTTCCATATTTTAAGACCATATTTTAAAAGCTGCTCAAGCCTGCTTTTTTCTTTTGGTGCTACTTGCAACTCCCTTACTTAGCCTTGGAAATACTATTAGTGAAGAAAATTTGAAGAGTCGAAAAATAAAATCTTCTTTCTTTTCTTCCAATTGCAAAAGAGCAGACACCCTCCTGAATCATAAAACTAGTTTTGATAAATTGGTGAACTGAGAGCATATACAGTATTATTAATTCTGTTCTAATTTCTGCTTCACTGTGGAGTCTCTTTGCATAGTCTTAAAAGATTATTGCTATGAAATATTCTTATACATTTAACCCATAACCTCTAAAATTCTGCAGTTGTAATTGGTTGTCTTACCTAATAATCTGTTGCTTTGCTTCATAATATTTAAATTGGCATCTCTATTTTCCAAAAGGCATAAATACTAGTATAGATTTTTTAGTTAAGCCAGAAGAAAGTTCACTTTATTTACTAACATAACTTATACATAAAGGTTTAATACATCTCCCTGCTTCTTTTCTTTTGCATCATGACAACCATTGAAAATAATATTTCTATAGCAGTTGGGGGTAAATAGACAGTGGCTTCTGTGGCCAGAGGTGAATGGCCCAGGGTCTCCAGCACTCCAGGTCCCACTGAGCCTGCCCCATAGCTGAGGGCATCGGTATTTCCACACACCTATAGTGCATGGTGCCCCCGAATAGAGGTCAGATGCTCTCCTTTGTTCAAATGGGGAGCTGAGACTATTGTCATTGTAATTAAATTAATAAATACATATTTATACACTGTTAAAATCTGGTTGGATTTGTGTCCCTTCACAAAACAAATTGCTTAAATGAAACCACAGAGTTAACATAATTAAGTACATCTGCTTCTGTGAGATGCTGCTTTTTTAAATTGAATTAGAATCTAATTTGAAATGTCAATAAAAAGTTCAAATATTCAACTCAATTATATTTAGATTTCTTTTTGTTTTATTTTGAGATGGAGTTTAGCTCGTCACCCAGACTGGAGTGCAATGGCATGATCTCAGCTCACTGCGAGCACCTTCTCCTGGGTTCAAGCGATTCTCCTGCTTCAACCTCCCGAGTAGCTGGGATTACAGACACATGCCACCACGCCCAGCTAATTTTTGTATTTTTAGTAGAGATGGGGTTTCACCATGTTGGCCAGGCTGGTCTCG
>NW_012116710.1:6489394-6491732 GCF_000951035.1 Colobus angolensis palliatus
TCAGGTGATCCACCCACCTCAGCCTCCCAAAGTGCTGGGATTACAGGCGTGAGCCACTGCGCCTGGCCTTTTTAGATTATTTTACTTTATTTTAAATACTTATTTTTATGATTTTATTGTTATAAAAATGCTAGTTTTTAAAAAAATCAATCAATATAACAAAGAAGAAGATGATCAACAAGCATTCCTACCTCCACGATCTGGAAATAACTATCATCAATCCAAAAGCTGACGCATGGTGGATCCCTTCACACCAGTTCACAGTACAAAGTAACCCCTTGCTTATAGAAAACATTATTATCATTATTATTTTTGAGACAGAATTTGACTCTTCTAGCTCAGGCTGGAGTGCAATGGTACAATCTTGGCTCACTGCAACCTCTGCTTCCCAGATTCAAAGGATTCTCCTACTTCAGCCTCCCAAGCAGCTGATATTACAGGCACGCACCACCACGGCCGGCTAATTTTTTGTATTTTTAGTAGAGACGGGGTTTCACCATGTTGGCTAGGCTGGTCTTGAACTCCTGACCTCAGGTGGTCCACTTGCCTCAAGCTCCCAAAGTGCTGGGATTACAGGCGTGAGCCACCGCACCCGGAATAGAAAATATTAGTAAGTAGCAAACAGTAGCAGTATGCTTGGGGGTTTTAGGATTGGTTATTTTCAAATCTCTAGAAAAGCTATAATTCCAGGGCAGAGTCTCATCTGTTAATGGGGGACTGGTCTAAGGCTCCTTCCAGCACTCAGATTAATGGTTTCCCAGGTTGATCTGCTCCCTGCCACCCACCCATCCTCGGTTTTGTTTGTTTGTTCGTTTTTACAGAGACAAAAAAGGTCTCACTATATTGCCCAGGCTGGTCTTGAACTCCTGACCTCAAGTGATCCTCCCACCTTGGACTCCCAAAGTGCTGGAGTTACAGATGTGAGCCATTGTGCTCAGCTCATCCTTGGCTGTTCAAGTGTGGAGATAAATAGATGCCAAGGTTACCTCCAGGTCAGAAGCGGCAGATGACCCAGGGCAGAATCATAAACCTAACCAGGCCTCCCGCTGCACGAAGACCTTATTTTCTGAAGCTTAAACCTGGACAAAGGTCTGACCAGTAGTACTGTGTTCATGAATATCAGGTCAAAATTTAAAACTGGGACTATCCAGAAGAAACTGGTAGCTGCAGGTGCAGTCTGCAGTCCAATGGTCAGCTACGAAAACAGGCTACTTGTATTTTCTCTTTTTCATGGAGTCTTTGACGTAAAAATTGATAACACTTTCTTGCTTCTGGTGTGCTTCCCTTTCTTCTTCATTTTCCATAAGTAGCTTCCTCCATCCCACCTCCCAACAGGCCACAGTCAATTCAAGACATTTTAACCATGAAAATGAGTCTCCGTAACACAAATTTAGAGGACAGGCATGGTGACTGACGCCAGTAATCCCAGCACTTCAGGAGGCCGAAGCGGGCAGATCACCTGAGGTCAGGAGTTCAAGACCAGCCTGACCAACATGGTGAAACCCCGTCTCTACTAAAAATACAAAATTAGCCAGGCATAGCAAAAGGGCTGTCATCTGCCATCTTGGTAGGAACTCCAAGAAGCTGAGAATGGAGGCTGTGGGTAAGTGCTACAGAGAAACATTCCCAGAGAAAATGAAAATAGGTGTCTGGTTGGTTTCGCCAATGATATGGATTAGGGACTGCTGTCTATTTTATTTTGCCCCTCTAAAATAGGTGTGTTCATTGCCTTTTTCTTGTCTCTTTCAGTCTTCTTTGCTTGATTTGTCTAAAGCAGATAATGTGCTCCTTTGATGCACAGGTTGAGAGATTTTGCATGTGATAAGTTGTAGTCACATCACAGACACCATATTCTGATTAGATAAGACACTGCACTTTATTCGGAGCCTGTTCCTATAATTGTATGCCTTCAGAGATTCCTTACAGGGTGTGTTTTTGGTATATGGGAAGTAGTTCTCAGTGGAACTAGTTGCCAAGGATGGCCCCTCATGACTATAGTCACAATAACTACAGCTTGTGGAGTCCTCTCCTTTTGATTAGGGCTGTCTGTGTGACTCACCTTGATCAATGTAAAGTCATAGAAGTGACACTGTCTGCCATTCAAAGGTAGGTCCTGTGATGCTGTGCATCTTCTCTATGAGCCTTTTGGAAGACTTTCTTTGGTGAAAGCCAATCACCATTCATTAAGTCTAAGAACTGTGAGAGTCTATTTGAGGAAATTAAAGGCATGAATGGGAAGGTGAGGTAGTGAAGGAAATAATTAGCCAGTTTTGGCCGGGCGCGGTGGCTCAAGCCTGTAATCCCAGCACTTTGGGAGGCCGAGACGGGCGGATCACGA
>NW_012116710.1:6492392-6499483 GCF_000951035.1 Colobus angolensis palliatus
CGATCTCCTGACCTCGTGATCCGCCCGTCTCGGCCTCCCAAAGTGCTGGGATTACAGGCTTGAGCCACCGCGCCCGGCCAAATGGTTGCTTTTAACCAATATGTGTTGGGTGGTTTTCTATGCTGCAGTTTATCACAGGAATAGCAGCAAAGCAGAGTCTGCTCACTGTGTCCATGTACATGAATTGTGTCTATTCCAATAATAATCTTCGTGTTCTCTGATCTAAAACCATGACCATTTATTTCCAAAGAGAAACCCCTGGATTCTCCCCACATAAAATGAAAAACTTTTCAAATATTTGCAAATAAGAATAATTGGGATTATTTAAGGGGAATCACTGGGCTCCCGTGATTCTCTATTACTTGGATTGAAAACTTTACATGCAAAACGTGTCATCTTTTTCTTCACTTCCTTCACAGCAGCCTGCACAAAGCCAGGCATAGGGTTCATACACAATAAGCATCCTGAGAACATTGGAAAAATTAAGAAATTCCACATAATTTTCCTCAAGTTATAGGTTTTCCCCAAAGCTACTAGGTACACCTGCATGGCTGTAAACAGCTGTCTAACATTTAAGTGCTGTGAGTCATCTGAGATTGGGTAAGCATTTTGGTTCAGACTGTCTGACGTCAACTACGTACTATAGAAGGATGCTGTTCCCAATGTCTTATCAGACATTCCAGGGACCTTGTCACTCACTCCCTTTGTCACAGGAAGGTTTATTCCCTTTTGATTTCCTGATCCCTCCCATAGAATGCCCTGGCCCCTCTTGGGGATGATCACATCCTCTTTCCCCCTCTTAAAGCAAGAACCAAATCATGTGCGGTTTCGTGCTGTTTTAATGACCAAGTGTAGGGGAAAGGGTTGAGGAGGGATAATTCTGTTAGCAGGCTGTAGGAATCCCATGGTCAGGTAGAAAGAAGGTTTCCTCAACAATGAGGAGTGTAATCATCTCCATCCATTGCTGACAAGCACTGAGTCTAGGGAGACATCTCTGCACACTTGAATCATCTTCACATATGATGGTGGGATTCGATGGACAAAGGCGTAAATGTATTCACCATTTACCTTTACCTTTAAGAGGAAAAATGCATCAGAAAGACAAGTTTTCAGCCTCCTCTCTACTCTGCCCTAGTACCAATAACATTCTCCAAGAAAACTCCTAGTTATACAAGTGAATGTTGTAGATACACTTCTGTTTACAGATGATGTTTTCTGCCTATTTGAGACAGTTGCTCACTTTATTTCTAATGTTTCCTCTCATTCCTCTAGTGATGTTCTACACTCTGTGTCACACAGTCCCTGTTACTCAGCCTCCCTTCTAAACTGGACGACCCCATTACCAGGGACTGTGTCTCAGGAACTTGAGACCCTGCATCTCACACAGGACCTGCCACAGGGTTAGTGCTAGACCATATTCATTGAAATGCATACTTTTCAGTTCCACGAAATGTGACCGACCGCCTTTCATTACTGATGGCACAGTTCCTCTTTGGAGTAGCCTACATCTGAGGTGTTAGTGGCAAAGAATGAAGCCCAGTGTTCTTAGAGAGTTAAAGGAAGACAGGTCTTGTGTAACATAAGATATTATCTTCAGCAACTTCTAAGCATAGGAAAAGATCCCTCACTTGAATCTGAATGAGATGGGAATCTTTTGGCCTACTCATTAGAGAAAGCAAGAAAGTATGGATATATTCCTTATATTGAGGCTATAGAGAAAGTCACCTTATTAGTATTAGTTTTTCAAATTTAAAATGCACATATTTTTCAACCAATTTTTTTCATTTTTTTTGTAATTATGTCCCAATATAAGTATTGGGAGGTTGGTAATGACAAAAGGATTTATTTGAGAGCCTGATACAGCATCATTTGTGAGAGCAAAATACTGGAAACAACTTCAATGCCCAACTGAACAATTGAAGCAGCACCATGGATTGAGAATGTCTTCATGATATATTCTTTGGTAAAAAACCAGCTTAGTTCCTAAAGTGTAATGTGTAGAGCAGCTTATACCAGGATTTGCTTAAACACAAATGAAATCATAGACATATCTGTATGCTTCCATAGGCAAAGATTTCCTCTGAAGGGGTTGGCACGGTGGCATATGCCTGTAATCCCACTATATTGGGAGGCTGAGTTGGGCTGATAACTTGAGACTGGGAGTTCAAAACCACCCTGGCCAACATGGTGAAACCCTGTCTCTGCCAAAAATAAAAAAAATTAGCCAGATGTGGTGGCATGCACCTGTAATCCCAGGTACTTGGGAGGCTAAGGCAAGAGACTCACTTGAATCCGGGAGGTGGAAGTTGCAGTGAGCTGAGATCACGTCACTGCCCTCCAACCTGGATGACAAAGTGAGTCTCTGTCTCAAAAAAAAAAAAAAAAAAAAAAAGGATTCTCTCTGAAGGAGAGCAGAGCTCTGGTAATGTTATTCGTATGAGTAGAATTGGGGCCCAAAAGTGAGACGAAGACGTAATTTTTTTTTTTTTTTTTTTGAGACTGAGTCTCACCCTGTGGCCCGGGCTGGAGTGCAGTGGCCGCATCTCAGCTTACTGCAAGCTCCGCCTCCTGGATTCACGCTATTCTCCTGCCTCAGCCTCCGGAGTAGCTGGGACTACAGGCGCCCGCCACCTCGCTCGGCTAGTTTTTTTGTATTTTTTAGTAGAGACGGGGTTTCACAGTGTTAGCCAGGATGGTCTCGATCTCCTGACCTCGTGATCCGCCCGTCTCGGCCTCCCAAAGTGCTGGGATTACAGGCGTGAGCCACCGCGCCCGGCCGAAAAAACTTTTTTCTTAAGTATATTGTATTCATTCAGCTACATGAAAATTTAAATACTGGCATACGTAGAAATGAGCACTATGTGACAAGACAGAGGAGATTCTCCACTACTGGGGAAATGGAAGGTGAGCCGACCTTGACCTTGGTCAGATTTGGGAAAGAGCTGAGGACGGCAGTGCAAGCAGTGGGTGCTTTGTGATGAAAACTGGGGAGGGGTAGTTATGGGAGATGGGCCCCGAGGGACAGGTGAGGCCAGGTCAATGACAGCTGCCTCTTGCTCTGGGATCCCAAAGAGCCTGGGTGCTGGGAGCTCCAGGGGTGCTCACCTCATACTCATTACGACACACATAGATGCGCAGGTCAAATGGTTTGCCATCCTCAAAGGGCACATAGTGTAAATTCTCCTCCAACATCCATATCCCAAACTCACGACTGTTCATGACCACACGACGGCCTAAGTGCACTCGCAAATGGAAGGCAATTTCTGACTCCTCATTCATCTCAGTGTAGAAGTCCACCTGCAGCTGTGGTTCATTGCTGAGGACAAAGCACACAGTGTGTTGGACAGTTTCCTTCATTGTGCAGACACACACTTGACACACACACAAATCCCTTCCCCCCTTTACTCAACGAAAAAGTCTCCCTGATGATACTGCAGGCCTGATCCCTGTGGGGATGCTTCAGCTCCTCGTGCCCCCAGCAGGGAGATTCTGTGCTCCTCATCCCCAGATGGAAACTGAGTCACAGTCACTGACCTGGGCCTATGACTTGTTCATTCCCTGAAAATTCTATGCCCCTTGATGAAGAGCCACAGCCCCAACCCACTGAGTGTCCTCCTCCCCTAGACCCCATGACTGGCCCACATGTAGTTGCTGCAGGTTTCATGCCTGATGCTGGAGGGTCTCCAGGACCTGCACCTGCATGGGGCCTCCATCCTGCCAACTGGACATTTCCACATCACCCACACATAAGGTCGAACTGTTAGCAAATATACTCCTTTCTCCTCCACCCTCTCCATTGGACCATGGAGTACTCACACAGAAGAGTCGACTGGTGTCCCTTTGATTATCACGCAGGAACCAACAGACAAAGACACAGGCAGTTTGTATGGCACCTGCCAGAGTATTGAGAGTAAGTGAGAGGTGCAGGAGTCAGGCGCAGTCTCCCCTCCTGTAACATATTCCCATAGTGCAGGAGGTTAGAGATCACAGGGAAGACTCTGTGGATTCTCCCTTTTCACCCTACCACATCAGGACCCCATGTTCCTGAAGATATAGTGGACCCATAGGTAAGAACAAGGGTTCAGGAGCCAAGATGCCTGGATTCCGGTCCTCATTCTGCCTTTTACTAGCCGTGCAATCTTAGATCGGTTACTTCCTCAGTTTCCCTAAAACAAAGAGGATTGTCACAAATTCCTACTTCGTAAGAAGTTCTCCATAATAGAGCAGTTAATATATGTAAACCTTTTACCCTAATCCCTGGCATGGGTAGGGCCTGTTAGTGGTGACCTAACAGAACCGGGGAGTCCTCCTGAGACACTGACCTGCCTTCATTTTCAACTCTGAAAATGAAAACAAGACTTGAGGATGTAAGAATTTAGAAATTCACTCCAGTGAGAAACAACACTTGTTGAAAGAGAGAGAAATGATGAAAGAACAGGAAACCCCTGTGTGTGGGAGGCACATGCATCACAATCATCACGGGCAATGGACGTCCTTCCCAGAAGGGGCACACATTACTGAGAGCACAGCCCCAGTACTTGTACAAAAGAAGCCTGTGGGTCAGAGACATAGCTGGAGGGAATGATTGATTTCTACCACGACTACAAGTGGTCGATGATTTTTCTGTATTTTTGAGATAGGGTCTTGCTCTGTTGCCCAGGCTGACATGGAGTGGTACGATAATAGCTCAATGAAATGTCGAACTCCTGGGCTGCGGTGATCCTCACACATCTGTCCCCTCTTGTGTAGCTGGGGCGAAAAGTGCCTGCCACTCTGACAGTCTGATATTTAAAGTTTTTTAAAGAAAGGGTCTCACTATGAGACCTCCATGGGTGGAGGAACAAGTTTAGACTCAGTTGAGACAGAGCTTACAGTGGCTATTTTACGTGATTCAGTCTCTGAAACCACGGCCTCTAATGTCCTTCTCTAGCAAACCTCCTGTCTCACAGTGAAAAATACAGGGTAGGCTGGGGACAGGGAGGCTGAGCCTGGGAGGCAAGAGCCAGTGGTCACTCTGTGCAGACCCCACCTGAGGAACCATCACCCCCATAGTCTCCATTCCTCTTCCCCACTCTTACTGGGAAGAGACATCTACTGACCATACGTTCCGCTCCCACAAGTGATCTGAAACAAGTCCTTGGTAACTCACAGTCTCCAAGATCCCCACCAGTTAAGCCATCTGGGATTCACATTGCCACACACGAAAAGACACACAGTTCCTTCATCAGAGATGCTGCTGTGTGGGGAGGAACCTTCACATGCACAGAAGGCCACACGTATGTTTTCCCTTCAATACCCAGTCACATCCCAGCACACGCATCCACAGTGACACAGAGCCACGCCACTCACTGAGTCACACACACCTGTTCACTGTATGCATAAAGATGCTCATGCACTGGTCTGGCTGTGCACAAGCACACACTCATATCACAAAGAGGAACACAAAGCACAATCACCCATTACACTGATACGCACACCTGCTTGACCTGGTGGGCCATCCACCTCCCACCTAAAGTCATATCATCTCGGCAGAGTTCACTCTCATCAGATACCACCTCATGCTCACACAGGGTTACATTGGTCCAGGATCCACACCGCACATGGTACAAGCATCTCAGATACCTAGCCTCAGTGTTCTCTTCCACACACCCAGAACTCTCAGTAAAGCATTCACAGTAGGAATGCTCATATTTTCATCTCATAAAATACCCCATTTCTTTCTTGGTTTGTGTGACTTGAGATCATTGAAGGCTGTGCCTTTTCAACTCACAGTTAGAAATGACATTGTTCTCTCCTTCTGGGCGACCTTCAGAATTGTGTCCAGTCTTCTGAGTGAATCTCTGAGTTGCAGCACTTAAATGACCCCTTTAAGCCTTGCCCTCTGGCTTCATTCCAGATTCCATGCTCCTCCCAGCAGGCTTTCCTTGCAGCATGAGAAAGGGTCAGGTGTCACGAAGAAACTCAGTCACAATCATAGCTATTTGCAAGTCTGTGTCTGTAATGCAGCAGAAATGACAGTGGGGAAGGTATCAGGCTGTGGATTGGGTTACCAGGGAAATGCATAGATGAGGATGATGGAGTGAGGGGTAGTGATTGTAAAGCCCAGCCTTTGTGCCTGTCAATCCTTTCTTCCACTATGCAGAATCTACCCAGAAGGTGTACATTTTCCCAATTTTGTACAATGGCTAAACAAGAAAAACAAGTTGGAGATTTTGGGAAAACATGTTAACCCTATAAGGTAATTCTTCTCTCTGCCTTTAAACATTCTGGGGCAGCACTGACCTTGATCCTGAGCAGGATCTGGGGAGAGAAGTAGAGAAAGTTCTTGAATGAACGTACCCCACACTAAGCCACTTGGCTTTGCCAGGTAAGGGCCACTTTCATCTGACTGTCACACACTTGGGCTCTAGCTACACCCTCTGTTGATGTCCATGCAAATCAAAGTTTCAGAGACACTGTTTCTTCTGCATATTCTGGCAGAAAGGTGAGATTTATTACTATTATTATTATACTTTAATTTCTAGAATACATGTGCACAGTGTGCAGGTTTGTTACCTAGGTATACATGTCCCATGTTGGTTTGCTGCACCCATTAACTCGTCATTTACATTAGGTATTTCTCCTAATGCTATCCCTCTCCATCCCCCCATCCCAGACAGGCCCCCATGTGTGATGTTCCCCGCCCTGTGTCCAAGTGTTCTCATTGTTCAATTCCCACCTATGACTGAGAACATGCAGTGTTTGGTTTTCTGTCCTTGTGATAGTTTGCTCAGAATAACAGTTTCCAGCTTGATCCATGTCCCTGCAAAGGACATGAACTCATCCTTTTTATGGCTGCCTAGAATTTCATGGTGTATATGTGCCACATTTTCTTAATTCAGTCTATCATTGATGGACGTTTGGTTTGGTTCCAAGTCTTTGCTATTGTGAATAGTGCTGCAATAAACATGTATGCATGTGTCTTTATAGCAGCATGATTTATAATCCTTTGAGTATATACCCAGTAATGGGATTGCTGGGTCAAATGGTATTTCTAGTTCTAGATCCTTGAGGAATCGCCACACTGTCTTCCACAATGGTTGAACTAGTTT
>NW_012116710.1:6500819-6527638 GCF_000951035.1 Colobus angolensis palliatus
AGACTTTGCTGAAGTTGCTTATCAGCTTAAGGAGATTTTGGGCTGCGACAATGGGGTTTTCTAAATATACAATCATGTCGTCTGCAAACAGGGACAATTTGACTTCCTCTTTTCCTAATTGAATACCATTTATTTCTTTCTCCTGCCTGATTGCCCTGTCCAGAACTTCCAACACTGTGTTGAATAGGAGTGGTGAGAGAGGGCATCCCCGTCTTGTGTCAGTTTTCAAAGGGAATGCTTTCAGTTTTTGCCCATTCAGTATGATATTGGCTGTGGGTTTGTTATAAATAGCTCTTATTATTTTGAGATACGTTCCATCCATACCTAGTTTATTGAGACTTTTTAGCATGAAGGGCTGTTGAATTCTGTTGAAGGCCTTTTCTGCATCTATTGAGATAATCATGTGGTTTTTGTCACTGGTTCTGTTTATGTGATGGATTACGTTTATTGATTTGCATATGTTGGACCAGCCTTGCATCCCCTGTATGAAGCCAACTTGATCGTGGTGGACAAGATTTTTGGTGTGCTGTCAGATTCGGTTTACCAGTATTTTATTGAGGATTTTTGCTTCGATGTTCATCAGGGATATTGCTCTAAAATTCTCTTTTGTTGTTGTTGTTGTGTCTCTGCTAGGCTTTGGTATCAGAATGATGCTGGCCTCATAAAACGAGCTAGGGAGGATTCCCTTTTTTTTTTTTGAGACGGAGTCTCGCTCTGTCGCCCGGTCTGGAGTGCAGTGGCCGGATCTCAGCTCACTGCAAGCTCCGCCTCCCGGGTTTACGCCATTCTCCTGCCTCAGCCTCCCGAGTAGCTGGGACTACAGGCGCCCACCACCTCGCCCGGCTAGTTTTTTTTTGTATTTTTTAGTAGAGACAGGGTTTCACCGTGTTCGCCAGGATGGTCTCGATCTCCTGACCTCGTGATCCACCCGTCTTGGCCTCCCAAAGTGCTGGGATTACAGGCTTGAGCCACCGCGCCCGGCCGATTCCCTCTTTTTCTATTGATTGGAATAGTTTCAGAAGGAATGGTACCAGTTCCTCCTTGTACCTCTGGTAGACTTCAGCTGTGAATCCGTCTGATCCTGGACTTTTTTTTTTGGTTGGTAAGCCATTAATTATTGCCTCACTTTCCAAGTCTGTTATTGGTCTATTCAGAGATTCAAATTCTTCCTGGTTTAGTCTTGGGATGGTGTATGTGTCCAGGAATATATCCATTTCTTCTAGATTTTCTAGTTTATTTGCATAGAGCTGTTTATAGTATCCTCTGATAGTAGTTTGTATTTCTGTGGGATCAGTGGGATATCTTCTTTATCATTTTTATTGCATCTATTTGATTCTTCTCTCTTTTCTTCTTTATTAGTCTGGCTAGTGGTCTATCAATTTTGTAGATCTTTTCAAAAAACCAGCTCCTGGATTCACTGATTTTTTGATGGTTTTTTTTTTTTGTGTGTCTCTATCTCTTTCAGTTCTGCCCTGATCTTATTTATTTCTTGTCTTCTGCTAGCTTTTGAATGTGTTTGCTGTTGGGTCTCTAGTTCTTTTAATTGTGATGTTAGGGTGTTGATATTAGATATTTCCTGTTTTCTCTTGTGGGCATTTAGTGCTACAAATGTCCCTCTACATGCTGCTTTGAATGTGTCCCAGAGATTCTGGTATATTGTGTCTTTGTTCTCATTGGTTTCAAAGAACATCTTTATTTCTGCCTTCATTTTGTTATTTACCCAGTAGTCATTTAGGAACAGGTTGTTCAGTTTCCATGTAGTTGAGCTGTTTTGAGTGAGTTTCTTAATCCTGAGTTCTAGTTTGATTGCACTGTGGTCTGAGAGACAGTTTATTGTGATTTCTGTTCTCTTACATTTGCTAGGAGTGCTTTACTTCCAACTATGTGGTCAATTTTGGAATAAGTGTGATGTGATGCTGAGAAGAATGTATATTCTGTTGATTTGGGGTGGAGAGTTCTGTAGATGTCTATTAAGTCTGCTTGGTCCAGAGCTGAGTTCAAGTCCTGGATATCCTTGTTAACCTTCTGTCTCGGTGAGCTGTCTAACATCGACAGTGGGGTGTTAAAGTCTCCCATTATTATTGTATGGGAGTCTAAGTGCCTTTGTAGGTCTCTAAGGACTTGCTTTATGAATCTGGATGCTCCTGTATTGGGTGCATATATATTTAGGATAGTTGGCTCTTGTTGAATTGATCCCTTTACCATTATGTAATGGCCTTCTTTGTCTCTTTTGATCTTTGTTGGTTTAAAGTCTGTTTTATCAGAGACTAGGATTGCCACTCCTGCTTTTTTTTGCTTTCCATTTGCTTGGTAGATCTTCCTCTGTCCCTTTATTTTGAGCCTATGTGTGTCTCTGCACATGAGATGGGTCTCCTGAATACAGCAGACTGATGGGTCTTGACTCTTTATCCAATTTGCTAGTTGTGTCTTTTAATTGGGGCATTTAGCCCATTTACATTTAAGGTTAATATTGTTATGTGTGAATTTGATCCTGTCATTATGATGTTAGCTGATATTTTACCCGTTAGTTGATGCAGTTTCTTGCTAGCATCAATGGTCTTTACAATTTGGCATGTTTTTGTAGTGGCTGGTACCAGTTGTTCCTTTCCATGTTTAGTGCTTCCTTCAGGAGCTCTTGTAAGGCAGGCCTGGTGGTGACAAAATCTCTCAGCATTTGCTTCTCTGTAAAGAATTTTATTTCTCCTTCAGTTATGAAGCTTAGTTTGGCTGGATATGAAATTCTGGGTTGAAAATTCTTTTCTTTAAGAATGTTGAATATTGGCCTCCAGTCTCTTCTGGCTTATAGGGTTTCTGCCAGGAGACCTGCTGTTAGTCTGATGGACTTCTCTTTGTGGGTAACCTGACCTTTCTCTCTAGCTGCCCTGAACATTTTTTCCTTCATTTCAACCTTGGCTAATCTGAGAATTATGTGTCTTGGGTTACTGTTCTCGAGGAGTATCTTTGTGGTATTCTCTGTATTTCCTGAATTTGAATGTTGGCCTGCCTTGCTAGGTTGGCAAGTTCTCCTGGATAATATCCTGAAGAGTGTTTTCCAACTTGGTTCCATTCTCCCCACCACTTTCTGGTACACCAATCCAACGTAGATTTGTTCTTTTCACATTGTCCCATATTTCTTGGAGGCTTTATTTGTTTTTACTCTTTTTTCTCTAAACTTCGCTTCTCACTTTATTTCATTAATTTGATCTTCGATCACTGGTACCCATTCTTCCACTTGATCAAATCGGCTACTGAAGCTTGTGCATGCATCACGTAGTTCTCATGCCATGGTTGTCAGCTCTATCAGGTCATTTAAGGTCTTCTCTACACTGTTTATTCTAGTTAGCCATTCATCTAATCTTTTTTCAAGATTTTTAGCTTCCTTGCAATGGGTTCAAATATCCTCCTTTAGCTCGGAGAAGTTTGTTATTACCAACCTTCTGAAGCCTACTTCTGTCAGCTCATCAAAGTCATTCTGTGTCCAGCTTTGTTCTGGTGCTGGTGAGGAGTCATGATCCTTTGGAGGGAAGAGGCACTCTGGTTTTTCAAGTTTTCAGCTTTTCTTCTCTGGTTTTTCCCTCTCTTTGTGGTTTTACAGCATTTTTGATGCTGGTGACTTACAGATGGGGTTTTGGTATGGATGTCCTTCTTGTTGATGTTGATGCTATTCCTTTCTGTTTGTTAGTTTTCCTTCTAACACTCAGGTCCCTCAGCTGCAGATCTGTTTGAGTTTGCTGGAGGTCCACTCCAGATGCTGTTTGCCTGGGTATCACCAGCGGAGGCTGCAGAACAGCAAATATTGCAGAATAGCAAATATTGCTGCCTGATCCTTCCTCCAGAAGCTTTGTCCCAGAGGGATACCCACCTGTATGAGGTGTCAGTCGGCCCCTATTGGGAGCTGTCTCCCAGTTAGGCTACAAGGGGGTCAGGGACCCACTTGGGGAAGTAGGCTGTTGGTTCTCAGAGCTCAAACACCATGCTGGGAGAACCACTGCTCTCTTCAGACCTGTCAGACTGGGACGTTTAAGTCTGCAGAAATTTCTGCTGCCTTGTCAGCTATGCCCTGCACCCAGAGGTGGGGTTTACAGAGGCAGCAGGCCTTGCAGAGCTGTGGTGGGCTCTGCCCAGTTTGAGCTTCCCAGCCACTTTGTTTACCTACTCAAGCCTCAGCAATGGTGGACACCCCTCCCCCTGCCAGGCTGCTGCCTCCCAAGTCGATCTCAGACTGCTGCACTAGCAGTGAGCAAGGCTCCATGGGCATGGGACCCGCGGAGCCAGGCACAGGATATAATCTCCTGGTGTGCCATTTGCTAAGACCATTGGAAATGCACAGTATTTGGTCGGCAGCCTGCCGATTTTCCAGGTACAGTCTGTCATGGCTTCCCTTTGCTAGGAAAGGGAAATCCCCTGACCCCTTGTGCTTCCCGGGTGAGGCAATGCCCTGCCCTGCTTCAGTTCACCCTCCTTGGGCTGCACCCACTGTCCAACCAGTCCCAATGAGATGAACCAGGTACCTCAGTTGTAAATGCAGAAGTCACCGTCTTCTGCGTTGATCACACTGGGAACCACAGACCAGAGCTGTTCCTATTCGGCCATCTTGGAACAGAATTGAGATTTGTTTTTTTCTTTGATTTATTTTTCCTTTTATTTTAGGTTCAGTGGTACATATGCAGATAAAGTTGTGTCATGGGTTTTGTGGTAAATATGATTTCTTCATCTGGGTACTAAGCATAGTACTCAATAGTTATTTTTTGTACCTTTCACCCTCCACCTTCAAGTAGGTCCCAGTGTGTGTTGTTCCCCTCTTGGTGCCCATTAGTCTCATCATTTAGTTCACTCTTATAAGTGAGAACATACCATATTTGGTTTTCTGTTCCTGCATTAGTTTGCTGAGAATAATGACTTCCAGCTCCACCCATGTTAATGCAAAAGACATAATCTCACTCTTTTGTAGGACTGCATAGTATTCCATTGCATACATGTACCACATTTTCTGTATTTAATCTGTCCTTGATGAGCATTTGGGTTCATTCCATGTCTTTGCTATTGTGCATAGTTTTGCAATGAACATTCATGTGCATATGTCTTTATGGCAGAATGATTTTTTTTTTCTTTTTTCTTTTTTTTGCAAGAGGTAAGTAAAAGACTCAATTTGATTCTTCTAGAGGGGGGAAAAAGGAGTTGAAAGTAGGTCTTCATTTTGCAGTCATCATCTGTACGAATTCTTCATAGTTGACTTGTCCGTCTCCATCAATATCTGCTTCTCTGATCATTTCATCTACTTCTTCATCTGTTAGTTTTTCTCCTAAGTTTGTCATGACGTGACGTAGTTCTGCTGCACTGATGTAACCATTGCCATCCTTGTCAAAGACTCGGAATGCCTCACAGATTTCTTCTTCACTATCTGTATCTTTCATTTTTCTAGCCATCATAGTCAAAAATTCGGGGAAGTCAATGGTGCCTTTACCATCAGCATCCACTTCGTTGATCATATCCTGCAATTCAGCTTCTGTTGGGTTCTGACCCAGTGACCTCATGACAGTTCCAAGTTCCTTTGTTGTGATGGTGCCATCGCCATCCTTATCGAATAGGGAGAAAGCTTCCTTGAATTCAGCAATCTGTTCCTCGGTCAGCTGATCAGCCATGGTGCGAGCGAAGGGAGGAAGAGCAGAGGGAGCGAGAGTGGCTGCACCAGCGCGGGGGCTGTGATGGCGGGGGTGCCTCCGATGATGCCGCTGCTGCTGCTGCTAAGGCGCGCTGTGCGCTGCGCCGCCGCCGCTTGCGCCGCCGCCGCCTGACTACGAGTAAGGGCACAGCGTCCACGAGACTCCCAGCACCACTGCCCTATGGCAGAATGATTTCTATTCTTCTGGGTATACACCCAGTGATGGGATTGCTGGGTTGAATGGTAGTTCTGTTGTTGGCTGTCTGAGGAATCACCACGCTGCTTTCCACAATGGGTGAACTAATTTACACTTCCACCAACAACGTGTAAGTGCTCCCTTTTCTTCATAACCTTGTCAGTATCTGTCCTTTTTTGACTTTTTAATAAGAGCCATTCTGACTGGTGTGAGATGGTATCTCATTTTGGTTTTGATTTGTTTTTCTCTAATGTTCAGTGATGTTAAGCTTTTATTATATGCTTTTTGGCCACCTGTATGTCTGCTTTTGAAAAGTGTCTGTTCCTGTCCTATGCTCATCTTTTTTGTTGTTTTAAAAGAGGTCTCACTCTGACACACAGGCTGGAGTGGTGTGGCACTGTCTCAGCTCACTGCACCCTCTGGCTCCCGGGCTCAGGTGATCCTCCCAGCTCAGCCTCCTGAGTAGCTGGGACTACAGGCTCATGTCGCCATGCCAGGCTAATGTTTTCTAATTTTAGTAGAGAGGGGTTTTTGCCATGTTACCCAGCCTGTTCTCAAATTCCTGGGCCCAAGCCATCCACCAGCCTTGGCTGCCCAACGTGCTGGAATTACAGGCATGAGCCATTGTGCTAAGCCCTTTACCCACTTTTTTATGGGTTTGTTTTTTCTTTCTTGTAAAGTTGTTTCTTATAGATTCTCAGATACTAGATCTTCTTCAGATACATAGTTTGAAAATATTTCCTCACATTCTATAGGTGTGTTTGTAGTTCTCTCATTCCAGTGTGTTTCTAGTTTTGGATTTTACATTTAAGTCTTTAATCCATCTTGAATTGATTTTTGTATATGGTTTGAAGAAGGAGTTCAGTTTCGGTATTCCGCATATGGCTAGCCAGTTCTCCCAGCATCATTTCTTGAACAGGGAGTCTTTTCTTCATTGCTTGTTTGGTGAGATTTGTTGAAGATCAGATAGTTGTAGGTGTATGGCCTTATTTCTGGGGTCTCTATTCTGTTCCATTGGTCTAGGTGTCTGAGACCACCATATTTGGCAGGCTGGTCTCAAGTTATCTTCTGACCTCATGATAGGCCTGCCTCAGCCTCCCAAAGTGCTGGGATTACAGGCATGAGCCACCGTGCCCAGCCCCTTTGCCCACTTTTTAATGGAGTTGTCTGTCTTTTCTTGCAAAGTTACTAAAGTTCCTTATAGATGCTAGATATAAGACCTTTTTCAGGTACAAAATTTTCAAATATTTTCTCCCATTCTGTAGATTGCCTGTTGACTCTGTTGATAGTTTCCGTTGCTGTGCAGAAGCTCTTTAGCTTAAATAAATCCATTGTCAATTTTTGCTTTTCTTGTGATTGCTTTTGGCATCATTGTCATAAAACTTTTTTCCATTTCTACATTCAGAATGATATTGCCTGTGTAGTTTTCCAGGGTTTTTATAGTTTTGCATTTACATTTAAGTCTTTAACCCATATTGAGTTGATTTTTCTATATAATGTGAGGAAGAAGTTCAGTTTCAATCATCTGCATATGACTAGCCAATTACTCAGAACCATTTCTTGAATAGGAAATCCTTTTTACATTGCTTGTTTGGTCAGCTTAGTCGAAAGTCAGATGGTTGTAGGTGTGCGACCTTATTTCTGGGCTCTCTCTTCTCTCCCACTGGTCTGTGTGTCTGTTTTTGTACCAGTACCATACTCTCCAGTTGCTGTGGCTCTGTAGTACAGTTTGATGTTGGGTAATGTGATGTTTCCAGCTTGGTTCTTTTTGCTTAGAATTGTCTTGGTTATTCAACTCATTCTTGGTTCCATGTGTATTTTAAAATAGTTTTTTCTAATTCTATGAAGGATTTCATAGGTAGTTCAATAGAAATAGCATTGAATCTGTACATTTCTTTGGGCAGTATGGCTGTTTTAATGATAATGACTCTTGCTATCTAAAAACATGGGATGTTTTTCCATTTGTTTGGGTCATCTCTGGTTTTTTAAGCAGTGTTTTGTAATTCTCAGGGTAACAATCTTACACCTTCTGGTTAGCTGTATTTCTAGATATTTTATTCTTTTTATGGCAATTGTGAATGAAACTGCAGTCCTGATCTGGCCCTGTGCTTCACTGTTGGCATATAGGAGTTCTAGTGATTTTTGCACATTGATTTTGTGTCCTGAAACCAGCTTAAGAATCGTTTGGGCGGCGACTATGATATTTTCTAGATATGGAATCAGGTCTGCAGACAGGGATTGTTTGACCTCTCTTTCTGTTTGGATATCTTTTCTTTCTTTCTCTTGCCTGATTGCTCTGGCCAGGACTTCCAACACTATGTTGAATAGGAGGGGTGAGAGAGGGCACTGCAGAAATTGTGGTCTGAAAATCCAAATTCAATTCCTGCTCCATTCATCATACATTTTTTGAGGTGTGATTTATCAAATACAAAACAGAACAAAACAAAAAATTTCTCTGTTAATTCTGTCTTATTGGCCCCTCACTTGCAAATACAGGCCCATACGCACAAGAGCTCAGCACCACGGACAGCACCACAGAAGAAACACAGCTTTGGGAGACTTGGACATCAAGGACAACATTGTCAAAGGGCAGATTTATTCTTTGGGGGCTTTCAGCGAAAACAGAAAAGCCCTAAAGACTTTTCAGTACGTAAGCTTTTAGAGTGCAGAAATAACCTACTGTGTTTTGAGCAATGATGTATTTGCTGGGAGAAGACCATGAATTTGGGTTGACAAGCATGAAAGAGACATTCAGTAAGTCTCCAGAGGTAAATAAAAAATCTTTTGTTCAACATTGGTTCCTTGGCTCTATGTCTTCTCTTTTTATCTGAGACATCACTCCTGGCCACCATGAGCATAGGGTAGTAGCTGGTATGAAGATGAGTGTAACAAATGGCTTACATGAGCTGAACTGAACTGGTGAATATTAGCCAAGAAAAGGCAGTCACTGTGTGTTTATATAGTAGGGGCAGCATGTAGGACACTGTAGGTTATTCAGACACAAGGGGCATCATCCAGCGACATGTAGATATGAAATCAAATTCATGTTCTGCTCAGAAATTCATGGGTTCCAAGATAGTTTTTATCCACTCAGAGCAAGAATTGCCTAATTCCCCAAGAAATGATTTCCATGCTGATGAGGGGCCTATGAACCATCACCAAAATAGAGAGGTGACCAAAACTGTGAGAGGGATGATATAAGGAGGAAAGTGTACCTAACAAGAACCTGAGACTTTCCAGTGAAAGTGGAGGGAATTTCAGTTCATACAGGAAAGCAACAAGAAAGAGAGGCATGAAGGTGTCATTTACTGTGCATTGACACCTCAAGGTATCTGGATATTAGCTTAAAGGAGAGCAAGGAGAGAGGCATACCCATGAGTAAGGTTGGAGTTGAACAAGCTGTGGCAATGAACATGGAAAGAGAGGATGAAGATGATCAAGTTGACACCTGTGATAGGCCCTGCAGACAAAGAGGCTCTTTGTTGAGATCCTTTTCAATCTGCATTGTTTGGGTTTTAGGTAATATATTGTTTATCTTCTCGTAAACAGTTCTCTATTTGTGCTATGAACCAGATGACAACAGCTTTTATAGAGGGAAAAGGGCTGTCATTGTGCCTACCTGGTAGGAGTTCTAAGAAGCTGACAGTAGAAGGTGGAGCCAATTGTTGCAGAGAAACATTTTCAGAAAAGATGAAAATAGGGATCTGCTGATTTCAGCAATGATGAACCAGTGACGGATGTCTATTTTTGTTTGTTTGTTTGTATTGGTTTCTTTGTTTTAATTTTTATTCATGTACAAAAAGCTAGCACGATTTCTTTCACTGAGTGGATGTCTTGCTTATTAATTCAAGGAGCATCACTTAATCCAACTTAAAGAGACCTATATCCTTTAAGTACTTATGGAAGCAGAAGCGGCACATATCAAGACAATATTTTCAGACAAGGCGATGCTGGTTTGAGCAGATGCAACAAGGGTAAGAACCCTGGCTGATTTTTTTTTGTGGGTGGCTCCAGTAGAGCTGTTGGTGACCCATCTTGCTTTCAGGGTGCTGCTTATTATCTTTTGCCCCTCTAAAATAAATGTGTTCACTGCATTTTCCTACATCTGTTTTACTCTTGTATGATTAATTTGTATAGGGCAGATAATGTATTTCTTTAGTGCTTATGTTGAAAGAAAGTGCATCTGATAATTTGTAGTCACTTCATGGACACCAGATCCTGATGGGATGATAACATTGTGGACGTCAATCTGAGCCTGTTTCTATAAGTGTATTGCCTTCAGTGGTTCCTTACAGGATTAGTGCTTTTGGTATATGGGAAACATGTAAGCCAGTGAGGACTGAATGGAAATAGTTGCCAAGGATGCTCCCTCATGACTACATGTCAAAATAACCACATCTTATGAAACCCCCCTCTCTTAATTTGGGCTTGTGTATGGCTCAGTTTGATCAATATAATGTCATAGAAGTGACACTGTCCACCTTTCAAAGCCAGGTCCTATGATGCCTCGCACCTTCTTCCTGAGCCTTTCGGAAGGCTTTCTTTGGTGGCAGCCAATCATCATTCCTTAAGTCCAAGAACCATGAGACTCTTATGATTTGAGGGAATTCAAGGCATGAATGGGGAAGTGACGTAGGGAAGGAGATAATCAGCCAGCCCGTAGGTGTTCACCCAGCCCTCGTGTTGAGTCAGACATGAGTGAAGCATCCTCTGGAATCCCAAACTAAAAGACACTTTAGAAAACATGACTTTCACCACATGATCTACTACCCACATGAGTCCAGTTAACCAAGAAAGATCAGAGTAAATGATTTCTCTAAGCCAACATGTGTTGGGAGATTTGCTGTGCTGCAATGCCTAATGAAACAGCAGCAAAGCAAGGTCGGCTTACTGTGTCCATGTGTATGAATTGTGTCCATCCCAAAAATAAACTACATATTTTCTGATCTAAAACCATGACCACTTGTTTTAAAACAGAAATCCAAGGATTCTGCCACATACTTTGGAAAAAAATCTCGTAATTATTATTATTATTTTTTAGTTTAAAAAAAATTGTACTTTAGTTCTGGGTTACATGTACAGAACGTGCAGTTTTGTTACATAGATATACATGTGCCGTGGTGGTTTGCTGCACCCATCAACCTGTCACCTACATTAGGTATTTCTCCTGATGTTATCCCTCCCCTAGCCCCCACCCCCAAACAGGCCCCGGTGTGTGATGTTCCCCTCCCTGTGTCCATGTGTTCTCGCTGTTCAACTCCCACTTATGAGTGAGAACATGTGGTGTTTGGTTTTCTGATCTTCTGCTAGTTTGCAGAGAATGATGGTCTCCAACTTCATCCATGTCCCTGCAAAGGACATAAACTCATCCTTTATTATGGCTGCATAGTATTCCATGGTGTATATGTGCCACATTTTCTTAATCCAGCCTATCATTGATTTACTTTTGGGTTGGCTCCAAGTCTTTGCTATTGTGAACAGTGCCACAATAAACACACATGTGCGTGTGTCTTCATCGTAGAATGATTTATAATCCTTTGGATATATGCCCAGTAATGGGATTGCTGGGTCAAATGGTATTTCTAGTTCTAGATCCGTGAGGACTTGCCACACTGTCTTCCACAATTGGGGTTCCTTAAAAGAAATCTTTGGACCCCTGTGATTCTCTAACTATTGCTTGGATTGAAATTTTCATGTGATAAATCTGTCTTTTTGTAAAGCTCCTGGATGGCAGCCTGTACAGAGCCAGGCACCATGTTAACACACAATGAATATCCTGAAAATAATGGAAAGAATTAGGAAATTCCACGAGATGGTTCTTAAGTTACAAAATTTCTCCCCAAAGCCATGAGGTACATCTGTGTGGCTGTAAACAGCTACCTAACATTTCAGTGCAGTGAGTCATCTGAGATAGGGTAAAGATTTTGTCTCAGATTCTCTGATGTCAACAACATGCTGTTGAAGGATGCTGTACCTAATGTCTTCTCAGACATTCCAGGGACCTGGTCATTCACTCATGGAGTCACAGGAAGGTTTATCCCATTTGGTTTCTGGATGCCTCCCATGAAGTTCCTCAGGGCCTCTTGGGGGATGACCATTTCCTCTTTCCCTCTTAAAGCAAGAACCAAATTCTGGGAAGTTTGGTGATGTTTTAATAACTAACTGCAGGGAAAAGGGTGAGGAGAGATCATGCTGTTAGCAGGCTCTGGGGATCCTATGGTCACATGGAAAGAGGGATTCCTCAACAATGAGGTGTGTGGTCTTCTCCCTCAATTGCAGACAGACATTGAGATCAGGGAGACATCTTCCCACAGTTGCACAGTCTTCACAGAACATGGTGGAAGTGGATGGGCAAAGATGTAATGGTGCTGGCCATTTGTTGTTACCTACAAGAGGAAAAATGCCTCAGAAAGACAGTATGCCACCAAACAAACTTTCAGCCTTCTCTCCACTCTCGCCTAGTACCCACAACATCCCCTGAGAAAACTACTAGTTATATAACTGAACCCAAGATTCACACTTCTGTTTAAGATTAACTATTTGAGAGAGAGCTCACATTATTTCTAGTGTTTCCTCTCATTCCTTCAGCAAGGCTGTACCACTCTGTGTCACATCGTTTCTGTTTACTCAGCTTCCCATCTAGCGTAGAAAATCCCCATGGCTAGTCACTGTGTTTCATGAACTTGAATCCCTGCATCTTGTACAGGGATTCAAATAGGATTAACACTGGATTATATTCATTGAATGCATATATATCAGTTCCATGAACTGTGACTGCCATTCCCTGCTGATGGCCCCATTTCTCTTTGGAGTTGCCTAGATCTGGGCTGATGGTGGCCAAGAATAAAACTCAAGTGTTGGAGAGGTAGAATCAGACAAGTGTTGCAAAACATAGGCTATCATTTTGAACAGTTTCTAAGCATAGAAAGAGATCCCTCACTGGAATCTGAATAAAATGTGAATCTTTTGCCCTACTCATAAGAAAGGGCCAGAACATTTGTACATATTCTTCATTACTGAGGCTACAAAGTAATCTTCTATGTTTCAATTTGTTAAATTTAAAATGCACACATTTTTGAACCAGTTATTTCATTTCTTTGTGGTTATCTTTCAATGTAAGTAAGGGAGGTGGATAAAACAAAAGAATTGACTAGAAATCTTAATACAGCACCATTAGTGAGAGCAAAATATTGAAAATAACCTCAAGGCCCTTCAAAAGACTAAAGATCAATAATTTTGGGTAATCCTTATAATGCAATGTTATGTGTTCTTTAAAAACTGAGGAAGCACTATTAATAGATGATATCTTCAATATATATTATTTGACAACAAATCAACTCAGTTTTAAAGGTGTAATGTGTAGAGCAATGTATACTAGGATTTTCTTAAAAACAAATGAAATTATAGATCTATATGCTTCTATAAGCAACGATTTCCCATGGAAGGAGAGCAGAGCAGGGGTAATGCTCTCAGGAATAAGATTGGGTCCAGGAGTGAGACAAAGACTTAATTTTTCATTAACTAAACAATTTTATTCTTATGAATATTGTATTCATTCAGTGAAGTGAAAATTTAAGTAGCATCATAAGTAGAAATGAATACAGTGGGAAAAGACAGAGGAGATTCTTCACCTTGGGGGAAATGCCAGATGAGCTGATACTGATCACGGTCAGATTTTGGAAAAGAGCTGAGGATGGCAGTGCAAGCAGAGGGTGCTCTGTGATAAAAAGCCCAGGGCAAGAGTAGTTATGAGAAATGGGTCCTGAAAAACTATTGGGCCATGCCAGGGAGAGCTGCCTCCTGCTCTGAGAACCCATGGAAGCTGCATACCAGGAGCTCCTGGGCACTCACTGGGTATTCATCGTCCAGCACCAAGATGCTCAGATCAAATGGTTTGCCGTCCTCAAAGAACACATTGCAGCATCTCCCCTCACTTCCAGGCCCCACACACGTGGCTATCAATGACCAAACAATGGCCAAAGTGCACTCAGAAGTGGAAGGTGATGTCTGAGTTCTCATCCATCCCAGTGTAGAATTCCACCTGCAGCTCTGGGTCACTGCTGAGGGCAAAGCACACAGAGTGTTGGGCAGACCCCTCCCTTGTGGGGCACACACTCAACACACACACAAATTCCTTCCTTCCTTTCCTCAAAGCAGAAAAAAGCCTCCCTGGTCTCTGTGGTGATACTGCAGGCCTGGTCCCTGTGGGGCTGTCTTAGCTCCTTATATATCATACCCCAGGTGAGGAGATGCTCTGCCCCTCACAAGTTGGAAAGTGAGCCACAGTCACTTACCTGGGCCTATGCCTTGTCCATTCCCTGAAAATTTTATGCCTCTTGATAAAGAGCCACAGCCCTAACCCCTGAGTGTTCTCCTCCCCTAGGCTGTGTGACTGACTGACAGTTCATCCACTGCAGGTCTCATGCCTGGTGCTGGAGGGTCTCCAGAACCTGCACCTGTATGGTGCCTCCATCCTGCCAACTAGAACATTTCCACATGTCTAGTTCACGTGAGACCACCTCCTGAGTAAATATTCTCCTTTCTTTTCCACCCCTGTGCCATACAGTACTCACATGAAAGGGAGGATCCGTGTCCCTCTGATTTTCACGCAAGAACCAATGGACAAGGACACAGGCCTTCTGTGTGGCACCTGCTAGGGGACTGAGAGTGGGTGAAAGGGGCTGGGCCAGGTTCAGCCTCCCCTTTTGTGACAGATTCCCATGATGCAGAAAATTAGGGATCAACAGGCAAACTGTGAGGACTTCCCTCTTTCACCCTATCACAGTCAGAACTCCATATTCCTAAAGACACTAGAGTCTCATAGTTAGGAGCTAGGATTCAGGAGCCAGGCTGCCTGGACTCCAGTCCTGATTCTGCCTCTTACTGGCAATGCCATCTTAGATCCATTGCTTGAACTCTGCCTGATTTAGTTTCCCGGGTACAAAGAGGATTATTTAAAACTCTTTTTCCCTCTACTTTACTTTTTATTTTTTGTCTTTATTAGTAATTCTTACTTTGAAGGGTTACCATAGTCTGGATTCTTCTTTTCCACTCTGCCTGGGAAGAGACATCTACAGATCATACATTCTGCTCTCGCGAATGCTCACAAATGAGTCATTGGTAACTCCCAGTCCCCAAGATCCCCACCAGTTCTGCCATCCAGGATCCACATTGACGTATATGAGAAGATACATGGGTGCTTCATCAGAGGTCCTGATGTGTGAGGAGGAAACTTCGCATGGACAGAAGGTCACGTGCATGTTCCCAGTTCAACACCTAGTCACATCCCAGCACACACACAACCACAGTCAAACAGAACCACACCACTCACTGAGTCACACATGTCTGCTCACTGTCCATATAAAGATGCTTATGCATTGGTCTGGGTGTGCTCACACACACACTCACATCACAGACAGGAAGACAAAACACAGTCACCCTTTTACACTCAGGCATGTCCCAGCCATCCTGGTGGGCTCTCCACCTTTTACCTAAAGTAACATCATCTCAGCAGAGCTGACTCTTATCAGACACTATCACACCCTCACAGAGGGTTACACTGGTCCAGGATTTACACCCGACATCCCACAAACATCTCAGACACCATAGCCCCAGGGTCTCTTCCACACACACCCCCAATTTCAGTAAAGCACTCACAATAGAAACTCATATTCTCATCTCATAAAATCTCCCTTTTTCCACATTCTTTTATGTGACTTCAGATTACTGAAGGCTGTGCCTTTTTAACTCACAGGTAGTGGTGACATTTTTGCTTCCTTGGGTTGGTTCTTCTGAATTGTGTCCAGGCTTCCATGTGAATCCCTTGGAGTTGCAGTATTGAATGGTCCCTGTCAGCTCTGCCCTCTGGCTTCATTCCTGATTCCAAAGCCCTCTCAGCAAGAATTCGCCACAGGGTGAGAAGGGGTAAGGTGTCAGAAACAGACTCAGTCACAACCACACTTGTTTGCAAGCCTGTGTCTGTGATGCAGCAGAAATGACAGTGAGGGAGGCACCAGGAGGAAGAAGGGGTCACCAGGGAAATGCACAGATAAGGACGATGGAGTGAGAATGAGGGATTGTAAAGTCCAGCCTCCATGACTCTCATTAAGCCTTCTCTCCACTGTGCAGAATCTACCAAGAAGGTGTGCATTTTCCTAATTTGTACAATGGTAAAAATAGTGAGGATTCTGGTGGAAATTATTGGCAATGGAAGGTAACCCTTCTCTTTGCCTATAGAGGTTCTGGGAGAATACTGGCCTTGATCCTAAGCAGGACCTATGGAGGGAGGTAGAGAAAGCCCCTGTGTCCCCCTGATCCCACACTGGTCCCCTTGGCTCTGCTAGGTGAGGCCGGTTTCCCATCTGCCTCTCACACAGCTGGGCTCTTAACTCCACCCTTTTCTTTTCTGAGTGTCCATGGGTATCAAAATTGGAGTAAGTTGAGATTCTTGTCTAGTTCTTGATTTGTGTGTTCCTTATTTCCAGACTGTGTGAGGACAGGGGCAGGTACAGGTGATTGGACTTCAGTCACAATGCAGTCTTCTTCAACTGGTGTGGAGGACTCACATTCTCTGTTCATGATGAAAGGAAACATCCTTAAGACATATATTAGAACTTAAAGATCAAGTGGGCCGGGCGCGGTGGCTCAAGCCTGTAATCCCAGCACTTTGGGAGGCCGAGACGGGCGGATCACGAGGTCAGGAGATCGAGACCATCCTGGCTAACACGGTGAAACCCCGTCTCTACTAAAAATACAAAAACTAGCCGGGCGAGGTGGCGGGCGCCTGTAGTCCCAGCTACTCCGGAGGCTGAGGCAGGAGAATGGCATAAACCCGGGAGGCGGAGCTTGCAGTGAGCTGAGATCCGGCCACTGCACTCCAGTCCGGGCGACAGAGCGAGACTCCGCCTCAAAAAAAAAAAAAGATCAAGTGAATTAGAATTCCCTTTCTCCCTTGCTTCTTTCTCCCTCTTACTTCATTTTTCTCTTCGGTTTTATTGCCAGTGAATTTAAACCATTGATAGAAAAAATGTATCCCAGTTGCCAAAGAGATATATATTATGATGAGTAACCTTTCTGAGGACCTGTCATAACGTTTTCCACAGCAGCCACACCATCTTACACTCCAAACAGCAATGTTCCAGGGTTACAGTTTATCCACATCCTCATACTTGTTAGTTTTCATTTTTTAAGTAATAGCCATCCTAATGAATGTGAAGTGGTATCTCATGGTGCTTTTGACTTTCATTTCCCTAATGACTCATGATGTTGGGTATCTTTTCTTGAGCATATTGGTCATTTGCCTGTCATTTATTTTTAATTTTTGTGGGTACATAGTGTATACATTTATGGGGTACATAAGAGATGATACAAGCATGCAAATCATCACATCATGGAGAATGGGGCAACCATCCCTTCCAGCATTTATCCTTTCTGTTGCAAGCAATCCAGTGATAGCTGTTTGGGTGTTTCAAAATGTAAAACTAAATGACTACTGGGTAAATAACAAAATTAAGCAGAAATAAATAAGTTCTTTGAAACCAATGAGAACAAAAACACCACATACCAGAATCTCTGGGACACAGCTAAAGCAGTGTTCAGAGGGAAATTTATAGCACTAAATGCCCACAGGAGAAAGTTGGAAAGACCGAAAATCGACCCCCTAACATCAAAATTAAAAGAACTAGAGAAGCAAGAGCAAACAAATTCAAAAGCTAGCAGAAGACAAGAAATAACTAAGATCAGAGCAGAACTGAAGGAGATAGAGACACAAGAAACCCTTCAAGAAATCAATTAATCCAGGAGTTGTTTTTTTGAAAGGATTAACAAAATAGATAGACCACTAGCCAGACAAATAAAGAAAAAAGCAGAAAAGAAACAAATAGACACAATAAAAAAATGACAAAGGGGATATTACCACGGACCCCACAGATATACACACTGCCATCAGAGAACACTATAAACACCTCTATGCAAATAAACTAGAAAATCTAGAAGAAATGGATAAATTCCTGGGCACATACACCCTCCCAGGACTAAACCAGGAAGAAGCCGAATCCCTGAAAAGATCAATAACAAGTTCGGAAGTTGAGGCAGTAATTAATTGCCTACTAACCAAAAAAAGCCCAGGACCAGATGAATTCACAGACAAATTCTACCAGAGGTACAAAGAGGAGTTGGTGCCATTCCTTCTGAAAGTATTCCAAACAATAGAAGAACAAGGACTCCTCCCTAACTCATTTTATGAGGCCAGCATTATCCTGATATCAAAAACTTGCAGAGACACAACAACAACAAAAAAACAAAAAACAACAACAAAAAAAGAAAATTTCAGGCCATTATCCCTGAAGAATATCGATGCTCAAATCCTCAATAAAATACTGGCAAACTGAATCCAGCAGCACATCAAAACGCTTATCCACTACGATCATGTTGGCTTCATCCCTGGGATGTAAGGCTGGTTCAACATACACAAATCAATGAACATAATCCATCACATAAAAAGAACCAATGACAAAAATCACATGATTATCTCAATAGATGCAGAAAAGGCCTTTGATAAAATTCAACACCCTTTCAGGCTAAAAACTCACAATAAACTAGATAGTGATGGAAGGTATCTCAAAATAATAAGAGCTATTCATGACAAACCCACAGCCAATATCCTACTGAATGGGCAAAAACTGGAAGCATTCCCTTTGAAAACCAGCACAAGACAAGAATGCCCTCTCTCACCACTCCTATTCAACATAGTATTGGAACTTCTGGCCAGGGCAATCAGGCAAGAGAAAGAAATAAATCGTATTCAAACAGGAAGAGAGGAAGTCAAATTGACTGACTCCATTCTATGGTTCTTGCTCTCTCCTGTTTCTTCAAATTTCATATCATTCATTGGGGTTTACATGAAAAAATAGAATATTTGACAAATATTAATTCCTCCAAAGAAAATTTTTTTTTTGCCTACCCAAATTTAACCCAAGCCAATTTAAACTTCAAGCCTGAATCAAACAAAAAGGAGAAAAACAAAAGAAAACCTCAAAAACATTTCTTTCAAGCTAGCTTTCCTTTCATTACGAAAGTAAGTTCTCCAATTCCACAATACCATTCCAGGTACCCATTACAACTGCTGCCTTTATTGCATCAGGAGTTTGCATCAACATTGCTTTAGGGCATATGAGGTCATTTTTCACTCCTTTGTTGTTTACCCAGTATATGGGGGCTGTAATGTTTATCTCAGTCCTTGAATGATTTCTGAAGACACAAGGTCTTGCTATGTTGCCCAGGCTGGCTATGAACTCCTGGGATCAAGTGATCCTCCTGCCTCAGCCTCTGAAGTGGTTGGGACTATAGGCCCACGCCACTGTGCCGGGCTGGGCATGTAAATTTGAAGTGAATGATTAAACATGCATCTAGTTGAAAACATGGCAGACCAGTAACAGAAAAGCTACAATGTGTTTTTGAAACTATAAAGTGAATGGTTTCTTGGGAAAAATTGTGACTTTGAATATCCATTGTTGAAATCAGAATAAACTATATTTCACTTGCATATTCTTAAAATGAATTATTAAATTTTTCAGAAGTCAGTGGTATATAGAAATACCATTTTGTAATGTTAATCTGTGTGAATCTTTGGAGAAAGTGGTTTCATTATAGGTGCATAATGCACTCTCAATATTTTAAACAAATTGTTCACTCTTCTATTTAAGGTATAACAGTTTCTTGTATAAAATGACTGGATGCACATAAAGGAATTATGTTGTCTTGTGCTTTTAACCCAATTTCAGTAATTACTATATCTCATGTTTATAGTAGTTTTGTTAGATGAGAGGACCAAATGAAAGTATTTTATGTTTTCTCATCACTTTAGATTTTATCATTGCGTAAATTATTTTGTTGTTAGTATTTCCTAACATGAATGCTTAATCATTTTTAAGTACACATAATTTCTTCTGTGCCACTTAAATAAAATATTTTATAACTTAAAAAAACCAAACCAAACCAAACCAAACAAAAACAAAAGCAAAACAAAAAAAAAACCAACATTCCCAATAGGGAGGAAAGCAGTTCCAGTAAACCACCCTAACTAAAACCCCAATAGCTCAGGAAACGAATGAAAAAGAAGCCAATTTTTAAATGCATTTTAAGAGACCTATGAAAAACCAGGGCCAAACCTCTGTTACTCTAAACTGTCTATAATGAACCAAAAGCCAGGTAAGAATTTTGTAGCCTTTATGGAAAGGCCAAGAGAGGCATTAATAGAGTACACCTCCTTATCCCCTAATTCAGTGGAGGAACAGCTCATTCTGAAAAAGAAGTTTATTATACAGGTAGTTCCCAATATTAAAAGAAAACTACAAAAGCAAGCTATAGGACCAAATAGCACCTCAGAGAGCCTCCTGAAGGTGGCAACTTTTTTCTTTTATAATAGGGACCAGGAAGGGTCCCCCAAAAGGGGAAAATTTCCAGAGAACAACAGAGATTTCAGCAGCAGCTTTGCAAGCTTGTAAAGTCCAGAATTCCCAAAGTGCATCCGTTAGTTGCTATTGGCATGGCAGACCATGACATTTTTAAAACAAATACCCAGGCAGTAAGATGAAGCAAACTCAACCCTGTTCAGGTTGTGGCAAAAACCACTGGAAACAGAACTGCCCCCAGAGGCAGAGGTCACTGGGTTCAAAACCAGTCTCACAGGTGGTTCAGCAGGACTAATGGATTTGAGGGCTTAAACCTTAGCTCCAGGGGCTCTAATTGCCAGTATAGCACAGGATCCCCGGATAATTCTGGAAATTAAAGGTAGGAAAGCAAACCTCCTTCTAAACACTAGAGCCCATCTCTCTCTTCTCTCTAATCCAGGCCTCCCTTTTAAGATAGCACAACTGTAAGGGACATCTCAGGAAAACCTCAAATCCAATAGTTTTCTCAACCTTAGTTGTAGTTAGACTTATTTACACGTGCTTCCAAGTCATTGTCATAATAGCTCTACTAGTCAGAAAAGCCTCCAAGTTAACCCTAGGAAATAATTCAGCTGTTTACAGACCACATAATGTGGCAGGATCACTGTCCTCTAAGGGGAGCTCTTAGCTAGCAAACAGCCAGTAAAGCAAGAAGTGCATAAGGCAGGATAAGCAGTAATCACTCTCCCCAAACACAAGCCCTCGATTAGCTGAGCTACCCTTACAAGAGCATTTAAGTTAAGCAAGGAAATGGTAGCTAAATTTCTACTAACTCCAAGTGTGCTTTCCTAATTTTCTATGCTCATGCTGCCATTTAAAAGAAAAGGCACTTTCTTACCACTAATGAATCTCCCATAAAACATCACCAGGAAATTAACAGGTTACTATCCTTACGTTTTCTTACACATGAAATAGCAGGGATGCATCGTAGGGAATGTCAAAAGAGAACAAATAAGGTAGCCAAAGGAAATAAATTAGCTGATCAGCCAGCTAAGCCAGAGGCAAGGAAGCCTCAAGCCATTAACACAACTAGCAAAAGCCCAAAGAAATAAAACCACCTCTATTTAACCCAGGAAATTTAGTCTTTCTTTTTCCTTAAGCCAAGCTAGGAAGGGACCTACATTGTTCTTATTTCAGCCCTGTTGGAAGTAAAATTTACAGGAATCAACTCCTGAATACATCTCACTCAAGTCAAAGCCTGAAAAGCTGAGGGAGCAACCCCTGACAGTCCAGAGAATCATCCAGAATATCAATTGTGGAAAAATAAAAAATCATAAGCTAAAAATCACAAAAATTAAGAAACTGACTAAGGGCTACTCATTTTACTCAGTCCCACATTTACTTAAACAGATAATATTTGTCATTTCCACACTTTACTCTCAAAATTTGCCACCAAATAATAAAATTTATTTTTAATTCATATTTGCAGGGAATTTTAATGCTACATGAAATTGCAATTGTAACTCTGTAAATCCCCAAAGGGAAATGTTTTACTTTGGGCAAGTAAGGTTTTAAATAAATTTTTTTACTACACCAGTCTTGTGGCAATTGTTATAGTCACGCTACTATTTGCAGTAAAACTATACACTGTGGCACCCATAATGTGGAATTCTGGTTGCAGAATTCTAATTCGTGCTCCATGAGAATCTAATGCCGGCTGATCTGTCAGGAGGCCACTCATGGGGTAATGCTTACCTGCTGCTCACCTCCTGCTGTGTGGCTCCATTCCTAACAGGTCACAGATTGTTACTGGTCTGTGGCTTGGGAGTTGGGGACCCCTGCTCTGGGGTATATCCCTTTCAGGGTTCCAACTAAAAGCCTAACTCTCTCTCTCACTTGGCAGGCACCAACGTACAATTTTTGTATCTTCAGATCCACAAGACTGATAGAAGTTCTACTCTGCCACCACGTAAGAATCAACATCTAATTTACAGTACTATTTTAATTTTCCCAGTTGTATAAAAGCATGTCCTTTATAGCTGTTTTAAAATCCATCCCTCAATCAGGTTTCATGTACTTTGTTGCTATGCTTCTTTAGTCTCTTTTAAACCAGAACATTCTCCCTGCCTTGTTATGACATTTTTGACGCTTTTTGAATTTGTCATATATGACGCTCCAAAAATGCAAATGAGCTTGGTGTGTATGAGAAATTGAAAGGAGGTCAGTATATCAGGTTTTTCTTGTACCACATGATATCCTGTCAGCCCTACCTCTTCATCCAGCCATTACTAAGTTGACCAGGCCTAGAGAGTTTTTCACTAGCTTCATGCAGGTGCACACTGACAGTGCCTTTCCTTAGTATCTACCTTTCAAGTACCTTCCTCTTTCCAGCACTGGGCTTGTTTGAGATGGTGGAATACAACCCTTGCAGAAATACTCTCAGCAGCCATGCATCTGCAAACCAAAATTGTGGGAGACTTAATGCCAGTAGGATGACTTTTTAACAACTGGGGATGGGGGCAGATGGATAAATACTTCCTTTCATCTTCTGGGCACACAGTACTAAGAAATATTTCATATTTGGTGGAGAAGGGTGGAAACCAACTTTAGGCCAGAAAAAGCCATAGAAAGAAGCTGGATCCTTATTATGAGAACCTGTATCTCTTATTGGGCAGATCACAATAAAGATCCATTGCTGATAAGTGATGTAGTGGTTACCCATGGCATACTTAGTATCACAATTACTAAGAATAGTCACCTGTGCTTTATGGGCAGAAAGTGCTGAGAGAAGGTGAAGGACTCTAGTAGCTGTGGCACTAGAATGGCAGGGGTATGATGGTAATCATAGGATTGTGGGACTACTTGTTTTGGTTTTAACTGCATTGGAATTCTTTTTTAAAAAAGAAAAAAGAATGAAAGAAGGAAAGAAAAAGATGGACACATTAATGCCCACCAACTACCAATTCAAGGCACATTTGGAACACTAGATGTTCCTGGTGATAGCATTTAAAGAAACCCTCACATCCTACAAGCACAGGGAAGAGAGTGCTGAGTGCTGAAACTCATATGGAGAATCTAATTTCAAAAAACATGGCATACCTGCAAAGGAAAATGACTGCATGGTTCCAACAGCTCCCAGATGTCAAAGTTAATGTTGTGATAGTGAAACTACAGTAATCAGAATACATTGATATTGGCTTAAAAATAAACTTACAGACCATTGGAACAGAATTGAGAGTCCAGAAATAAACCTAAACATCCACTGTAAATTGATTTCAACAAGGGTACCAAGACCATTCAGTGTGGGAAGGAATTGTCTCTTGAATAAATGATTTTTGGTTTTGTTGGGTTTTTTTTGTTTGTTTGTTTTTAAGTTTTATTTTAAGCTTTATGTTCAGGGGTACATGTGCAGGATGTGCAAGCTTGTTATACAGGTAAACCTGTCATGGAGTTTTGTTGTACTGAATATATACGTGTAAAAGAATGAAGCTGGACGCTCACCTTATACCATGTACAAAAATAAACTCAAAATGTGTACCCGGTATATTTCATTGCAACTGGACAGTGGGTGCACCCCATGGACAGCGAGCCGAAGCAGGGTGGGACATCACTTCGCGTGGGAAGTGCAAGGGGTTGGGGAATTATCCCCTCTACCCAAGGGAAGCAGTGAGGGACTGTACCTGAGGAATGAAGAGCTCCAGCCTAGATACTGCACTTTTCCCAGTCTTCGCAACCCGCCGACCAGGAGATGCCCTCTGGTACCTACACCACCAGGGCCCTGGGTTTCAAGCACAGAAGCAGAAGTGTTGTTTTTTTTTTTCCCCATACCCCAGTGGTGCCTGGAATGCCAGTGAGACAGAACCATTCACTCGCCTGGAAAGAGGGCTGAAGCCAGGGAGCCAGACTTCCTGGGAAAGGAGGCTGAAGCCAGGGAGCCAAGTGGTCTAATTTGGCGGCTCTCACCCCCATGGAGCCCAGCAAACTAAGATCCACTGGCTTGAAATTCTCCCAGCCAGCAAAACAGTCTGAGCTCAATCTGGGACACTCGAGCATGGTTGGGGGAGGGGCATCTGCCACTGCTGAGGCTTGAGTAGGTAGTTTTCCCCTGACAGGGTAAAGTCACCGGGAATTTCTAAAGGGGCAGAGCCCACCACAGCTCAGCAAGGCCACTGCAGAAGGGTATCTCTGAAAAAAAGGCAGCAGCCCCAGGCAAAGATTTATAGATAAAACCCCTACCTTCCTTGGACAGAGCACCTAGGAGAAGGGGCGGCTGTGGGTGCAGCTTCAGCAGACTTAAACAACCCTGCCTGATGGCTCTGAAGAGAGCAGCAGACCTCCCAGCACAGCATTCAAGCTCTGCCAAGGGTCAGACTGCCTACTCAAGTGGGTCCCTGACCCCTGTGCCTCCTGACTGGGAGACACCTCTCAGTGACACCTCATACAGGAGACCTCTGGCTGACATCTAGCGAGGGCCCCGCTAGGACGAAGCATCCAGAGGAAAGAAGAGGCAAAAATCTTTGCTGTTCTGCAGCCTCCACTGGTGATACCCAGGCAAACAGGCTCTGGAGTGGACATCCAGCAAACTCCAGCAGACCTGCACCAGAGGGGACTGACTGTTAGAGGCCCCACCTGAAGGTCACCAACATCAAAGACCAAGGTAGATAAATCCGCGAAGATGGAGAGAAACCATCACAAAAAGGTTGAAAATTCAAAATACCAGAACACCTCTTCTCCTCCAAAGGATCAGAACTCCTTGCCAGCAAGAGAACAAAACTTGTTGGAGAACGAGTTTGACGAGTTGACAGAAGTAAGCTTCAGAAGGTGGGTAATAACAAACTCTTTGGAGCTAAAGGAGCATGTTCTAACCCAATGTAAGGAAGCTAAGGACCTTGAAAAAAGGCTAGATAATTGCTAACTAGAATAACCGGTTTAGAGAGGAACGTAGATGACCTGATAGAGCTGAGAAACACAGCATAAGAACTTCGTGAAGCATAAACAAGTATTAATAGTGGAATCGATCGAGTGGAAGAAAGGATATTAGCAATTGAAGATCAATTTTATGAAATGAAGCGAGAAAAGAAGATTGCAGAAAAAGGATGAAAAGTAACGAACAAAGCCTCCAAAAATTTGGGATCATGTGAAAAGACCAAATCTACATTTGATTGGTGTACCTGAAAAGTGATGAGGAGAATGGAACCAACTTGGAAAACACTCTTTAGGATATTATCCAGGAGAATTTCCCCAACTTAGCAAGACAGGCCAACATTCAAATTCAGGAAATGCAGAGAACATCACAAAGAAACTCCTCAAGAAGAGTAACCCCAAGACACACAGTCGTCAGATTCACCAAGGTTGAAATGAAGGAAAAAATGTTAAGGACAGCCAGAGAGAAAGGCTGGGTTACTCACAAAGGGAAGCCCATCAGACTAACAGTGGATTTCTTGTCAGAAACCCTACAAGCCAGAAAAGAGTGGGTGCCAATATTCAACATTCTTAAATAGAAGAATTTTCAACCCAGAATTTCATATCCAGCCAAACTACACTTTATAAGTGAAGGAGAAATAAAATCTTTTACAGACAAGCAAAAGCTGAGAGATTTTGGCATCACCAGGCCTGCCTTACAGGAGCTCATGAAAGAAGCATTAAGCATGGAAAGGATAACCAGTACCAGCCACTGCAAAAACATACCAAATTGTAAAGACCATTGACACTATGAAGAAACTACATCAACCAATGGGCAAAATAACCAGCTGGCATCATAATGACAGGATCAAATTAACATATAACAATATTAACCTTAAATATAAATGAGCTACATGTCCCAATTAAAAGACACAGAGAGGTGAATTGGATTAAGAGCCAAGACCCATCAGTATTCAGGAGACCCATCTCACCTGCAAAGACACCCATAGGCTCAAAATAAAGGGATGGAGGAATATTTAACAAGCAAATGGAAAGAAAAAAAAAAAAGAAGAAGCGGGAGTTGCAATCCTGGTCTCTGATAAAACAGACTTTAAGCCAACAAAGATCAAAAGAGACAAAGAAGAGCATTACATAATGATAAAGGGATCAACACAACAAGAAGAGCTAACTATCCTAAATATATATGCACCCAATACAGGAGTACCCAGATTCATAAAGCAAGTCCTTAGAGACTTACAAAGAGACATAGACTCCCACACAATAATAGTGGGAGACTTTAACACCCCACTGTCAATATTAGGCAGATCAATGAGACAGAAAGTTAACAGGGAAATCCAGGATTTGAACTCAGCTCTGCACCAAGCGGACCTAACAGACATCTACAGAACTCTCCACCCCAAATCAATAGAATATACATTCTTCTCAGCACCTCATTGCCCTTATTCTAAAACTGACCACATAGTTGGAAGTAAAGCACTCCTCAGCAAATGTAAAAGAACAGAAATTATAACAAACTGTCTCTCAGACCACAATGCAATCAAACTAGAACTCAGGATTAAGAAACTCACTCAAAACAGCTCAACTACATGGAAACTGAACAACCTGCTCCTGAATGACTACTGGGTACATAACAAAATGAAGGCAGAAA
>NW_012116710.1:6528073-6560801 GCF_000951035.1 Colobus angolensis palliatus
CAACCAAAAAAAGTCCAGGACCAGATGGATTCACAGCCGAATTCTACCAGAGGTACAAGGAGGAGCTGGTACCATTCCTTCTGAAACCATTCCAATCAATAGAAAAAGAAGGAATGCTCTCTAATTCATTTTATGAGGCCAACATCATCCTGATACCAAAGCCTGACAGAGACACTACCAAAAAAAAGAGAATTTTAAACCAATATCCCTCATGAATATGGATGCAAAAATCCTCAATAAAATATTGGCAAACCAAATCCAGCAGCCCATCAAAAAGCTTATCCACCATGATCAAGTTGGCTTCATCCCCGGGTTGCAAGGCTGGTTCAACATATGCAAATCAATAAATGTAATCCAGCATATAAACAGAACCAAAGACAAAAACCACATAATTATCTCAATAGATGCAGAAAAGGTCTTTGACAAAATTCAACAACGCTTCATGCTAAAAACTCTCAATAAACTAGGTATTGATGGGACATAATCTCAAAGTAATAAGAGCTATTTATGACAAACCCACAGCCAATGTCATACTGAATGGGCAAAAACTGGAAGCATTCCCTTTGAAAACTGGCACACCCTGTATTGGGTGCATATGTATTTAGGACAGTCAGCTCTTCTTGTTGAATTGATCCCTTTACCATTATGTCATGGCCCTCTTTGTCTCTTTTGATCTTTGTTGGTTTAAAGTCTGTTTTATCAGAGACTAGGATTGCAACCCCTGCTTTTTTTTTGTTTTCCATTTGCTTGATAGATCTTCCTCTATCCCTTTATTTTGAGCCTATGTGTGTCTCTGCACGTGAGATGGTCTCCTGAATACAGCAGACTGATGGGTCTTGACTCTGTGTCCAATTCGCCAGTTTGTGTCTTTTAATTGGAGCATTTAGCCAATTTACATTTAAGGTTAATATTGTTATGTATGAATTTGATCTTGTCATTATGATGTTAGCTGTTTATTTTGCTCATTAGTTGATGCAGTTTACTCCTAGCATCGATGGGCTTTACAATCTGGCATGTTTTTGCAGTGGCTGGTACCAGTTGTTCCTTTCCATGTTTAGTGCTTCCTTCAGGATCTCTGGTAGGGGCAGGCCTGGTGGTGACAAAATCTCTCAGCATTTGCTTGTCTGTAAGGGATTTTGTTTCTCCTTCACTTATGAAGCTTAGTTTGGCTGGATATGAAATTCTTGGTTGAAAATTCTTTTCTTTAAGAATGTTGAATATTGGCCTCCACTCTCTCGTGGCTTATAGAGTTTCTGCTGAGAGATCTGCTGTTAGTCTGATGGGCTTCCCTTTGTGGGTAACTCGAGTTGTCTCTCTGGCTGCTCTTAACATTTTTTCCTTCATTTCAACTTTGGTGAATCTGACAATTATGTGTCTTGGGGTTGCTCTTCTCGAGGAGTATCTTTGTGGCATTCTCTGTATTTTCTGAATTTGAATGCTGGCCTGCCTTGCTACATTGGGGATATTCTCCTGGATAATATCCTGAAGAGAATTTTCCAACTTGGTTCCATTCTCCCCATCACTTTCATGTACACCAGTCAGATGTAGATTTGGTCTTTTCACATAGTCCCATATTTCTTGGAGGCTTTATTCATTTCTTTTTTCTTTTTTTTGTCCAAACTTCTCTTCTCACTTCATTTCATTTCATTCATTTGATCTTCAGTCACTGATACCCTTTCTTCCAGTTGATTGAATCAGTTACTGAAGCTTGTGCATTTGTCATGTAGTTCTTCTGCCATGGTTTTGAGCTCTATCAGGTCATTTAAGGACTTCTCTACATTGGTCATTGTAGTTAGCCATTCGTCTGATCTTTTTTCAAGGTTCTTAGCTACTTTGTGATGGGTTCAAACTTCCTCCTTTGGCTCGGAGGAGTTTGATCATCTGAAGCCTTCTTCTGTCAACTCATCAAAGTCATTCCCCATCCAGCTTTGTTCTGATGCTGGCGAGGAGCTGCGTTCCTTTGGAGGGGGAGAGGCGCTTTGATTTTTAGAATTTTCAGCTTTTCTGCTCTGTTTTTTCCCTATCTTTGTGGCTTTATCTACCTTTGGTCTTTGACGATGGTGACGTACAGATGGGGTTTTGGTGTGGATGTCATTTCTGTTTGTTAGTTTTCCTTCCAACAGTCAGGATCCTCAGCTGCAGGTCTGTTGGAGTTTGCTTGAGATCCACTCCAGACCCTCTTTGCCTGGGTATCAGCAGCGGAGGCTGCAAAAGAGTGAATATTGCTGAACAGCAAATGTTGCTGCCTGATTGTTCCTCTGGAAGCCTCATCTCAGTGGGGTACCCAACCGTGTGAGGTGTCAGTCTGCCCCTACTGGGTGGTACCTCCTGGTTAGGCTACTCAGGGGTCAGGGACCCACTTGAGGAGGCAGTCTGTCCATTCTCTGATCTCAAACTCTGTGCTGGGAGAACAACTACTCTCTTCAAAGCTGTCAGACTGGGACATTTAAATCTGCAGAGGTTTCTGCTGCCTTTTGTTTGGCTATGCCCTGTCCCCAGAGGTAGAGTCTACAGAGGCAGGCAGGCCTCCTTGAGCTGTGGTGGGCTCCACTCAGTTCGAGCTTCCCAGCAGCTTTGTTTACCTACTTAAGCCTCAGCAATGGTGGATGCCCCTCCCCCAGCCTTGCTGCTGCCTTGCAGTTAGATCTCAGACTGCTGTGCTAGCAATGAGGTAGGCCCCGTGGGCTTGGGACCCTCTGAGCCAGGCATGGGATATAATCTCCTGGTGTGCCATTTGTTAAGACCCTTGGAAAAGTGCAGTATTAGGGTGGGAGTGACCTGATATTCCAGGTGCTGTGTATCACAATTTCCCTTGGCTAGGAAAGGGAATTCCCTTACCCCTTGTGCTTCCCAGGTGAGGCAATGCCTCACCTTGCTTTGGTCTCACTCAGTGGGCTGCAACCCACTGTCCTGCACCCACTGTCTGACACATCCCAGTGAGATGAACCTGGTACCTCAGTTGGAAATGCAGAAATCACCTGTCTTCTATGTTGCTCACGCTGGGAGCTGTAGCCTGGAGCTGTTCCTATTCAGCCATCTTGGAACCGCCCCCAGTCCCCCAACGTCTTGAATCATTTCAGCATTAATTCAAAAGCCCAAAGTCCAAAGTCTCATCTGAGACAATGCAAACCCCTTCAACCTATGAGCCTGTAAAATAAAATACAAGGTAGTTACTTTCAAGATACAATGGAGGTATAAGCAATGGGTAAATACTCCCTTTCCCAAAGGGAAACATCTCCCAAAACAAAGGGGTTCCAAGCCACTGCATGTCTGAAACCCAGCAGGGCAGTCATTAAATCTTAGAGCTCAAAAATAATCTTTTTTTGAGTCCATATCTCACATCCAGGCAACACTGATGCCAAGGGTGGCTTCCCAAGGGCTTGGACAGCTCTGCCTATGTGGCTTTGCCGGGTAGAGCTCTCATGGGTGCTTTCACAGGCTAGCATTGAGTGCCTGCAGCTTTTCCCAGTACATGGTGTGAGCTGTCAGTGCATTTACCATTCTGGGGTCTGAAGGATGGTAGCCCTCTTATCACAGCTCCACTAGGCAGTGCCCCAGTGTGGTCTTGTGTGGGGGCTCAACCCTATATTTCCCCTATGCACTTCCCTAGTAGAGGTTCTTTATGAGGTTTCTGCCACTGCAGTGGATTTGTGCCTCGACATCCAGGCATTTCCATACATCCTCTGCAATTTAGGCAGAGACTTCCAAGCCTCAGATCTTGCCCCTAGTGCACCACAAGCTTAAAATTCATGGAAGTTTTCAAGGCTTTTGGCCTGCACCCTCTGAAGTAGCAGCCTGAAACATATTTGGCACCATTATAGCCGCGGCTGAAACTGGAGCAGTTGCCACTCAGGGAGCAGTGTCCCAAGACTGTGCAGGGCAGCAGGGCCCTGGGTCCAACCCACAGAACCGTTCTTTCCTCGTAGGCCTCTGGGTCTATGATGGGAGGGGCTTCTGTGAAGATCAACAAATGCCTTCAAGGCTTTTGTTATTTTGGCTCTTCTTTATTTACGCAAATGTTTGCAGCAAACTTGAAAATTCCTCCCCAGAAAATGAGTTTTTCTTTCCTACCATGTGATCTTGCTACAATTTTCCAAACTTTTATGCTCTGCTCCCCTTTTAAATGTAAGTTCCAGTTTCAGATCATCTCTTTTCTCATGTGTATGACCATAAAATGTTCGAAGCTGCCAAGCTACTTTTGAATGCTTTGCTGCTTAGAAATGTCTTCTGTCAGATACACTTAATCACCTCTCTCAAGTTTGAAGTTCCACAGATCTATAGAGCAGGGGCAAAATGCTACCAGTCTCTTTGCTAAAGCAAGGTAAGAGTGACCCTTATTCCAACTTCCAATAAGTTCTTTATCTCCACCTGAGACCTCCTCAGCCTGGACTTCACTGTCCCTCCTCCAACACTGGGGATTACGATTTGCTGTGAGATTTGGGAGGGGACACAGATCCAAACCATATCAGTGGGGGAAGAACACCATGGTGAATGGTGCTGGGAACACTGACAAGCCACATGTAGAAGAATGAAACTGAATTCGCATCTTATCTTATTAAAAAATCAACTCAAGGTGGATCAAAGACTTAAATCTAAGACGTGGAGCCATTCAAATTCAAGAAGATAACATTTGAAAAACTCTTCTAGACATTGGCTTAGGCAAAGAATTCATGACTAAGAACCCAAAAGCAAATGCAACAAAAATAAATAAATGAGACCTAACTAAACTAAAAATCTTCTGTACAGTAAAAGAAATGATCAGCAGAATAAACAGACCACTCACAGAGTGGGAAAAAAAATTTATAAACTATGCATTGACAAAAGACTAATATCCAGAATATACAAAGAACTCAAACAAATCAGCAGGAAAAAAAACCAAACAATCCCATTGAAAAATGGGCTAAAGACATGAATAGAGAATTCTCAAGAGAAGATATACAAATGGCCAAACAACACATGAAAAAATGCTCAGCATCACTAATCATTATGGAAATGCAAATCAAAACCACAATGCAATATCACCTCACTCCTGCAAGAATGGTCATAATAAACAACCAACCAACCAACCCACCAACCAACCAACCAACCAACCAACCAAACAAACAAACAAAAAACAGTAGATGTTGGCATGGATGCAGTGATGAGGGAACACTTCTATACTGATGGTGGGAATGTAAATAAGTATAGTTAGTTGCTATAGAAAATGGTGTGGAGATTCTTTAAAGAACTAAAAGTAGAACTACGATTTGATCTAGCAATCCCACTACTGGATATCTACCCAGAGGAAAAGAAGTCAATTTTCAAACAAGATCCTTGCACACGCATGTTTATTGTGGCACAATTTATAGTAGCAAAATCATGGAACCAATACAAATGCCCATCAATCAACGAGTGGATAAAGAAACTGTGAGATATCTATCTATCTATCTATCTATATATAGGATATATGTGTATATATATGTATATATACACACACATATATGTATATATGTATATCTATGTATATATGTGTGTGTATATATATATGTGTGTGTGTGTATATATATATACATCCATGGATCAATAAGTGGAGAAAGAACATGTGGTAAATATGCACCATGGAACACTACTCAACTATAAAGCAGAATGAAATTATGGCCATTGCAGCAAGTTGGATGCAACTGGAGGTCATTATTCTAAGTGAAGCAACTTAGGAATAAAAACTCAGATGCTGTATATTCTCATTCATAAGTGGGAGCTAAACCATGAGGATGCAAAGGCATTAAAATGATATAATGAACTTTGGAGACTCGAAGGAAGGGTGGGAGGGGTGACAAATAAAATGCTACATATTGGGTACAGTGTACACTGCCTAGGTGATGGGTGCAGCAAAGTCTCAAAAATCACCACCAAAGAATGTAACCATGTAATCAAAAACCACCTGGATCCCACAAATTATTGAAACAAAAATACATATAAATATTAGAATACAAATTATTCTACCATAAAGACACATGCACACGAGTGTTCACTGCAGCACTGTTCACAATAGCAAAGACATGGAATCAACCTAAATGTTCATTAATGACTGACTGAATACAGAAAATGTGGTACATATACACCATGGAATACCATGCAGCCATAAAAAGAACGAGGTCATGTCTTTTGCGGGAACATAGGTGGAGCTAGAGGCCATTATCCTTAGCAAACTAATGCAGGGCCAGAAAAAAAATACTGGATGTTCTCACTTAGAAGTGGGAGCTAAATGATGAGAACTCATAAACACAAAGAAGGGAACAACACAAACAGGAGTCTACTTGAGAGTGGAGGGTGGGAAAAGAGAGAAGAGCGGAAAAAGTAACTATTGGGTACTTTGTTTAGTACCTGGGTGATGAAATAATCTGTACAACTAACACCCATGACAAAGGATTTACCTATATAACAAACGTGCACATGTACACTTGAACTTAAAATAAAAATAGTAAAAATAAATTGGGGAAAAATTTTTAAATTTCTCTTTTATTCCAACTTCTTGGTCCCTCACTTGCAAATAGAGGCCCACGTACACCAATGTTTAATAGCATCACAGATGGCATCCCAGAGGAATAGCAATGCTGTGGGAATTGGACATCAAGGGCAATATCATCACAGAGTATATTTATTCTTTGGGAGCTTCAGCAATAACTGGGAAGACCAACAGATCTTTGAGATGAGGAGGCTTTAGAGTTCAGAAATAGCTTTCTCCTTCTTGAGCAATGCCCTGTTTGCTGGGAGAAGATAATGAATTTGGATTGAGCAGGATGAAGAAAGATGTTGAATAGGTTTCCAGAGGCAATTCAAAAATTGTTAGTTGAATGTTGGCCCTGGACTCCATGTCATCTCTTTGTGTCTGAGATATCATTCCTGGCTACCATGAGCACAGAGTAGCAGTTGAATAAAAATGAATGTAATGAACGGCCCATAGGAAGTGCACTGAGCTGGTGAATATCATTCAAGAAAGGGCAGTCACTGTGTGTTTGCCTAACAGGGCTGGAATTTAGGATTCTGTTGGTTATTCAAATAAAATGGATGCCAGGCAAGCAGCAAGTAGATACAAACTCCAAGTCATTTTCTGCTCAGGAAGCCAGGGGTTCCAGGATCGGTTTCATCCACTCAGAGCACAAACTGCATAATTCCACAAGAAATGAATTCCATGCTGGTGATAGGGTCTGTGATCCATTATCAAAAAGAGAAGTGACCGCGACTGTGACAGGGAAGGTGTAAGGAGGAGAGTGTACCTCATCAGAACACAAGAGTTTCCAGTGAGAGGGCAGGGAATTTTATTCCATCCTGGAATGAAACAAGGAAGAGAGGCATGAAGAGTGTCATTCATTGTGTTTTGGCACCTCAGAGTGTCTGGATGTTAGTTTAAAGGAGGGGTAAGGAGAGAAGCATACCCATGAGTGAGGTTGGAGTTGCAGAAACTGTTGCAGTGAACATGGGGAGAGAAAATAATGAACAAAATGACACCTGAGATAGTCCTTGCAAACAAAGAGGCTATTTGGTGGGACTCTCTTCATTCTGGTTTCATTGATTTTTAGGTTATATATTGTTTCTCTTCTCATAAGTGGTTTTTCATACATGCTATGAAGCAGATAATCACAGCTCTTGTAGTGGGAAAAGGGCTGTCGTTCTGCCATCTTGGTAGGAACTCCAGAAGCTGAGAATGGAGGGTGAGGACAAGTGCTACAGGTAAACATTCCCAGAGAAAATGAAAATAGGTGTCTGGTTGGTTTCAGTAAAAATATGGATTATTGACTGCTGTCTATTTTATTTTGCCCCTCTAAAATATATGTGTTCATTGCATTTTTCCTGTCTCTTCCAGTCTTCTTTGATTTGTATAAAGCAGATTTTGTGTCCCTTTGGTGCACATGTTGCGGGAGATTGCAAGTGATAATTTGTAGTCACATCATAGACACCATATCCTGATCAGATAAGATTGCACTTTACTCTGAGCCTGTTTTTATAATTGTAATGCCTTCAGAGATTTCTTACAGGGTTAGTGTTTTTGGTATGCAGGAAGTAGTTGTGAGTGGAACTAGTTGCCAAGGATGGCCCCTCATGACTATGGTCACAATAACCACAGCTTGTGGAGTCCTCTCCTTCTGATTAGGGCTGTTTGACTCATATTGATCAATGTAAAGCCATAGAAGTGACACTGTCTGCCATTCAAAGGTAAGTCCTATGATGCCATACACCTTCTCCATGAGCCTTTTGGAAGGCTTTCTTTGGTGAAAGCCAGTCACCATTTATTAAGTCCCAGAACCATGAGACTCTCATGATTTAAGGAAATCAATGTCATGAATGGGAAGGTGAGGTAATGAAGGAGATAGCTCACCAGCTTCTAGATGTTCACCCAGTCCTGGTGTTGAGTTGGACATGAGTGAAGCATCCTCTGAAATCCCAGCCTTAAAGATCTCTCAGAAAACGTGACTCCCGTCACATGATCTACCACTCACTTAAGTTCAGTAAACCTGTAAATCTGGGAGAGATAAAAAAAATGATTGCTTTTAGCCAATATGTGTTGTGAGGTTTGCTGTGCTGCAATTCGTCACTGGAAAAGCAGCAAATAAGGGTCTGCTCACTGTGCCAATGTACATGACTTGTGTCTATTCCAATAATAATCTATATGTTCTCTGATCTCAAATCATGACCATTTATTTCCAAAGAGAAACCCCTGGATTCTCCCCACATAAAGTGAAACAATCTTCAAATATTTGAAAATAAGAATAATTGGGATTCTTTAAGGGAAATCATGGGGCTCCAGCGATTCTCTAAACTATTACTTGGGTTGAAAACTTTACATGCAAAACTTGTCATCTTTTTTTTTTTCAGTTCTTTCGTAGCAGCCCACACAAAGCCAGGCACAGTGTTCATACACAGTAAGCATCCTGAGAACAATGGAAAAAATTAGGAAATTTCACATAATTTTCCTCAAGTTACAGATTTCCCCCAGAGCCACCATGTATATCTGTGTGGCTGTAAACAGCTACCTAACATGTAAGTGCCATGAGTCATTTGAGATTGGGTGTTTTAGTTCAGACTGTCTGACGTCAACTACGTGCTATAGAAGGATGCTGTTTCTTCAGGGACCTTGTCACTCACTCCCTTTGTCACAGGAAGGTTTATCCCCTTTGATTTCCTGATGCCTCCCATAGAATGTCCTGGCCCCCCTTGTGGATGACCACTTCCTCTTTCCCCCTCTTAAAGCAGGAACCAAATCATGTGAGTTTTCATGCTGTTTTAATGACCAAGTGCAGGGGAAATTGTGAGGAGGAATTATTCTGTTAGCAGGCTCTGGGAATCCCATGGTCAGGTAGAAAGAGGGATTCTTCAACAAGAGGGATTCTTCACATGAGGGAGTGTGATCATCTCCCTCAATTGCAGACACACACTGAGGTCAGGGAGACATCTCTGGACACTTGCATCATCTTCACAAATGATGGCGGGATTCGATGGACAAAGCCATAAATGCGTATGCCATTGACCTTTATCTACAAGAGGAAAAATGCATCAGAAAGACAGCATGCTACCAAACAAGTTTTCAGCCTCCTCTCCACTCTGCCTTAGGACCAGTAACATTCCCCAAGAAAACCCCTAGTTATACAAGTTAATGTATTAGATACACTTCTGTTTACAGATGACATTTTGTGCCTATTTGAGACAGTAGCTGATTTTATTTCTAATGTTTCCTCTCATTCCTCTAGTGAAGTTTTGTACTCTATGTCACAAAGTCTCTGCTTACTCAGCCTCCCTTCTAACCTGGAAGATACCCATTGCCAGGGACTGTGTCTCAGGAACTTGAGACCCTGCATCTCACACAACAGCTGCTACAGGGTTAGTGCTAGGTCATGTTCATTGAATGCATACTCTTCAGTTCCATGAACTGTGATTGCTTTTCACTACTGATGGCCCAGTTTCTCTTTGGAGTAACCTACATCTGTATTACTTGTGTATCTGTAATACACAAGTATTAGTGGCAAAGAAGGAAACCCAGGATTCCTATAGAATGAAAGGAGAACAGTTCTTGTAAAACAGGATATTACCTTCAACAACTTCTCAGCATAGGAAAAGATCCCTTGCTTGAATCTGAATAAGATGTGAATGTTTTGGCCTACTTGTTAGAGAAAGCCAGAAAGTATGGATATATTCTTTATATTGAGGCTATGGAGAAAGTCACCGTATTAGTATTAATTTTTCAAATTTAAAATGCATACATTTTTTAAGCCAGTATTTTCATTTTTTTGTAATTATCTTCTAGTAAAAGTATGGGGAGGTTGGTAATGACAAAAGGATTGATTAGAAAACTTAATACAGCATCATTTGTGACAGCAAAATACTGGAAAGAAATTTAATGCCCCCAAAGGGCCAAGTTCAACAATTTTGGGTAAACTTTTTAATGTGATATTATGCAGTCTTTAAAATCTGAAACAGCATCATAGATTGACAATGTCTTCAAGATATATTCTTTGGCAACAAATCAACTTAGTTCCTGAAGCGTAATGTGTAGGGCAACTTATACCAGGATTTGCTTAAAAACAAATGAAATCATAGACATATCTATATGCTTCCATAAGCAAAAATTTCCTCTGAAGGGCTAGGCACAGTGGCTTATGCCTGTAATCCCAGTATGTTGAGAGGCCGAGTTGGGCGGATAACTTGAGGTTGGGAGTTCAAGACCAGCCTGGCCAAAGTGGTAAACCCCTGTCTCCCCTAAAAATACAAAAATTAGCCAGGTGTGCTGGCACACACCTGTAGTCCCAGCTACTAGGGACGCTGAAGCAAGATTATTGTTTGGATCCAGGAGGTGGAGGTTGCAGTGAGCTGAGATCATGCCACTGCACTCCAACCTGGATGACAAAATGAGACTTTGTCTCAAGAAGACAAACAAACAAAAACAAACAAACAAACCCTCTTTGAACGAAAGCAGAGCTCTGATAATGTTTTTCCTATGAGTAGAATTCGGGCCCCAAAATGAGACGAAGACTTAATTTTTGACTGATTGAAACAACTTTTTTTAAACCTTTTTTTTTTTCTGAAGTATATTGTATTCACTCAACTAAATGAAAATTAAATAATGGCATAAGTAGAAATGAGCACTATGTGAAAAGACAGAGGAGATTCTCAACTTTGGGGGAAATGTCAGGTGAGCTGACCTTGACATTGGTCAGATTTGGGAGAGAGCTGAGGATGGCAGTGCAAGAAGGGGGTGCTCTGTGATGAAAACCAGGGGCAGGAGTAGTTATGGGAGATGGACCCCGAGGGACTGCTGAGGCCAGGTCAATGAGAGCTGCCTCCTGTTTTGGGAACCCACAAAGCCTGGGTGCTGGGAGCTCCTGGGATGCTCACCTCATACTCATTGTAATGCACGTAGATGCACAGCTCAAATTGTTTGCCATCCTCAAAGGGCACGTAGTCTGTTGTCTCCTCCAACATCCATATGCCAAACTCACGCCTGTTCATGACCACATGATTGCCAAAGTGCACTCGGAAACGGAAGGCAATATCTGAGTCCTCATCCATGTCAGTGTAGAAATCCACCTGCAGCTGTGGGTCATTGCTGAGGGCAAAGCATGCAGAATGTTGGGCAGGTCCCTCCCTTGTGCAGACACACACTAGACATACACACAAATCCCTTCCCCATTTACCCGGGGAAAATGTCTCCCTGATAATACTGATGGCCAGGTCCCTGTGGGGATGCTTCAGCTCCTCGTGCCCGCAGCAGGGAGATTCTGTGCTCCTCACCCCCAGATGAAGATGGAGTCACAGCCACTGACCTGGGCCTATGACTTGTTCATTCCCTGAGAATTCTATGCCCCTTGATAAAGAGCCACAGCTCCAACCTACTGAGTGTCCTCCTTCCCTAGGCCCCGTGGCTGGTCCACATGATGCAGGTCTCATGCCTGGTGCTGGACGGACTCCAAGGACCGGCACCTGCATGGGGCCTCCATCCTGCCAGCTAGACATTTCCACATCACCCACACATAAGGTCAAGCCATCAGCAAATATTCTCCCTTCTTCTCCAACCCCTCCATTGGTCCATGGAGTACTCACATAAAAGAGTCGATCGGTGTCCCTTTGATTATCACGCAGGAACCAACAGACAAAGACACAGGCAGTTTGTATGGCACCTGCGAGAGTATTGAGACTAAGTGAGAGGTGCAGGGTCAGGTACAGCGTCCCCTCCTGTAACATATTCCCATGGTGCAGGAGGTTAGAGATGAAAGGGAGACTCTGTGGACTCTCCCCTTTCAGCCTACCACAGTCTGGGCCCCATATTCCTGAATATATGGTGGACCCATAGGTAAGAGTAAGGGTTCAGGAGCCAGGATGCCTGGATTCCGGTCGTCACTCTGCCTTTTACTAGCCGTGCAATCTTAGATTTGTTACTTGTACTCTTCCATCCCCGTTTTCCCTAGGACAAGGAGAATTATCAGGAATTTCTACTTTGTACGATGTTTTCCGTAATAGGGAGTTAATACATGTAAAAGTGTTACCCTAATCCCTGTCATGTGTAGGGCCTCTTAGGAGTGACCTAGCAGAACAGGGGAGTCCTCCTGAAACACTGACCTGCCTTCATTCTCAACTCAAAAATTAAAATAGGACTTGTAAATGTAAGAATGTAAACATTCACTCCAGTGGGAAACAACACTTGTTGAAAGAAAGAGAAATGATGAAAGAACAGGAAACCCTTGGGTGTGGGAGGCAAATGCATCGCAATCATCAAGGGAAATGGACGTCCTTCTCAGAAGGAGCACACACTGCTGATAGCATGGCCCCAGTACTTGCACAAATGAAGCCTGTGGGTCAGGGATGTAACTGGAGGGAATGATTGATTTCTACGATGACTACAAGTGGTTGAGATGATTTTTCTGTACTTTTGAGATAGATTCTTGCTCTGTTGCCCAAGTTGACATGCAGGGGTGCAATCATGGTTCACTGAAACCTCAAACTCCTGGGCTGCAGTGATCCTCACACATCTGCCCCCTCTTGAATAGCTGGGGAGAAAGGTGCCTGCCACTCTACCAGTCGAATATTTAAAGTTTTTTAAAGAAAGGGTCTCACTCTGATGCCCAAACAGGTCTCAAACTTCTGGCCTCAAGTTATCCTCTCATCTTTGCCTCCAAAATTGGTGGGATTATAGCCATGAGTCAGTGAACCCAGCTGCTGGGTTGATTAATATCCACCATAAGCTCCTTCTGAACTGAGATTTGTTCTTTCATGGGTGGAGAACAAGTTTAGTCTCAGTTCAGATAGAGCTTACAGTGGATACTTTACGTGATTCAGTCTCTGAAACCATGGCCTCTAATGTCCTTTCCTAGCAAACCAGTATCTGCACACCCTGCTGTCCCACAACGGGAAGAACTGGATGGGCTGGGGACAGGGAGGCTGAGCCTGGGAGGCAAGAGCCAGTGGTCACTCTGTGCAGACCCCACCTGAGAAACCATCGCCCTCATAGTCTGCATTCCTCTTCCCCACACTTACTGGGAAGAGACATCTACTGACCATACATTCCGCTCTCATAAGTGATCTGAAACAAGTCCTTGGTAACTCACAGTCCCCAAGATCCCCACCAGTTAAGCCACCTGGGATTCACATCAGAGGTGCTGCTGTGTGGGGAGAAACATTCACGTGTGCAGAAAGCCGCATGCATGATCCTACTTCAACATACAGTCACATCCCAGCACACACACACACACAGTCACACAGAGCCATGCCACTCACTGAGTCACACACACCTGCTCACTGTGCACATAACGATGCTCATGCACTGATCTGGCTGTGCTCACACACGTATTCACATCATAGACAGGAAACAAAGCCCACTCACTCCCTTACTCTCCATTCTGGGAGTCATCCAGTCCTGGGGGTCATCCACCTCCCACTTAAAGTCACATCATCTCAGCAGAGTTTACTCTCATCAGACATCACCTCACGCTCATAGAGGGTCACACTGGTCCAGGGTCCACACCCGAAGCCCCACAAGCATCTCAGACACCATAACCTCAGGGTTTCTATTCCGCACGTCATTAACTCTGAGTAAAGCATTCACAGTAGAAATGCTCATATTTTCTTCTCAGAAAATCTCCCATTTCTTTCTTGGTTTCTGTGACACGAAATTTTTGAAGGCTGTGCCTTTTCAACTCACGGGTAAAGAGGACATTGTTCTCCCCTTCTGGGCGACCTTCAGAATTGAGTCCAGTCTTCTGAGTGAATCTCTGAGTTGCAGCATTTAAATGACTCACTTCAGCCTTGCCCTCTGGCTTCATTCCGGATTCCAAGCTCCTCCCAGCAAGCTTTCCTTGCAACTTGAGAAAGGCTTAGGTGTCAAGAAGAAACTCAGTCACAACCATAGCTATTTGCAGGTCTATATCTGTAATGCAGTGGAAATGACAGTGGGGGAGGTACCAGGCTGTGGGTTAGTTTACGAGGGAAATGCATAGATAAGGATGATGGAGTGACAGGTAGTGGTTGTAAAGCCCAGCCTTTATGCCTCTCAAGTCTTCTCTCACCTATGCGGAATATACCCAGAAGGTGTACATTTTCCCAATTTGTACAATGGCTAAAAAAAAGTTGGAGATTTTGGGGAAATACATTTGCTCTAGAAGGTAATGGTTCTGTCTGCTTTTAAATGTTCTGGTAGAGCGCTGACTCTGTGGAGAGAAGTAGATAAATTTCTTGCATGAATCTATTCCACACTAGGCTGCTTGGCTCTGCCAGGTGAGGGCCACTCTTACCCGACTGTCACACACCTGGACTCTAGCTATACCCTCCCCTTTCTCTTGGTGTTCATGTAAATAAAAGTTTCAGAGACACTGTTTCTCCTGCAGATTGTGGGAGGAAGGTGAGATTGTGGTTTTTGTTTGATTTTTCTTTCCTTTTATTTTAGGTTCAGGGGTACATATGCAGGTACACTTGTGTTATGGAGTTTGTGGTACATATGATTTCTTCACCTGGGTACTAAGCGTAGTACTCAAGAGTTATTTTTTGTTTGCCCCTCTCCCACCTTTCACCCTCCACTCTCAAGTAGGCCCCAGTGTGTGTTATTTCCCTCTTGGTGTCCATGAGTCTCATCATTTAGTTCACACTGATAAGTGAGAACATGCAGTATTTGGTTTCCTGTTCCTGCATTAGTTTGCTAACAATAATGGCCTCCAGCTCCATCCATGTTCCTGCAAAAGACATAATATCATTCTTTTTAAGGACCGCATAGTATTCCATTGTGTACATGTACCACATTTTCTGTATCCAGTCTGTCGTTGATTGGCATTTGGGTTCATTCCATGTCTTTGCTGTTGTTCATAGTGTTGCAATGAACATGCATGTGCCTATGTCTTTATGGCAGAATGATTTCTATTCTTCTGGTTATACACCCAGTGATGGGATTGCTGGGTTGAATGGTAGTTCTATTGTTAGCTCTTTGAGGAATCACCACACTGCTTTCCACAATGGGTTAACTAATTTACACTGCCACCAACAATGTTTGAGTTCTCCCTTTTCTCCACAACCTTGCCAACATCTGCTCTTTTCTGGCTTTTTAATAACAACCATTCTGACTGGTGTGAGATGGTATCTCATTGTGGTTTTGATTTGCATTTCTCCAATGTTCAGTGATATTGAGCTTTTTTATATGCTTGTTGGCCACCTGTATGTTTACTTTTGAAAAGTGTCTCTTCTTGTCCTTTGCTCACTTTTTTTGTTTTAAAACAGGTCTCGCTCTGACACTCAGGCTGGAGTGATGTGGCACCATCTTGGCTCACTGTAACCTCTGGCTCCTAGGCCCAGGTGATTTTTCTCAGCTCAGTCTCCTGAGTAGCTGGGACTACAGGTGCATGTCGCCATGCTAGGTTGATTTTTTTCTATTTTTGGTAGAGATAGGTTTTTGCCATGTTACCCAGCCTGTTCTCAAATTCCTGGACTCAAGTGATCCACCAGCCTTGGTTGCCTGAAGTTCTGGGATTACAGGCATGAGCCACTGTGTTGAGTTCTTTACCCACTTTTTTATGGGTTTGTTTGTTTCTTTCTTATAAAGTTGTTGACATTTCTTATAGATGCTCAGATATTAGACCTTCTTCAGATACATAGTTCAAAAATATTTTCTCCTATTCTTTAGGCTGTCTGTTTACTCTCTTGATAATTTCCTTCACTGTGCGAAGCTCTTTAGTTTAATTAGATTCTGTTTGTCAATTTTTGCTTTTCTCCTAACTGCCTTTGACATCTTCATCATGAAATCTTTGCTCATGCCTATGTCCTGCATGGTATTGTCTTGGTTGTCTTCCAGGGTGTTTATAGTTTTGGGTTTTACATTTAAATCTTGAATTCATCTTTTGTATATGGTGTAAAGAAGGGGTCCAGTTTCAGTCTTCTGTATATGGCTAGCCAGTTCTCCCAGCACCATTTCTTGGATAGGGAGTCCTTTTTCCATTGCTTGTTTGGTCAGCTTTGTCAAAGATCAGATGATTGTAGGTGTGTAGCTTTATTTCAGGCTCTCCAATCTGTTCCATTGGTCTGTGTGTCTGTTTTCATACCAATACCATGCTGTTTTGGTTACTGTAGCCTTGTAGTACATTTTGAAGTTGGGTAATTTGATGCCTCCAGTTTTGTTCTTTTTGCTTAGAATTGCCTCAGTTATTTGGCTTTTTTTTTTGGTTCCATGTGAATTTTAAAATGGTATTTCCTCTAATTCTGTGAAGGATGTCATTCATAGTTTGATACAAATAGCGTTGCATCTGTAAATTTCTTTGGGCACTATGGCTGTTTTAATGACATTGATTTTTCTTATCCATGAGCATGGAATGTTTTTCTATCTTTGTGTCATCTCTGGTTTCCTTGAGCAGTGTTTTGTAATTCTCATTGTAACAGTCTTTTACTTCCCTGATTAGCTGTATTTTTAGGTATTTTTTTATGGCAAATTTGAATGGAATTGCATTCCTAATTTGTCCCTACCTGTCACCATTGTTAGCATATAGGAGTTCTAGTGATTTTTTCATATTGATTCTGTGTCCTGAAACTTTGCTAAAGTTGTTTATCAGCTTAAGGATCTTTTGGGTGAAGACTATGGAGTTTTCTAGATATAGAATCATGACATCCGCAAACAGGGATGGTTTGACCTCTCTTTGTATTTGGACACCCTTTCTTCCTCTCTCTTGCATGATTGCTCTGATCAGGCCTTCCAATATTATGTTAAACAGAAGTGAGGAGAGAGGGCACTGAAGAAATTGTGGTTTGAAAATCCAAGTTTACTTTCTGCTTTATTCATCATGGAGATTTTTGTCTATTGTCTATCAAATACAAAAGAAAACCAAACTAAATTCCTCTCTTACTCTGTCGTATTGGCCCCTCGCTTGCAAATACAGGTCGTAATGCACCAATGTTCAGCACCACGGACAGCGCCACAGGGGCCACAGCTTGGAGGTACTTGGGCACCAAGGACAATATTATCACCGAGTAGATTTATTCTGTGGGAGACTTCAACAAAAACTAAAAAACCTAAATACCTTCGAGAATGAAGGCTTTAGAGTCCAAGAATGAGCTTCTGTGTTTTGAGCAATGCCGTATTTGCTGAGAGAAGATCAGGAATTTTGGTTGAGGAGTATGAAAATGATGTTGAGTAGCTCCCCAGAGGCAATTCAAAAATTTTTTGTCGAACATTGGCCCCTGAACTCTATGTCATCTCTTTGTATCTCAGATTTCGTCCTGCCCACCCTGAGCAAAAGGTATTATCTGAGATAAAAATGAGTGTAACAAATGGCCCATGTGAGCTGAAATGAGCTGGTGAATATCAGTCAAGAAGTGGGAGTCACTGTGTGTGTTGCAAGGCCAGCATGTAGGACTCTGTAGGCTATTCAAATAAAATGGGTGTCATCCAGGGGCAAGCAGATGTGAAATCAAACTCATGTTCTGCTCAGGAAGTCATGGATTTCAGGATAGCCTTCATCCTCTCAGAGAACGAATTTTCTAATTCCCCAACAAATGAATTCCATGCTGGTGATGGGGCCTATAATCCACTATAAAAATGCATAATTGACCAGGACTGTGACAGGGATGATGTAAGGAGTAGAGTGTACCTAATCAGTACCAGAGAGTTTCCAATGAGAGGAGAGGAAATTTCAGTTCATACTGGAAAGAAACAAGGAAGAAAGGAATGAAGAGTATAATTCACTGTGCATTGACCCCTCAAGGTATCTGGATGTTAGGTTAGAGAAGCGGTACAGAGAGAGGCATACCCGTGAGTAAGGTTGGAGTTGAACGAGTTGTGGCAATGAATATGGGGAGAGAGGATGAGGATGATCAAAATGATGCCTGAGATGGGCCCAGCAGAAAAAAAGACTATTTGATGAGACCCTCTTCAATCTTCCTTGGTTGACTTTTAGGAAATATATTGTTTATCTTCTCCTATGTGGTTCTCTATATGCACTATAAAGTAGATAATCAAAGCTCTTGTAGTGGAAAAGGGACTGTCATTCTGCCATCTTGGTAGGAGCTCCAAGAAGGTAAGAATGGAGGATGAAGCCGGTTGCTGCAGGGAAACATTCCCAGAGAAAATGAAAAAAGAGATCTTGTTTGTTTCCTCAGTGATGTGGACCATGACTGTGGTTTATTTTCTTTCTGTACTTGTTTGTTTGAGTTTTTAATTTATGTACAAAGGGCTAACATGGTTTCTTTCATTATGTGGATGCCTTGGTTATCCATTCAAGGAAGACCTCTTAGTCGAACTTAATGAAATGTATATTCTTTAAGTACTTATGGAAACACTGGGGGCACATATTGAGGTAGTATTTCCGGAACAGGCTATGCTGGTTTGAGCAGATGCGACAAGAGTGAGAACCCAGGCTGAATTTCATAAGTGGCTCTAGCAGAGCTGCTGGTGACCCCTCTTGCTTCTCAGAGTGCTATGAGGCAAAAGATGCCATTTATTATCTTTGCCCCTCTAAAATATTTGTGTTCACTGCCTTTTCCTTTATCTGTTTCTGTCTTCTGTGATTGATTTGTATAGGGCAAAAATGTATCCCTTTAGTGCACATGTTGAGAGAAAGCGCACTTGATAGTTTGTTGTCACCTCACGGACATCTGAGAGTAATTGGATGATAAGATTCTGGACTTCAATCTGAGCCTGCTCCTGTAATTGTATTGCTCTCAGTGGTTCCTTACAGGGTTAGAGTTTTTGGTATGTGGGAAGCGTGTAAGCCCATATACACACTCACACATATAAACATGGAACTGAGTGGAAACAGTTGCCAAGGCTGACCCCTCAGGATCTACAAGTCAAAACAACAACAGCTTGTGGATTCCTCTTTGATTTAGGCTGCCTGGATGACTCAACTTGATCAATGTAATGTCATAGAAGTGATACGGTCTGCCTTTCAAAGCTAGATCCTATAATGCTCTGTACCTTCTCCTTGAGCCTTTTGGAAGGCTTTACTTGATGGAAACCAATCACCATCCATTAAGTCCAAGAACCATGAGACTCTCGTGATTTGAGGAAATTCAGGGCACTAATGGAGAGTTTAGAAAAAGAAGGAGATAGCCAGCCAGCCCCCAGGTGTTTACCCAGCCCTAGTGTTGAGTCAGACATGAGTGAAGCATCTCCTGGAATCCCAGCCTACAGATCCTTCAGAAAACGTGACTCCCACCACATGATCTACCAACCACATGAGTCCAGTAAACCTGCAAAGCTGGGAGAGATCAGAATAAGTAGTTGCTTTCAGCCAATATGTGTTGGGAGGTTTGCTGTGCTGCAATGCCTAAATTTAACAGCAGCAAAACAGTCTACTCACTGTGCCTGTGTGTATGAATTGTGTCTGTTCCAACAATTAACTACATATTTTCTCATATGAAAACCATGACCACTTGTTTCCAAAGAAAAATCCCAGAATTGTGTCCATATAAATTGGAAAAATATTTCAAGTATTTAGAAACAAGAACAATCAGGTTCATTGAAATAAATCATTAAACTTTTGTGATTCTCTAACTATTGCTTGGAGTGAAATTTTTTTGTGGGAAATTTGCCTTTTTTTTTTGAGAGAGAGTCTCACTCTGTCACCCAGGCTGGAGTGCAGTGGCATGAACTCGACTCACTGCAACCTCTGCCTGCTGGGTTCAAGTGATTCTCATGCCTCACCCTTCCAACTAGCTGGAATTACAGGCGCGTGCCGCCATGCCCAGCAAATTTTTGTATTATTAGTACAGATGGCATCGCCATGTTGGGCAGGCTGGTCTCACACTCCTCACCTCAAGTGATCTGCCCACCGCGGCCTCTGAAAGTGATGGAATTACAGGCATAAGCCACCACACCTGGCCAGGAATTTTTCATCTGTTTCTAAAGTTCCATCATGGCAGTCTGCACAGAGTGAGGCACAGCGTTCATATACAGTAAACATCCTTGGAACAATGGATAGAATTAAGATATTCTACCTGATTGTCCTAACGTTACAGTTTCTCCTTAAAACAACCAGTTATACCTGTGTGGCTGTAGAGCTACCCAACATTTGCAGTGAGTCATCTGAGATTGGGTAAGGATTTTAGTTGAGTGCTTGACATCAACTATGTGCTATAGAAGGATGCTGTTTTTAATTTCTCAGACATTCCAGGGACCGTGTCACTCACTCCTCGAGTCATAGGAAGGTTTTTACTCTTCGATGTTTTAATGCTTCACATGTAATCCTTCAGCCCCTCTAGGGATGACTACCAAATCCTGGAAAGTTTGGTGAACTTTTAATGACCAATTGTATAGGAAGGATTGAAGAGGGATTATTCTGTTAACAGGCTCTTGGAATCCCATGGTCATGTAGAAAGAGGGATTCTTCAACAACAAGGATTGTGGTCATCTCTTTCAACTGCAGATAGACATTGAGGTCATGGAGACTTCTTCACATCCAGAGCATATTCACAGATGCTGGCAGGAGTCGATGGGCAAATATGTAACAGTGTTGGCCATTTACCGTTACATACAAGAGGAAAAAATGCATCAGAAAGAGAGTACACCACCAAACAAACTTTCAGCCTCCTCTTCACTCTGTCCTAGTACTACAACTTCCCCTGAGAAAACTCCTAGTTAGACAACTGAATCCAGTAGACAAGCTTCTGTTGAGGCTCTACCACTCCATGTCATAAGGTCCCTGTTTGCTCAGCCTCCCCTCTAGCCTAGAAGATTTCCGTGGCAAGGGACTGTGCCCGTGAAGTTGAATCCCTGCATCTTGCACATGGCCACTCACAGGGTTAGTGCTCGACAATGTTCATTGAATGCATTCATTTCAGCTCCATGAACCATGACTGCCATTCACTGCTGAGGAATAGCCCAGATTTGGGCTAATGGTGGCAAAGAATGAAACCCAAGCATTCTTACAAAGGTAAAACAGGACAGGTATTATAAAACACAGAACATTATCTTCAACAACTTCTAAACATATGAAAAGATCCATTACTTAAATCTGAATACAATGTGAATGTTTTGGCCTACTCATTAGAGAATGCCAGAAAGTATGGATATATTCTTTATACTGAGGCTATAGAGAAAGTCATCTTATAAGTGTTAATGTGTCAAATTTAAAATGAACACATCTTTGAACCAGTTTGTTCATTTTCTTGTAATTGTCTTCCAATGTAAGTATTGAGATGTTTGTAATGACAAAAAGATTGATTAGAAATCTTAATAGAGCATCATTTGTAAGAGAAAATGTTGGTAACAACCAAAATGCCCATCAAACAGTCAAGTTCAATAATTTTGAGTAACCCTTCTAATGGAATATTATCCAATTTTTCACAGATGAGGAAGTACCAAGGATTGATGATGTCTTCAAGATATATTCGTTCACAGAAAATCACGTTACTTCCTAAAGTGTAGTGTGTAGAGCACTTATATCAGGATTTGCTTAAAAACAAATGAAATCACAGTGTATGCTTCCATAGGCATATATTTGCTCTGAAAGGAGAACAGAGCACTGGTAATGTTCTCAGGAGTAGGAATTGGTTCCAGGAGTGAGATGAATACTAAATTGTTGACTGGTTAAAACAATTTCATTTTTATGCATATTGTATTCATTCAGGCAAATGAAAATTTCAATAATGACATAAGTAGAAATGAGCACTATGAGAAAAGACAGAAGATATGCTCCAACTTGGGAGGAATGGCAGGAGAGGTGACCTTGACCCTGGTCAGATATGGGAAAAAAACCTGAGGATGGCAGTGCAAGCAGAGGGTGCTATGTGATGAAAAGGCCTGGAGCTGGAGTAGTTATGGGAGATGGGTTTCCAGAGACTGATGGGGCCAGGTCAGGAAGAGCTGCCTCCTGCTCTGGGAGTCCATGGAGGCTGGGTACTGGGAGCTCCTGGGGCACTCACCTGGTACTCAATATCCAGCACTATGATGGTCACTTCGAATTCTTTACCATCCCCAAAGGGCACATGATCGGATTTCACTTCACCCTTCCAGATCCCACCCTCACGGCTGTCCATGACCCCACAATGGCTGAAGTGCACTCACAAGTGGAAGGCGATGCCTGAGTCCTCACCAATGCTGATGTGTACATCCACCTGCAGCTGTGGCTCATTGCTGAGGGCAAAGCACACAGGGTTGTGGGCAGGTCTCTTCCTTGTGGAGCTCATATCAGACACACACAGAAATCCTTCCCACCTTTTCACTGGTAGAGTGAAGACTTGGTGCTGATACCGTAGGCATCAACCCTGTGGGGCTGCTTCAGTTCCTCCTGCCCTTGGGGTGTGAGATGCTCTGTTTCTCATCGCAAGATGGAAACTGAGCCATAGTCACTGACTTTGGTCTAAGAGTTGTCTACTCCCTGAAAATTCTATGCCCTTGACAAAGAGCCACAGCCCCAACACCTGAGTGACCTCCTACATAAGACCCCATGACTAGCCCACAGTGCAGCCACTGTAAGTTTCTTGCCTGGAGCTGGAGGGTCTCCAGGACCTCCACATGCATGGTGCCTCCATCTTGTCAACTAGACGTTTCCATATCACTAACACATGAGGTCGCCCCCTGAGCAAATATTCTCCCTTCTTCTCCACCCCACTCTTGGGCCATGGAGAATTCACATGAAAGGGAGGACTGGTGTCCCTCTAATTGTGATATAAGAACCAATGGTTAAGGACACAGCTGTGAAAGTGGCACCTCCTGTAACAGATATATCTGAGAGATCAAAGGACAGACTCTGAGGCTTCCCTGTCTTCATCCTACCACAGTCAGGGCCCTGTATTCCTGAAGAAATGGAGAACCCATAGGTAAGAGCAAGGGTTCAGGAGACAGGATGCCTGAATTCCAGTCTTCATTTTGCCTCTTACTAGCAGTGCCATTTTAGATTTATTACTTGAACTCTCCCTGCCTCAGTTTTCCTAGGACAAGGAGAATTATCAGCAATGTTTATTTTGTAGGGTGTTCTCAGTAATAGCTGAGTTATATATGTAAAACTTTTACCTTAATCCCTGCCATGCGTAGGGCCTGTTGGGGCGACCTAAAAGAAAGGGAGAGTCTCCATGGAACTCTAAACTGCATTCATTTTCACTCTGAAACGGCGCAAACAAGATGTGAGGATGTAAGAATTTAGAAATTCACTCCGGTGAGAAACAACACTTGTTGAAAGACAGAGGGAAATGATAAAAGAATAGGAAACCCCTGTGTGTGGATGACATGCATCACAATCATCACGGACGGTGAACATCCTTCCTAGAAGGAGCACACATTGCTGACAGCACAGCCCCAGTAGTTGCACACATGGAAAGTTTGGGCCAGAGACATAACTGGAGGGAATGATTGATTTCTACAATGACTACCAGTGGCTGATTTTTGTGTTTTTTTGAGACTGGGTCTTGGTCTGTCATCCAGGTGGACGTACAGTGGTGCAATCATAACTCACTCAAGCCTTGAACTCCTGGGCTGCAGGATCCTCCTCACTCTGCCTCCTAAGTAGCTGGGATGATAGTGCCCAACACTGTGCCCATGTGATATTTAAGGTTTTTGGGAGGGTCTCACTATAATGCTCAGGCTTGTCTCAAACTTTTGGCCTCAAGTTATCCTCCCATCTTGGCTTCCCAAAGTGGTGAAATTACAGGCATGAGACAGTGGACCCAGCCATTTTTCTTATTACTATGCACTGTAAGCTGTGTCTTAACTGAGGCTATACTTGTTCCTTCCTGGTTTGGGTGATCCAGTCCTTGAAACCAGGGTCTGCAATGTTCCTTGATAGCAAGCCAGGATCTGCCCACCATCCTGTCCTACAATGGGAAGGACAGACTGTGATGAGGGACGGGAAGAGACTTGAGGCTGGGAGGCAGAAGCTGGTGGTCACTCTGTGCAGACCTCACCTGAGGAAACATCACCCCATAGTCTGCATTCCTCTTCCCCACACTTATTGGGAAGAGACACCTACAGATCGTTCATTCTGCTCTCAAGAATGATTGAACATGAGTTCTCAGTAACTCCCAATTGCCAAATCCCCACTAGTTCTGCCGCCCAGGATCCACATTGACACACATGGGAGGATGCACAGCTGCTGCATCAGAGGAGCTGCTCTGTGGGGAGGAACCTTCATATGCACATGCATGCATGCTTTCTTCTGGAATCTGCAGGACAACAGTATCTCTGAAACTTTGATTGACATGGACACCAAGAGAAAGGAGAGGGTATAGCTAGATCCCAGATGTGTGATAGACAGATGAGAGCAGCCCTTACCTGGGAGAGCCAATGGTACAAGGCCACATGCATGCTCCTAGTTCAACACCCAGTCACATCCCAGCACACACACCCACAGTCACATACACCTGCTCACCATGCATATAAAGATGCTCAAGCACTTGGGCTGTGCTCACAGACACTCACTTCACAGTCATGAAGACAAAGCACACACACCCTTAACACTCACTCACACACCCACTCACTCTGGTGGGCCATCCGCCTCCCAACTAAAGTCACATCATCTCAGCAGAGTTCACTCTTATCAGACACCATCACACACTCACAGAGGGTTACACTGGTCCAGGGTCCACACCCCACACTCCACAAGCATCTCAGATTCCGTAGTCTCAGGGTCTCTAGTCCACAAAGACACAACTCTGAGTAGAGAATTCACAATAGAAATGCTCATATTTTTATCTCATAAAATCTTCCATTTCTTTCTTGATTTATGTGACTTGAGATAATTGAAAACTGTGCCTTTTCAACTCACCTGTAGCTCTGACATTTTTGCTTCTTCTGGGCAACTCTTCAGAATTGTGTCTGGGCTTCCGTGTGAATCTTTGAGTTGCAGCATTTAAATGGTCCCTGTCAACCATGCCCTCTGCTTTCATTCCTGATTCCAATTTCCTCTCAGCAAACTTCTCTTGCAGGGTGAGAAAGGCTCAGATGTCATGATGAAACTCAGTTAAAACCATAGCTGTTTGCCGGCCTGTGGCTGCAATGCAGCGAAATTGTACTGGGAGAGGTACCAGGCTGTCGATTGGGTTACTAGGGAAATGCATAGATAAGGATGATGGAGTAAGGAATAATGATTTTAAAGCGTAGCCTTTCTGCCCCTCAAACCTTTTCTGCACTAGGGAGAATCTACCCGGAAGGTATACATTTTACCAACTTGTACAAAAATAAAAAAAATTTTAAGGTGAGGATTCTTGGTAAAGTCATTGGCTCTAGAGGGTAATCACTCTTTCTGCCTTTAAACATTCTGGGACAGCACTGATCTTGATCGTCAGGATGATCTGGGAGAGAGGTAGAGAAAGTCCTTGCATGAACCTGCTCCACCTTAGGCCCATTGGCTCTACCAGATGAGGGCTGTTCTCATCTCTCTGGGCTCTAGCTGTATCCTCTCCTTTCCCTTGGTGTCCACATGAATCAAAATTTCAGAGATACTGTTTGTCCTGCAGATTCTGGAAGAAAGGTGAGTTTTTTTCTTTTTTAAAAAAACTTTTATTTTAGGTTTAGGGGTACATGTGCAGGAAAACTCGTGTCATGGGAGTTTGTGGTACAGATCATTTCATAATCCAGTTACTAAGCCTAGTACCCAATAGTCATTTTCTCAGCTCCTGTCCCTTGTTTTCTGAGGCTGCATAGAATACTATGGTGTATGTGTACAACATTTTCTCTATCCAGTCTGTCCTTCATGGGCATTGAGGTTGATTCCATGTTTTTGCTATTGTGCATACTGTTGTAATAAACATTCACATACATGTGTTTTTATGGTAGAATGGTTTATATTCTTCTGGGTATATACCCAGTGATGGGATACATGGGTTAAATGGTAGTTCTATTTTAGCTGTTTGAAGAATCATCACATTGCTTTCCACCATGATTAAACTAATGCCACCAGCAATGTGTAAATGTTCCCTTTTCTTTACAAGCTTGCTAGCATCTGTTATTTTTTAACTTTTGAATAGTAGCCATTCTGATTGGTGAGAGATGGTATCTCATTGTGGTTTTAATTTGCATTTTTTCTAACATTCAAGGATGTTGAGCTTCTTTTCATATGCTTTTTGGCCACATGTATGTCTTATTTTGAGATGTGCCTGTTCCTGTCCTTTGTCTACTTTTCTTTGAAACACGGTCTCACTCTGACACCAAGGCTGAAGTGCAGCAGTGCAATCTCGGCTCACTGCAATTTCTGCATGGGCTCAGGCGATCCTCCCATCTCAGCCACCTGAGTAGCTGGGATTACAGGTGCCCGCGATAACACTTGGCTAATTTTTCTAATTTTGGAGAGATAGGGTTTCACCATATTGTCAAGGCTGGTCTTTCCTGGGCTCAAGTGATGCAGCTGCCCCCAGCCACTTAAAGTGCTGAAATCACAGGCATAAGCCACTGCGTTCAGCCCTTTGCCCACTTTTATTTTGAGACGGAGTCTTGCTCTATCACCGAGGCTGGAGTGCAGCAGCGTGATCTCAGCTCACTGCAACATCTGCCTTCGCGTTCAAGCGATTCTCCTTCCTCAGCCTCTCAAATAGCTGCGACTACAGGTGTGTGCCACCACACCCGGCTGCTTTTTGTATTTTTATTAGAGAAGGGTTTCACCGTGTTAGCCAGAACGGTCTCAATCTCCTGACCTCATCATCCGCTCTCCTCCACCTCATAAAAGTGCTGGGATTACAGGCGTGTGCCACCACGCCTGGCCTCTTTGCCCACTTTTTTATGGGGTTGTTTGTTCTGTTCTTGTAAAGTTATTAAAATTCCTTATAGATGCTAGATATAAGACTTTTTTCAGATACATAATTTGCAAATATTTTCTCCCATTCTGTAGCTTGTCTGTTGACTCTGTTGATAGTTTCCGTTGTGGTGCAGAAGCTCTTCAGTTTAAATGGATCCGTTTGTCAATTTTTGCTTTTCTTGTGATTGCTTTTGGCATCTTTGTTATGAAAGTTTCCCCCATTCCTACATTCAGAATGATATAGCCTAGGTAGTCTTTCAGGGTTTTTATAGTTTTGGGTTTTACATTTAAGTCTTGAAACCCCTCTTGAATTGATTTTTCTACATAATGCAAGGAAGGGATTCGGTTTCAATCATCTGCATATGGCTACCCAGTTATCCCAAAACCATTTCTTGAATAGAAAGTACATTTTCTATTGCTTGTTTGGTCAGCTTTGTTAAAGATCACATGGTTGTAGGTGTGTGACCTTATTTCTGGGCTTTCTATTCTATCTCACTTGTCTCTGTGTCTGTTTTTGTACCAGCACCATACTATTCGGTTACTGTGGCCCTGTAGTATACTTTTAAGTTGGGTAAAGTGATGCTTCTAGCTTTGTTCTCTTTGTTTAGAAAGTCTTTGGTAATCAACTAATTCTTGGTTCCATGTGCATTTTAAAATAGTTTTATATTTTCTAACTCTGTGAGAAATGTCATTGGTAGTTCAACAGGAATAGCACTGAATATGTATATTTCTTTGGGCAATATGGCTGTTTTAATGATAATGATTCTTGCTATTCATGAGCATGGAATGTTTTTCCATTTGTTTGCATAATCTATGTTTTTTTAGGCAATGTTTTGTAATTTTCTTTGTAATGATCTTTCACCCACTGGTTAGCTGTATTCCTAGGTATTTTATTCTTTTTATGGCAATTGCGAATGGAATTGCATTTCTGATTTGGCCATATGCTTAGGTGTTGTTGGCATATAGGAGTTCTAGTTATTTTTCCACATTGATTTTGTATCCTGAAACTTTGCTAAAGTTGTTTACCACCTTAAGGATCATTTGGGTGGAGACTATGAGGTTTTCTAGATATGGAATCATGTCTGCAAACAGGGATGGTCTGACCTCTCTTTCTGTTTGGATACTCTTTCTTTTTCTCTCTTGCTCTCTCTTGCTCTTTCTTTCTTTCTCTCTTTCTCTCTTTCTTTTCTTTTCTTTTTTTCTTTCTCTTGCCTGATTGCTCTGGCCAGGACTTCCAAACTATGTTGAATAGGAGGGGTGAGAGAGGGCAGTGCAGACATTAGGGTCTTAAAATCCAAATTTAATTCCTGCTCCATTCATCATACATATTTAGAGCTGTGATTTATCAAACACAAAACAAAACAAAACAAAACAAAACAAAACAAAACAAAACATTTCTCTCTTAATTTTTTCTTTTTGGCCCCTCGTTTGCAAATACAGGCCCAGAAGCACCAGTGCTCAGTACCACGGACAGCACCACAGAGGCAACAGCTTTAGGGGACTTGGGCATCAAGGACAACATTATCAGAGTAGATTTATTCTTTGGGGGCTTTCAACAAAAACTGAAAAGCCCTACAGACCTTTCAGAAGGCAAGGCTTTAGAGTCCAGAAATACTGTCTTCTGAGCACTGTTGTATTTGCTGGGAGAAGACCATGAATTTGGGTTTATGTGTATGAAAAAGATGTTGAGTAGGTCCCCAGAGGCAAATCAGAAATCATTTGTTGAACACTGGTTCCTGGACTCTATGTCTTCCCCTTTCATCTGAGACATCTCTCTTGGCCACCATGAGCACAGGGTAGAAGCTGGTATAAAGATGAGTGGAACACATGGCCTATGTGAGCTGAACTGAGCTGGTGAATATCAGTTAAGAAAAGGCAGTCACTGTGTGTTTGTCTAGCAGGGACAGCATGTAGGTTACTGTAGGTAATTCAAATACAATGGGCATCATCCAGGGACATGGAGATATGAAATCAAACTCATGTTCTGATCAGAAAGTCATGGGTTCCAAGATTGTCTTTATCCACTCAGAGCAAGAATTGTCTAATTCCCCCAAAAATGATTTCCATGCTGATGAGGGGGGTCTATGATCCATCATCAAAACAGAGAAGTGAACAAAACTGTGAGAGGGATGATATAAGGAGGAGAGTGTATCTAACAAGAACCTGAGACTCTCCAGTGAGAGTGGAGGGAATTTCAGTTCATACAGGAAAGAAACAAGAAACAGAGGCATGAAAGTGTTATTTACTGTTCATTGACACGTCAAGGTATCTGGATGTTAGGTTAAAGGAAGGCAAAACGGGAGGCATACCCATGAGTAAGGTTGGAGTTGAACAAACTGTGGCAAGGAACAGGGGAAGAGAGAATGAGGATGATCAAAATTATGCCTTAGATGGGCCCTGCAGACAAAGTTGAGACCCTCTTCAATTTGCATTGTTTGGCTTTTAGGTAATATGTTGTTTATCTTCTCCTAAATGGTTCTCTATTTGTGTCATGAAATAGATGACAACAGCTCTTTTGGCAGGAAAAGGGTTTTCATTGTGCCATCTTGGTGGAAGCTCTAAGACACTGAGAGTAGAGTAGAAGGTGGAGCCAACTGTGGCAGAGAAACATTTTCAGAGAAGATGAAAATGGGGGTCTTGTTGGTTTCACCAATGATACGGACCAGTGATAGCTGCCTGTTTTTTTTTTTCTTTTCATTTTTAGAGTTGGTTTCTTTGTTTTAAGTTTTATTCATGGACAAAGAGCTAACATGGTTTTTTTTCACTGAGTGAATGTCTTGCTTATAAGTGGAAGGAAGATCACTTAGTCTAACCTAATGAAAACTATATCCTTTAAGTACTTATGGAAACAGAAGCAGCACATATCGAGGCAGTATTTTCAGACAAGGCCATGCTGGTTTGAGCAGATGCAACAAGAGTGAGAACCCTGGCTGAATTTTTGTGGGTGGCCCCAGTAGAGCTGTTGGTGACCCATCTTGCTTTCAGGGTGCTGTTTATTATCTTTTGCCCCTCTAAAATAAGTGTGTTCACTGCATTTTCCTGTATCTGTTTTAGTCTTGTATGTTTAATTTTATAGGGCAGATAATGTATTCCTTTAGTGCTTATGTTGAGAGAAAGTGCACCTGATAATTTGTAGTCACCTCATGGACACCAGATCCTGATTGGATGATAAGATGCTAGATTTCAATCTGAGCCTGTTCCTGTAAGTGTATTGCTTTCAGCTACTCAAGAGGCCAAGACCCTCTCAGCAAGGATTCCCCAAAGGCTGAGAAGGGGTAAGGTGTCAGAAACAGACTCAGTCACAACCACAACTGTCTGCAAGCCTGTGTCTGTGATGCAGCAGAAATGACAGTGAGTGAGGTACCAGGGGGAGGAAGGGGTCACCAGGGAAATGCACAGATAAGGATGATGGAGTGAGGATGAGGGATTGTGAAGTCCAGCATCCATGCCTCATTAAGCCTTCTCCTCACTCTGCATAATCTGCCAAGAAATTGCACATTTTCTTAATTTGTACAATGGTAAAAATAGTGAGGATTCTTGTAGAAATCATTGGCAATGAAAGATAACCCTTCCATTTGCCTATAGAGGTCCTGGGGGAACACTGTTCTTGATCCTAAGCAGGACTTATGGAGGAAGGTAGAGAAAACCCCTGTGTTCCCCTGATCCCACACTGGTCTCCTTGGCTCTGCCAGGTGAGGGCTGTTCCCATCTGCATCTCACACACCTGGGCTCTAGCTGCACCCTTTTCTTTTCATTGAGTGTCCATGGGAATCAAAATTTTCAGAGACACTCTTTCTCCTGCAGATTCAGGGAGAAAGTTGAGGTTCTTAAGTCTAGTTCTTGATTTGTGTGTTCCTTAGTTACAGACAATGTGAGGACAGGTGCAGGTACAGGTGATTGGACTTCAGTCATAATGAAGTCCTCTTCACCTGAGATGGAAGACTCAGGACTCCTCCTCAAGTTCTCTTTTCATGATGAAGGGAAGCATCCTTAAAACCTGTATTAGAATTTAAAGATGGAGTGAATTAGAATTCCCTTCCTCCTTTGCTTTCTTCTCCCTCTTACTTCACTTTTCTCTTCAGTTTTATCATCAGTGAATTTAAACCATTTATAGAAAAAAAATTGATCCTAGTTGCCAAAGAGATGTATATTATGATGAGTAACGTTTTTGAGGAACTGCATAATATATTCCACAGCAGCCACACCATCGTACACTCCAAACAGCAATGTTCAAGGGTTCCCATTTATTCATATCCTCACACTTGTTAGTTTTCAGTTTTTAAATTTAACAGCTGTCCTAATGAGTGTGAAGTGGTATCTCACAGTGGTTTTGACTTCCATTTCCCTAATGACCCATGAGGTGGTGTATGTTTTCTTGTGCGTATTGGTCTTTTGTTTGTCATTTGTTTTTAATTTTTGTGGGTACACAGTAGGGGTATACATTCATGGGGTACATAAAATATGATATAGGCATGCAAATAATAACATCACAGAGAGTAGGACATCTGTCTACTCAAGTATTTATCTTTTCTATTGCAAACAATCCAATGGGAGTTGTTTGGGTATTTTAAAATGTAAAAGTATATGACTACTGGATAAATGATGAAATTAAGGCAGAGATAAATAAGTTCTTTGAAACCAATGAAAACAAAGACACAATGTACCAGAATCTCTGGGACACAGCTAAAGCAGTGTTTAGTGGGAAATTTATAGCACTAAATGCCCACAAAAAAGTGGAAAAGGTCTAAAATCGACACGCTAACATCACAATTAAAAGAACGAAAGAAGCAAGAGCAAACAAATTCACATGCTAGAAGAAGGCAAGAAATAACTAAGATTGGAACAAAACTGAAAAAGATAGAGGTATGAAAAACCTTCAAAAAATCAATGAGGGGCGGGCGGAGCAAGATGGCCGAATAGGAACAGCTCCAGTCTCCAGCTCCCAGTGCAAGTGACACAGAAGACAGGTGATTTCTGCATTTTCAACTGAGGCACTGGGTTCATCTCACTAGGGAGTGCCGGACAATTGGTGCTGGTCAGCTGCTGCAGCCCGACCAGTGAGAGCTGAAGCAGGGCGAGGCATCACCTCACCTGGGAAGTACAAGGGGGAAGGGAATCCCTTTTCCTAGCCAGGGGAACTGAGACACACAACACCTGGAAAATCGAGTAACTCCCACCCCAATACTGTGCTGTACCAAGGGTCTTAGCAAACGGGCACACCAGGAGATTATATCCCACACCTGGCTGGGAGGGTCTCACACCCGCCCAGGGAGCCTCCCTCATTGCTAGCACAGCAGTCTGCGATCTAACTGCAAGGCAGCAGCGAGGCTGGGGGAGGGGTGCCCCCCATTGCTGAGGCTTAAGTAGGTAAACAAAGCCGCTGGGAAGCTCTAACTGGGTGGAGCTCACAGCAGCTCAAGGAGCCCTGCCTGTCTCTGTAGACTCCACCTCTGGGGACAGGGCACAGCTAATCAACAACAACAACAACAACAACAAAGCAGCAGAAACCTCTGCAGATGCAAACGACTCTGTCTGACAGCTTTGAAGAGAGCAGTGGATCTCCCAAC
>NW_012116710.1:6566437-6575766 GCF_000951035.1 Colobus angolensis palliatus
GGGTGCAGCACACCAACATGGCACAAGTATACATATGTAACAAACCTGCACATTATGCACATGTACCCTAGAACTTAAAGTATATAAAAAAAAAAATCAATGAATCCAGAAGCTGGTTTTTTGAAAAGATTACCAAAATAGATAGACTGCTAGCCAGACTGATAAAGAAGAAAAGAGAGAAGAATCAAATAGACACAACAAAAAATGATAAAGGAGATATCATCACTCCATCCCACAGTAATACAAACTACCATCAGAGAATACTATAAACACCTCTACACAAGTATACTAGAAAATCTAGAAGGAATGGATAAATTTCTGAACAGATACACCCTCCCAAAACTAAACCAGGAAGAAGTCGAATCTCTGGATAGATCAATGACAAGTACAGAAATTGAGGCAATAATTAATAGCCTACCAACCAAAAAAAGCCCAGGACCAGGCAGATTCACAGCTGAGTTGTACCAGAGGCACAAAGAGGAGCCGGTACCATTCCTTCTGAAACTATTCCAAACAACAGAAAAATAGGGATTCCTCCCTAACTCATTTTATGAGGCCAGCATCATTCTGATACCACAACCTGGCAGAGACACAACAAAAAAAAGAAATTTTCAGGCTAGTACCCCTTATGAACATCGATACAAAAATCCTCAATAAAATACTGGCAAACCGAATCCAGAAACACATCAAAAAGCTTATTTGCCACGATCAGTTGGCTTCATCCCTGGGATGCACGGCTGTTTCAACATATGCAAACCAGTAAGCATAATCCATCACATAAACAGAACCAGTGACAAAAACCACATGATTATCTCAATAGATGCAGAAAACGCCTCCAATAAAATTCAACACCCCTTTATGCTAAAAACTCTCAATAAACTAGGTATTGATGGAACATATCTCAAAATAATAAGAGCTATTTATGACAAACCTACAGCCAATATCATACTGAATGGGCAAAAGCTGGAAGTGTTCCCTTTGGAAACTGGCACAAGACAATAATGCCCTTTCTCACCACTCCTATTCAACATAGTATTGGAAGTTCTGGCCAGGGCAATCAGGCAAGAGAAAGAAATAAAGGATATTCAAATAGGAAAAGAAGAAGTCAAATTGTCTCTGTTTGCAGATGTCATGATGGTGTATTTAGAAAACCCAATTATCTCAGCCCAAAATCTCCTTAAGCTGACAAGCAACTTCAGCAAAGTCTCAGGATACAGAATCAATGTGCAAAAATCAGAAGCATTTCTATATACCAGTAATAGACAAACAGAGAGCCAAATCATGACTGAACTCCCATTCAGAATTGCTACAAAGTGAATAAAGTACCTAGGAATACAACTTACAAGGAATGTGAAAGATCTCTTCAAGGAGAACTACAAACCACTGCTCAAGGAAATAACAGAGGATACAAACAAATGGAAAAACTTTCCATGTTCATGGATAGGAATAACCAGGATCATGAAAATGGCCATACTGCCCACAGTAATTTATAGATTCAGTGCTATCCCCATCAAGCTACAACTGACTTTCTTCACAGAATTAAAAAAACTACTTCAAATTTCATACAAAACCAACAAAAAGCCTGTATAGCCAAGACAATCCTAAGCAAAAACAAGAAAGCTGGAGGCATCACGCTACCTGACTTCAAACTATACTATAAGTTTACAGTAGCCAAAACGGCAAGGTACTGGTACCAAAACAGATGTATAGACCAATGCAACAAAACAGAGACCTCAGAAATAATACCACACATCTACAACCATCTGATTTTTGAGAAATCTGACAAAAACAAGCAACGGGGAAAGGATTACCTATTTAATAAATGGTGATGGGAAGACTGGCTAGCCATATGCAGAAAACTGAAACTAGACCCCTTACTTATTCCTTATATAGAAATTATCTCAAGATGGATTAAAGTACTAAATGTAAGGCCTAAAAGAAAAAAAAAAAAAAACCCTCGAAGAAAACCCAGGCAATACCCTCAGGACATAGGCATCGACGAAGACTTCATGACTAAAACACCAAAAGCGATGGCAACAAAAGCCAAAACTGACAAATGGGATCTAATAAAACTAAAGAGCTTCTGCACAGCAAAAGAAACAATCATCAGAGTGAACAGGCAACCTACATAATGGGAGCAAATTTTTGCAATGTGTCCATCTGACAAAGGGCGAATATCAAGAATCTGCAAGAAACTTAAACAAATTCACACAAAAAAACAACAACCCCATCAAAAAGTGGGTGAAGGATATGAACAGACACTTCTCAAAAGAAGATATTTATGTGCCCACAAACATATGAAGAAAAGTTTATCATCACTGGTCATAAAATAAATGCAAATCAAAATCACGATGAGATACCATTTCACTCCAGTTGGAATGGTGATCACTAAAAAGTCAGGAAACAACAGATGCTGGATAAGATGTGGAGATAGGAACGCTTTTACACTGTTAGTGGAAGTGTAAGTTTGTTCAATCATTGTGGAAGACAGTGTGGCAATTCCTCAAGGATCTAGAACCAGAAATAACATTTGACCCAGCAATCCCATTACTGGGTATGTACCTGAAGAATTATAAATCATTCTACTATAAAGAAACATGCACATGTATGTTTATTGCAGCACTGCTCACAATATCAAAGACTTGGCACCACCCCAAATGCCCATAAATGATAGACAGGATAAAGAAAATGTGGCACATATACACCAAAGAATATTATGCAGCCATAGAAAAGGATGAGTTAATGTCCTCTGCGGGGACGTAGATGAAGCTGGAATCCATCATTCTCAGCAAACTAACACAGGAACAGAAAACCTAACACTGCATGTTCTCTCTCATAAGTGGGAGTTGAACAATGGGAACACATGGACATAGGGAGGGGAACATCACACACTGGGGCCTTTTGGAGGTTGAAGAACAAGCGGAGAGATAACTTTAGGAGAAATGCCTGATGTAGATGATGGGTTGATGGGTGCAGCAAACCACCATGGCACATGTGTACCTATGTAACAAACCTGCACGTTCTGCACATGTATCCCAGAATTTAAAGGATAATAACAATTAACAATAAAAATAAATAAATAGATAAGTACACAGGGATAAATATACCATAAAAACTGTTTTTCAGACACTGGGAAAAAAAGTCTCTTTTTTTTGTTTTTGTTGTTGTTTTTTTTTAATTGGAGTCCCACTCTTTCACCCAGGCTGGAGTGTAGTGGTGCAATCTGGACTCATTGCAACCCCTGCCTGCTGGTTTCAAGGAATTCTCATGCCTCAGTCTCCTGAGTAGCTGGGATTACAGGCATGTGCTGCTATGGCTGGCTAATTTTTGTATTTTTAGTAGACAGGGTTTCACCAGATTTCCTAGGCTGGTCTCAAACTTCTGGAGTCACATGATCTGCTCTTCTTGGCTTCCCAAAGTGCTGAGATTACAGGTGTGAGCCACCTTGTCTGGCCCTTGATGGGGCTCTTAAGCAGCTGCTTGCTCAAGTGGAGTCTGCTTCCACTGTGTAAATTGTCTTCAATAAATCTGTGCCCACTCTGTGGCATTTTGTTCAATTTATTTTTCCAATATGCCAAGGATGTGGACAATTCACATTTAGGACACTCTATCTGATAACATCCATATAGAAAAAGCACCTCCATGAGAACCAAGAATCAGGTGAGCCCTCGTAGTACCTGTTTTTAACTCTGTATTGCTGAAAGAGGCATTGAAGTGATAAGAAAAACAGTGTTGTAACTCCAGTCTTGCATGCCAACTGAGGGAGCACTTAAAGCAGCCTTAGCCAGGGGAATCTTTGATCCCATTGGCTGGAACTTGAATTCCAGCAAACTCTACAGTGCTCTGGGGCTCCAAGTAACCTTGAAAGGTTGTCTAAGGGCATTCCATATGGTAAAGAGTTTTATTCAAATGGAACATCTGACTATCCTAAATATATATGCATTCAGCACAAAAGCACCCAGATTCATAAAGCAAGTTCTTAGAGACCTTCCAAGAGACTTTGAATAATAGAATTCACAGTAATAGTGAGGGACTTCAACACCCTGCTTACAGCATTAGAAAGACCATTGAGGTAGAGAATTAACAAAGACATTCAGAACTTAAACTCAGCACTTGATCCATGGACCTGACAGACTTCTCCAGGACTTTGCACCCAAAAAACAACAGAATATATGTTTTTCTCAGAACCAAATGGAACATACTCTAAAATTCACCACATAATCAGACATAAAATACTCCTCAGCAAATGGAAAAGAATTGAAATCATAGCAGTCCTTCTTTCAGATTACAACACAATAAAATTAGAAATCAAGACTAAGGAAATCACTCAAAACCATACAATGACATGGAAATGATGGAAATGGAATAGCTCCACTACTAGATGACTTTCAGGTGAATAATGAAATTAAGTCAGAAATTGAGAAGTTGTTTTTGAAACTAATGGGAACAATGAAACTAATGAGAAAAATAATACAACATACCAAAATCTCTGGGACACAGCTAGGGCAGTATTAAAAGGATTATTTATAAGACTATATGCCCACATGAAAAAGTTACAAGGATTTCAACTTAGCAACATGACATCACACCTAAAAGAACTAGAGAATGCCTACCATGTGACGATTTTGAAAAAATTAATTTTGAAGTTAAAAAAGAGTCGAGAACCAAGAGCATGCCAACCTCAAATTTAGAAGACAAGAAATATCAAAAATCAGAGCTAAACTGAAGGACACTGAGGAACGAAAACAGTCAAAGTAGAATGAATCCAACAGTTCATTTTTTTTTAAAGTGACAAAATAAACTGCTTGCCAGACTAATAAACAAGAAAAGAGAGAAGATTCAAATAAACACAACTGGAAACAACAAAGGGGATAGTACCACAGATGCTACAAAAATATAAACACCCATCAGGTAGATTATAAACAGTTCTATGCATACAAACTAAAAAATCTACAGAAAATGGATACATTCTTGGATACATACACCTGACCAATACTGAACTAGGAAGAAACTGAATCCCTGAAGAGACCAACAATGAGCTCCAAAATTGAATCAGTAATAATAAGTCTACTACCCAAAAAAGGCCCAGGACCAGATGGATTCACAGCTGAATTCTACCAAGTGTACAAAGAAGAGCTAGTATCATTCCTACTGAAAGTATTCCAAAAAACTGAGGAGGAGAGATACCTGCCTAACTCATTTTGTGAGGCCAGCATTATCTTGATATCAAAACCTGGCAAGACACAACAACGACAACAAATTTCAGGCAAATATCCTCAAGGAAGATCAATAAAAATATCCTCAATGAAATACTGGCAAACTGAATCCAGCAGCACATGAAAAAAGCTTACCCACCATGATCAAGTAGGCTGTACCCCTGGCATGCAAGGTTGGTTCAACATATGCCAGTCAATAAACTTGATTCGTCACATAAACAGAGCAAAAGACAGAAACTACATGATTATCTTAATAGATGCAAAAAAATCTTTTGGTAGAATTCAACACCTTTTCATGTTAAAAACCTCAATCAACTAAGTATTGAAGGAATATACCTCAAAATAATAAGAGTCATCTATGACAAACCCACAGCCAACATGAGAGTGAATGGGCAAAAGCTCGAAGCATTCCCCTCTAAACTGGCACAAGACAAAGATGCTCTCTCTCACCACTTTTATTTAACATATTATCGAAAGTCCTGGCCAGGGCAATTAGATAAGAGTAAGAAAAAAGGGCATCCAAACAGGAAGAAAATAAGTCAAACTATCCTTGTTTGCAGGCAACATGATTCTGTATGTAGAAAACCCCATAGTCTCAGCTGAAAAGGCCCTTAAGCTGACAAACAACTTTAGGGAAATCCAGGATAAAAAATCAACATACAAAAATCTCTATCATTCTTTCTTACAACAGCTAAGATGGGAGCCAAATCAGTAACACAATCACATTCATGATTGCCACAAGAAGAATAGAATACCTAGAAATACAGCCATCTAAGGAGGTGAAATATCTGTACAATGAGAATTACAAAACAGTGCTCAAAGAAATCAGAGATGACACAAAAAAATGGAAAAACATTTCATGTTCATGGATGGGTAGAATCAATATTGTGAAAATGACCATACTGCCAAAAGCAATCTATAAATTCAATGCAATTCCCATCAAAATACCACCATCATTATTCACAGAACTAGAAAAAATAATTCTAAAATTTATTTGGCACCAAAAAAGAACCTGCATAGCCAAAGCAAGGCTAAGCAAAAAGAATAAATCTGGAAGCATCACATAACCTGATTATAAACTATACTATAAGGCCATAGTCATCAAAACAGCACAGTACTGGTATAAAAATAGGCACATAGACCAATGGAACAGAATAGAAAACCCAAAAATAAACCCAAACATTTACAATCAACTGATCTTTGACAAAGGAAATGAAAGCACAAAGTGGAGAAAGGACACCCTATTTAACAAATGGCGCTGGGATAATTGGCAAACCACATGTAATGTAAGAGAATGAAACTGGATCCTCATCTTTCACCTTATACAAAAATCAACTGAAGATGGATTAAGAACTGAAATCTAAGAACTGAGATCTAAGATCTGAAACTATAAAAATTCTAGAAGATAACATCGGAAAAACCCTTCTAGACATTGGCTTAAGGGAAGATTTTATGACCAAGAACCCGAAAGCCAATGCAATAAAAACACAGATAAACAGGAGGGACTTAATTAAACTAAGGAGATTTTGTATGGCAAAAGGAACAGTCAGCAGAGTAAACAGACAACCTACAGAGTGGGAGAAAACATTCACGATCTGTACATCTAACAAAGGACTAATATCAAGAATCTACAATTAATTTATACAAACCAGCAAGGAAAAAAAACCAAATAATCCCATAGAAAAGGGGGCTAAGGACATGAAAAACCAATTCTCAAAAGAAGATATGCAAATGAGCAACAAACATATGAAACAATGCTCAACATCACTAACCATCAGGGAAATGTAAATCAAAAGCACAATGCGATATCACCTTACTCCTGCAAGAATGGCCATAATAAAAAATCAAAATAATAGATATTGGAGGGGATGAGGTGAAAAGAGAACATTTTTACACAACTGGTGGGAATGTAAACTAGTACAACCACTAGAGAAAGCAATGTGGGATGCCTTAAGGAGCTAAAAGTAGAACTACCATTTGATCCAGCAATCTCACTACTTGGTATCTACCTGGGGGAAAAGAAGTCATTATACAAAAACGATACTTGCATCCGCATGTTTATAGCAGCATAATTCACAATTGCAAATGTGTGAAACCAGCCCAAATAACCATCATATAATGAAATACTACTCAGCCATAAAAAGGAATGAGTTAATGGCATTAACAGCAACCTGGATGGGATTGGAGACCATTATTCTAAGTGAAATAACTCATTAATGCAAAATGAAACATCATACGTTCTCACTCATAAGTGGGAGCTAAGTGATGAGAATGCAAAGGCATAAGAATGATACAATAGGCTCTGGGGACTTGGGGGAAAAAGGGTGGGAAGGGGGTAAGAGATAAAAGGCTACAAATTGGGTTCAGTGTGTACTGCTCGGATGATGGGTGATCCCATATCTCCCAAATCTCCATTAAGAGAGTTACTCAGGGAACCACATACCGCCTGTTCCCCAAAAACCTATGGAAATAAAAAAAAATATATTAAAAAAAGATCACAGTGGAGAAGAGCACGTAGGATAAGAGATATCATTATGACCATCTTTGTAAAATACCATTTGCCACATTCTTCAAGGCAAAATTTAAAAAAAAAAGAGAAAACACTGCTCAAAGAAATCTGAGGTGAAACAAACAAATAAAAAAAATTCCACGCTCATGGATAGGAAGAACCAATATCATTAACAGGGCCATAATTTCCAAAGCCATTTGTAGATCCAAAGCGATTCCTATAAAATTGCCAATGACATTATTCAAAGAGCTATGTAAAACTATTTAAAAATTCATGTGGAACAAACAAAAAGCCCAAATGATCAAGGCAATCCTAAGCAAAAAGAAAAAAACTGGAGACATCATGCTACTTGACTTCAAACTACACTATGAGGCTACAGTAACCAAAACAGCATAGTATTTGTAGAAAAACAAACACATATGGAACAGAGAGACCACAAAGAAGCCCACAAACCTGCAACAATCTGATCTTCTACAAAGCTGACAAAAACAGGTAATGGGGAAAGGACTCCCTATTCAATGAAAGGTTCTGCGATAACTGTTTAGCCATATGCAGAAGATTGAAACTGGATCCCTTCCTTATACCATTCACAAAAATCAACTTAGGATGGATCAGAGACTGAAATGTATTACCCCAAACTATAAAACCCTAGAAGGCAACCTAGGCAATGCCATTCTGGATATAGGAATGGGGAAAGAATTCATGATGCAGATGACACAAGCTATTGTACCAAAAGCAAAAATTGACAAATGGGATCTAATTAAACTAAAGAGCTTCTGCATAGCAAAGGAAAACTATCAACAGGGTAAACAGGCAACCTACAGAATGGGAGAACATTTTTGCAAACTACGCATCAGACAAAAGGCTAGCATTCAGCATCTATAGGGAACTTAAATATACAAGGAAAAAAAAAAACAATTTGATTAAAAAGTGGGCAAGAGATATGAACAATCACTTCCTAAAAGAAGATATACATGTGGCCAACAAACATATGTGGAAAAGTTCAACATTTCTGATTATTAGGGAATGCAAGTCAAAACAACAGTTTTGATACCATCACATATCAGTCAGAACAGCTATTATTAAAATGTCAAAAAGTAATAGATGCTGGCAATGTTGCAGAGAAAAAGGAATGCATATTCACTATGGTGGAAGTGTAAATTAGTTCAATCATTGTGGAACACAGTGTGACAATTCCTCAAAGACCTAAAAACAGAACTATCAATTGACCCAGCAATCCCATTACTAGGTACATACCCAAAGGAATATAAATTGTTCTACCATAAAGACACATGCACATGTATGTTTGTTGCACCACGATTCACAATAGCAAAGACATGGTATCAGTCTAAATGCCCATCAATGGTAGACTGAATAAAGGAAAATGTGGTACATATACACCATGGAATACTATGCAGCTATAAAAATAATGAGATCGGCCGGGCGCGGTGGCTCAAGCCTATAATCCCAGCACTTTGGGAGGCCGAGACGGGTGGATCACGAGGTCAGGAGATCGAGACCATCCTGACTAACACGGTGAAACCCCATCTCTACTAAAAATACAAAAAACTAGCCGGGCGAGGTGGCAGGCGCCTGTAGTCCCA
>NW_012116710.1:6575816-6592842 GCF_000951035.1 Colobus angolensis palliatus
CTCCAGAGGCTGAGGCAGGAGAATGGCGTAAACCTGGGAGGCGGAGCTTGCAGTGAGCTGAGATCCGGCCACTGCACTCCAGCCCGGGCGACAGAGCAAGACTCTGTCTCAAAAAACAAAACAAAACAAAACAAAACAAAAATAATGAGATCATGTCTTTTGCAGGAACAAATATGGTGGGTCAGACCTGCTTCTTGACAGACAGCCAGGATTCACAGAAAACTGGAGGCCATGGTTAAGTATTCACTCTCTGCTAAGGCACAGTAGCAAGGCAAATGCTTTTTCTCAAATGGAGAGAAGTTATCCACAAAGGATGGCATGTCTTTACTCCACATTTTCCAGATCTGTGCTATGACTCTCCTGTAGGAGCCTGCCAAAATTTCCAAGAGGATCTCTACCTGCCACTGACACTTCTATCAAAGAGCATTGAGTTTTCAGAGAATAGACAACTCATAACCTCAGGTCAGTGACTGTGGCTCAGTTTCCATCTGGGGACGAGGGGCAGAGCATATCTATGCATGGGGGAACAAGGAGCTGAAGCAGCCCCACAGGGATGAGGCCTGTAGTATCACCAGGAAGGCTTCTGTCTGTCCTGGGAAAGGTGGGAAGAGATTTGTGTGTGTGTCCTGTGTGTGCACTACACGGGAGGGACCTGCCCAACATGCTGTGTGCTTTGACCTCAGCAAGGACCCACAGCTGCAGGTTGATTTCCACACTGGGACAGATAAGAAGTCAGACATTGCCTTCCATTTTGGAGTGTGCTTTGGGAATTGAGTGGTCATGAACAGCATGTGTGTGGAGCCTGGAAGCATTACAGAAAATCTGAGGGTATGCCCCTTAAGGATGGCAAACAATTTGACCTGCACATCTCAGTGCTGGACAAATGAGTACCAGGTGAGCGTCCCAGGGGCTTTCAGTGTTTGGCCTCCCTGGGATCCCGGAACAGGAGGCAGCTCTCCGTAAGCTGCTCCCAAGGTGGCCCCAAGAGTCCCTTGGGGCCCATCTCCCATAACTGCTCCTGCCCCAGACTTTTCATCACAAAGCACCCTCTGCTTGCACTGCCATCCTCAGCTCTTTTCCCAAATTTGACCAAGGTCAAGGTCATCTCACCTGTCATTTCCCCCAAAGTGAAGAATCTCCTCTGTCTTTTCCCATAGTGCTCATTTCTAGTGATGATGTACTTACATTTTCATTTATCCGAAATGGAGAAAATATGCATGTAAATAAAATAGTTTTAGTGAGCCAAAAGTTTAGTCTTTCTCTCAGTATTGAGCCCCAATGTTACTCCCCAGTACAATAATATTACTGGCTTCTGTACTCAAATTATGGAGATAATCTGCTTACAGAAATATAGATTTATGTTTTCATTTCTTTCTGAACAAATGTACTTTAGGAACTGGGGTCGACTGCTTGTCAAACACTATATTTTGCAAAGTCATCTATTTATGGTGCTGCCTCAGTTTTTAAACACTGCACAATATTCCTATAGAATGGTTACCAAAAATTATTGAACTTGACTCCTTTGATGGACATTTAGACTGTTTCCAGTATTTTGCTCTCACAAATGATGCTGTATTAAGCTTTCTAATCAATCTTTTTTGTTATCAAACTCCCAGTAGTTGTATTAAAGAATAATTACAAAGAAATGAAATAACTGGCTCAGAATTGTGAGCATTTTAAATATTGTACATTAACACCTAAAAATTGACTGTTTTATAGCTTTAGTAATAAATAATATTTCCAACCTTCCTGACATTTTCAAATGGGTAGACCCAAAGATTAACATTTTGTTCAGATTTAAGTGAGTAATCCTTTAATATGCCTATGAGTTGTTCAAAATAATATACTATGTCTTGCAATACCTATTCTGTTCTTTCTCTCTAAAAACACTTGAAATTCATTCCTTGCTACCCCCTTGGCAGCCCTGGGCAACTCCAAATAGAAAGTGGGCAACTCCAAATAAAAAGTCTACATTCAATGAACATTGTTGATCACGAACCCTGTGTGAACCCCTGTAGAAGATGCAGGGATTCAAATTCATGACACAGAGTCTGGCATATTCCAGGCTAGAGAAGAGGTTGAGCAAACAGGAACTGTGTGACACAGAGTGGTAGAACTTCCCTGGAGTAATGAGAGGAAACATGGGAAATAAAATGAACAACTGTCGGAAATAGGCACAAAGGTAGTCTGTAGATAGAAGTATGTCTACTGGTTTCTGATGTATAATTGGGAGTTTTCTGGTTGGTTGCTATAGGCATTAGGGCTGAGGGGAGATAAGACTGATAGCTTGTTTTGTTGCACGCTGTATTTCTGATGCATTTTTCCACTTGCAGGTAGTGGTCAATGACAAACAGTGTTACAGTTTTGCCCATCAACTCCCATCATGTTACGTGAACATGGTGCAAGTGTGGTGGGATGTCTTCCTGACCTCAATGTGTGTCTATGATTGATGGTGATGTCCACACTCCCTGTTACTGAGGAACAACAGAAACTCCCCATTTCTCTGTGATTGTGGTATCCCAGAGCCTGCTAAGAGAATGATCTCTCCTCACGCCTTCCTCTACACATGGTCATCAAAAATTCACTAAAATATCCAGGATCTGGTTCTTACTTTACTGGGGAAAAGATAAAGTGGCACAGACACACAAGTGAAACAGGCAGTGAGTCACAACACTACTGGAATGTCTGAGATGACAAAACAAACAACATTCTCTACAGCCCATACTTAACGTCAGACACTCCGAACTAAAATTCTTCTTTCATTTTAGATGACTCATTGCAGTGAAATGTTAGGTATCTGTTTACAACCACACAGGCTTTGGGGAGAGACTTTGTAATTTGAGGAAAGTCAGGTGAAATATCTTAATTCTTCGCTCATCCTAAGAATGTTTCTTGTGTCTTGAAACTGCCTGGAATTGTGTGGGATACATTGGAGGAATTGGAAGAAAAATTTGAGAATGTTTACATCTAAATTTTCAATCCAAGCAATAGTTAGAGAATCACAGTTCAATGATTTCCTTTTAAGAATCCATTGTTTTTCAAAATAATTTTCTGATTTTTCCATTTTATGTGGGCAGAATCCTGAGATTTCTCTTTGTAAACAAATGGTCATGGTTTAAGATCAGAAAATAAGTGGTTTATTGGTGGAATGAACACAATTCATACACATGGGCACTGTGAACAGATTCTGCTTTGCTGCTGTTACTGTTGGCATTGCAGCAGAGGCAACCTCCCAACACGTGTTGGCTTAAATCAATCATTTATTCTGATTTCTCTGAGTTTTGAAGGTTTAGTGGACTTGGGTAGGTGATAGATTATGCGGTGAGTGTCTCGATTTTAGAAAGATCTATAGTCAGAGATTTCACGAGATGCTTCACTCATGCCCAACTCAACATTAGGGTGGCTGAACACCTGGTGACTGGTTATTTGTTTCCCTCCCTATCTTATCTCCACATTAGTGCCTTGAATTCCCTGAATTCCTGAAATCAGAATCAATGATTGGCTTCCACCAATGAAAAGCTTCCAAAAGTCTCATGAAGAAGGTGCAAGGCATTGTAGGCCTTAGCTTTGAAAGGCAGACAGTGTGACTTGTATGACATTATATTGATCAAGGTGTCATGCAGAAGCCCAAATTAAGGAGAGGGAACTCTACAAGCTATGGTTGTTTTGACTTGTCATCATCGTTGGGCCGTTTGTGGAAATTATTTCCACTTAGCCCCCACTGGCTCATACGCTTCCCACATCCCCAAAACATTTACCTTCTAAAAAACCACAGAAACCAATACAATACAAGAACAGGCTCAGAATGAAGTTCAATATTTTATTATTTAAATCAGGACCTGATGTTTATGAGGTGAGAAAAAATTATCAGGTGCACTTTCTCTCAACATGTTCACTAAAGGGATAAATTATCTGCCCTGAACAAATCACACACACAATACTGAAAGACATAAGAAAAATGCAATGATTGTATCTATTTTATAATGTAAACAGAAAATAGACAGCAGTCATTGGTTTATATCATTGCTGAAACCAGTCAGATGCCTAATTTCATTTCTTCTGGGAATGTTTTTCTGCAGCAATTGGCTCCACCCTCCGTTCTCAACTTCTCAGAATTCCCACCAAGATGGCAGAATCACAGCCCCTTTCCCTCTACAAGAGCTGTGATTATCTTCTCCGTTGCACATCTGGAGAACCACTTAGGAGAAACAACATATTACCTACAAATGAAAGAATGCAAATTGAAGAAGCTTCCATCAAACGGTCTCTCTTGACAGGGCTCATCTCAGGCATCATTTTGATCTTCCATATTATCTCCCCCAATGTTCATTGCAATAGTTCATTCAACTCCAACCCTACTCATGGGTGTGCTTCTCTTCTCACTCATCTTTAACCTAAATCCAGACACCTTGAGGTGCCAAAGCACAGCTAATCATGCTCTGCACACTTTTCTCCCTCATTTCATTCCAGTGTGGAATAAAATTCCCTCCTCTCTTACTGGAAACTCTTGGGTTTTGAATAGATACACTCTTTTTTGTACACCTTCCCTCTCTCAGTCTAGGTAACTTTTATATTTGGTAATGGATCATAGGCCCCTTCACCAGCGTGGAATTAATTTCTTGTGGAATTAAGCAATATTTGCTCTGAGTAGATTAAAGTCATCCTGGGACCCATGGCTTGCTGAGCAGAAAATGCTTTTGATTTCATATCTACTTGCCCCGTGGCTGGTGGCTATTTCATTTGAATAACCTATACAGTCCTGCATGTTGGCTTTTATTTATTTTTATTCTTCTTGAGTGGGAGTCTCGCTCTGTCGCCCAGGCTGGAGTGCAGTGGCACGATCTCAGCTCATTGCAAGCTCTGCCTCCCTGGTTCACGCCATTCTCCTGCCTCAGCCACCCGAGTAGCTGGGACTACAGGTGCCCGCCACCACGCCCGGCTAATTTTTTGTATTTTTAGTAGAGACGGGGCTTCACTGTGTTAGTCAGGATGATCTCGATCTCCTGACCTCGTGATCCGCCCACCTTGGCCTCCCAAAGTGCTGGGATTACAGGCGTGAGCCACTGCACCTGGACACTTGTTGGCTTTTCTATACAAACACACAGTGACTGCCCTTTCTTGAACTATATTTATCAGCTCAGTTGAGTGCACGGTGGGCACTGGTTATGCTCATCTTTATCTCAGATACTACTCTGTGCTCATAGTGGCCAGGAATCATGTCTCAGATACAAAGTGACAACATAGAGTTCGGGAGTCAATGTTCAATAAATAATATTTGAATTTCCTTTGGAGACCTATTCCATAACTTTCTTTCTCCTCAATCAAAATTCCTGATGTTCTCCCAGCAAATAGAGCTTTGCTCAAAAAACAAAAAGTCATTTCTGAACTCTAAAGCCTTCCCTTCTGAAAAGCCTTTAAGTCTTTCCAGTTATTACTGAAGACCTCCAAATAATAAATCTACTCCGTGACACTATTGTCCTTGATGCCCAAGTGCCCTAAAGTGTTTTTTTCTTTTTTTAAACCTCGGTGGTACTGTTCATGGTGCTGAATATTGGTGCATCTATTTGCAAGTGAGAAGCCAAAAAGACAGAATAACAGATGGGTTTTTACTACCATCAGAGTGAACAGGCAACCTACAGAATGGGAGAAAATTTTTGCAATCTACTCATCTGACAAAGGGCTAATATCCAGAATCTACAAAGAACTCAAACAAATATACAAGAAAAAAACAAACAACCCCATCAAAAAGTGGGGAAAGGATATGAACAGACATTTCTCAAAAGAAGACATTCATACAGCCAACAGACACATGAAAAAATGCTCATCATCACTCGCCATCAGAGAAATGCAAATCAAAACCACAATGAGATACCATCTCACACCAGTTAGAATGGCAATCATTAAAAAATCAGGAAACAACAGGTGTTGGAGAGGATGTGGAGAAATAGGAACACTTTTACACTGTTGGTGGGATTGTAAACTAGTTCAACCCTTATGGAAAACAGTATGGCAATTCCTCAAGGATCTAGAACTAGATGTACCATATGACCCAGCCATTATAAATTATTCTCCTACAAAGACACATGCACACGTATGTTTATTGCAGCACTATTCACAATAGCAAAGACTTGGAATCAACCCAAATGTCCATCAGTGACAGACTGGATTAAGAAAATGTGGCACATATACACCATGGAATACTATGCAGCCATAAAAAAGGATGAGTTTGCATCCTTTGTAGGGACATGGATGCAGCTGGAAACCATCATTCTTAGCAAACTATCACAAGAAGAGAAAACCAAACACCGCATGTTCTCACTCATAGGTGGGAACTGAACAATGAGTTCACTTGGACTCGGGAAGGGGAACATCACACACTGGGGCCTATCATGGGGAGGGGGGAGGGGGGAGGGATTGCATTGGGGAGTTATACCTGATATAAATGATGAATTGATGGGTGCTGACGAGTTGATGGGTGCAGCACACCAACATGGCACAAGTATACATATGTAACAAACCTGCATGTTATGCACATGTACCCTAGAACTTAAAGTATAATAAAAAAAAAAACAAAACAAAACAGATGGGTTTTGTTTTGTTTTTCGTGAATTATAGCTCAAAATCTCCATAATGGATGCAGGCGGAATTCACTTTGGATTTTCAGAACTAAATCTATGAATCATGATGAGTTTTAATGTTACAGAGTTTAAGATAGGAGAAAAACTCAATTTTTGTTAGTAGTCTATATATGGTTCACTCAATAATTAGGAAAATCTTACCCTTTCCCCCTAAATAGACACCACATAACATTGGGTGCAATTCAATAAGAGTTGGAAATTATTCCGAATATTCAAATACTTGCATGTTCTATCTATATGGAGAAGAGGTAAGAATTAAGCAAAAGTGACAAACAGTATCAAAAACAGAAGAGATATGCCACAACATGCTTTTACTGCTACATTAATATGTTATTTTAGTGAACACAGAGTGAGTGAAGAAGTTCTTGGAAGATCATAAAGGATGGATTTCCATCAAAAAACCTGCATGCCAATATAAAAGGTTTATACTTTGTTCTGAAGACATCTGTGAGCTCTGCAAAGCTGCAAAAGAGGAAAGTTCCTTGATCATCATTTGACAACAGAAATTACCTGTTATATGGAATAAAGAGGGAATACTAAGTGTCTATCATACATGAAAATTCAGTGTAAACTTCTCTGCATTGTGGAGAGAAATACTGATGAAGGAGTTGGAGGATGTTCAACATATATATGTGAAGGGAATACAGAAATGAGTATGTGTGCAAATATGCCCAGTTACTACTGGAAGAACTAAGGGACATTGTTTCTTCTGGATTTTTGTGATGTTTCCTTTCATCACCTTTGGTGGTTGCTATGGCTTGAACTGTGCCCCAAAGTTCATGTGTTAAAAAGTTAATTCCCAATGCAAGTGTTTTGAGGTGGGGTGTAATAAGAGGTGATTATGTCATGAGGGCTCCGCATTATTAGATCAATATCATTTTCACTAGATTGGGTTAGTTATTGTGAGAGTAAGTTCATTATAAAAGCAAGTTTGCCCCTATCTTACTCTCTTGATCTCACTTTTTGTCATTCCTCCTTCTACCATGAAATGATGCAGAACAAAGGTCCTAGCCAGATGCCAGCACTATGTTCATGGATATTCCAGCCTCCAGCATTGTGCCAAATAAGTTACTATTTGTTATAAATCAGTCAATCTGTTCCAGCAGCACAACATAGGCTAAGATGGAAGTGAAAGGCTTGCTCAGGCCAGGAAGACAAAAATCTTTGTTATAAGGAGCATTTTCGCAAGGTGGTCTAGCCCATAGCAGGCACTCACCTTCAGCTCAGCATTTGAACGTTTTGTGGCTAGTGAACTAGAGGGAGCTGAAAACAGAATCTAAGCCTCACTTAATGACTCAACATTGGTGAAAGCAAAAAGTGTAGTACGGGGGGTGTGAATTGAGAATGGAGTCATACCACAGGGAGAAAGAGGCCAAGAAGTGTTTCCTGGACACTGAGAGGTGTCTTCTGTCTCATGGTGATCTCTTCCCCAGCACAGCTGATTAAGGCATGTGTCTAGGCTTCTCAAGATATAGGCACAATGATGAGGAATAGTGTTCATATAAGTCCTGAAAAAAATAACAAAGACAAATCCAAGATGTGTAAAGCCTAAAAGTGACTTTGCAAGTGCCTGTTTTATTGTGTCCCAAATATAACCACTTTAAAACTACAGTAATCAAGGCAATGTGGTGCTGGCTTAAGGACAGACATAAAAATCAATCAAATATAAAGGACAGCCAAAAAGTAAACATGCACATAGGTGGTCACTTGAGATTCAATAAACGTGCCAGGACGTCCTTTGAGAAAGGACCGTCATTTCAACCAATGATTTTGAGGAAACTGGATATACACATGTACAAGGATGTAGTTGGGCCCTTACTATAGCCACATACAAAAGTTAATTCTAAATATATCAAACAATAAATGTAAGACCTATAATTTTAGTATTTTTAGAAAAAACATAGAAGAATATTTCATGACATGCCCAGACTGGGCAACATAGTGAAATGCTATCTTTATAAAAACTTTGAGTGTCAGACAGGCATTGTGGCAGGCCTGTTTCGTCACAGCTACTCAGGGGGCCAAGGCATGAGGATTGCTGCAGCACAGGTGTTCGAGGTTTCAATGAACCATGGGTGCACCACTGCACATCAGTCTGGGTGACAGAGTGAGACCATGTTTCAAAAAGGAAGAAAAATTATTGTAGGTTCTCTCTAATTACTTCCCTGATCCACGCTTTTCATTTGTCCAAGTGCTGGGGCTGTGCCCTCAATAGTTTTTACGGCTTCTGGGAAGGACATCCATTGCCCTTGATGATTGTGATGCATGTGCATCCCACACACAGGGGTTTCCTGATTTTTTTTTTTTTCAATTTCCCTCTCTCTTTCAACAAGTGTTGCTTCTCACCGGAGAGAATTTCTCTGCTGTTACATCCTCAGGTCTAGTTTTCACAGTTTCAGAGTTGAAATTCATCTCAGGCCAATGTTCCACAAAGACTCAGTCCAATCTGTTAGGTTACCCTCAACAAGCCCTATACATGCCAGGGATTAGGCTAAAGGTTTTACACATATTAACTCCTGTATTAGTAAAATCACTCTATAAAGTAAGAATTTCTAATAAAGACAAAAAGTAAAAAGTAAACACAGCAAAGAAAAATAAGAGTTTTAAATAATCCTCCTTGTACCTGGGAAACTAAGGTAGGCAGCGTTCAAGTAATAGATCTAAGATGGCACTGCCAGTAAGAGGCAGGAACAGGACTGGAATCCAGGCAGCCTGACTCCTGAATCCTTGCTCCTAACTATGGTACCCTCGTGTCTTCCGAAATATGGAGTTCTGACTGTGATAGGGTGAAAAAGGGAAGTCCTCACAGTTTGCCTGTTGATCTCTAACCTTCTGCATCATGAGAATCTATTACAAAAGGAGAGGCTGAGCCTGACCCGGCCCCTCTCACCCACTCTCAATCCCATTAGCAGGTGCCACACACATGGCCTGTTCTTGAGTGACAATCAGAGGGACACTGATCCTCCCTTTCATGTAAGTACTCCATGGTCTGTTGCACAGGGGTGGAAAAGAAGAGAAAATATTTACTTAGGCAGTGGCCTCATGTGAGTGATGTGGAAATGTCTAGTTGGCATGATGTTGGGGACTTGCAGGTGCAGGTCCTGGAGACCCTCCAGCACCAGGCATGAGACCTGCAGTGGCTGCACTCTGGGCCAGTCATGCGACCTAGGGGAGGAGGATGCTCAGGTGTTGGGGCTGTGGCTGTTTATCAAGGGGGATATTATTTTCTTTATTTTAAATTTTATCTTTTTTTTGTATTATACTTTAAGTTCTGTGTTATATGTGCAGAACGTACAGTTTTGTTACATAGGTATACATGTGCCATGATGGTTTGCTGCACCCATCAACCCGTCACCTACATTAGGTATTTCTCCTAATGTTATGCTTCCCCTACCCACCACCCCCAGACAGGCCCCAGTGTGTGATGTTCCCCTCCCTGTGTCCATGCGTTCTCATTGTTCAACTCCCACTTATGAGTGAGAACATGCAGTGTTTGATTTTCTCATCTTGTAGTAATTTGCTGAGAATGATGGTTTCCAGCTTCATTCTTGTCCCTGCAAAGGACAAGAATTCTTCCTTTTTTATGGTTACAAAGTATTCCATGGTACATATGTAGCACATTTTCTTTACTTTTCTTTTTTTTTTTTTTTTTGAGATGGAGTCTCGCTCTGTCGCCCAGGCTGGAGTGCAGTGGCCAGATCTTGGCTCACTGCAAGCTCCGCCTCCCGGGTTTACGCCATTCTCCCGCCTCAGCCTCCTGAGTAGCTGGGACTACAGGCGCCCACCACCTCGCCCTGCTAGTTTTTTGTATTTTTAGTAGAGACGGGGTTTCACTTGTGTTAGCCAGGATGGTCTCGATCTCCTGACCTCGTGATCCACCCGTCTCGGCCTCCCAAAGTGCTGGGATTATAGGCTTGAACCACCGCGCCCGGCCACATTTTCTTAATCCAATCTATCATTGATGGACATTGGCGTTGGTTCCAAGACTTTGCTATTGTGAACAGTGCCACAATAATCATACGTGTGCATGTGTCTTTATAGTAGAATGATTTATAATCCTTTGGGTATATATCCAGTAATGGGATTGCTGGGTCAAATGGTATTCCTAGTTCTAGATCCTTGAGGAATTGCCACACTGTCTTCTACAATGGTTGAACTAATTTACACTTCCAACAACAGTGTAAAAGCATTATTATTTTTCCACAACCTCTTCAGCATCTGTTGTTTCCTGACTTTTTAATGATTGCCATTCTAACCAGCATGAGATGATATCTGATTGTGGTTTTGATTTGCATTTCTCTAATGACCAGTGATGATGAGCATTTTTTCTTATGTCTGTTAGCTGCATAAATCTCTTCTTTTGAGAAGTGTCTGTTCGTAACCTTTGCTCACTTTTTGATGGGGTTGTTTTTTTTTTTTTCCTTGTAAATTTGGTTAAGTTCTTTGTAGATTCTGGATATTAGCCCTTTAACAGATGGATAGACTGCAAAAATTTTCTCCCGTTCTGTAGGTTGCCTGTTCACTCTGATGATAGTTTCTTTTGCTGTGAAGAAGCTCTTTAGTTTAATTAGATCCAATGGGGATAGAATTTTTAAGGAATGGACAAGTCATAGGTCCAGGTAAGTTAGAGTGGCTCACTTTTGATCTTGTGATGAGGGGCACAGTGTGTCCTCACCTGGGGGAACGAGGAGCTAAATAGCCCCACAGGGACCAGGCCTGCACTATCACCATGGAGACTGCTTTCTTCCCTGAAACGGGGGAAGGGATTTGTGTTTGTGTTAAGTGTGTTCCCCACAAAGAAGGGGCTTGCCTAACACTCTGTGTGCTTTGCCCAGAGCTGCAGATGGATTTCTACACAGGGACAAATGAGGACTCAGACATTGCCTTCCATTTCCGAGTACACTTTCACCATTGTTTGATCATAAACAGCTATGTGTGTGGGACCTGGAAGTGTGAGAAGAGATGCCACAATGTGCCCTTTGAGGATGGCAAAACATTATCTGAGCATCTTGCTGCTGGACAATGAGTACCAGGTCAGCATCCTAGGAGCTCCCAGTACAAGGCCTCCATGGGCTCTCAGAGCAGCAGGCAGCTCTCCCTGACCTGGCCCCAATAGTCCTTCAGGACCCATCTCCCATAACTACTCCTGCCCTGGGCTTTTCATCACGGAGCACCCTCTGCTAGCACTGCCATCCTCAGCTCTTTTCCCAAATCTGACCAGAGTCAATATCAGCTCACCTGGCATTTTTCCCAAGAAGGAGAATCTCCTCTGTCTTTTCCATTGTTCTCCTTTCTATTTGTGCTGTTACTTAAGTTTTCAGATAGTGGAATGAACACAATATTCATAAGAATAAAATTGTTTTAGTCAATGAGAAAATAAGTCTTTGTCTCACTCCTGGACCCAATCTTACTCCTGAGAATATTACCAGTGTTTTATTCTCCTTCCACAGGAAATCTCTGCTTATGGAAACATATAGATTTATTAATTTATTTGTTTTTAAACAAATCCTGGTATATGTTGCTCTCCACCTTACACTTTAGGAACTGAGTTGATTTGTTGTCAAAGAATACATCTTGAAGACATCATCTATTAATGGTGCTGCCTCAGTTTTCAAAGGTTGCATAGTGTTGCATTAGAAGGATTGCCAAAAATTATGGACCTTGACTTTTTTGATAGGCATTGAGGTTATTTCCAATATTTTTCTTTTGCAAATGGTGCTGTATTAAGACTTCTAGTCAATTCTTTTGTCATTATTCACCTCTCTTACTTATATTGAAAGATATCACAAAGAAATGAAATATGTGCATTTTAAATTTAACAAATGAACACCTATAAAGTTACTTTACAACCTTAGTAATAGCGAATATGTCCAAATGTTCTGGCTCTTTCTAATGGGTAGGCGAAAAGATTCACATTTTATTCAGATTCAAGTGAGGGATCTTTACCTATTCTTAGAAGCTGTTCAAAATGATATTCTATGTTTTGCAACACTTGTCCGATTCTACCTCTCCAACAACACTTGAGTTTTATTCTTGGCCACCATCAGCCCAGATCTAGGCAACTCCAAAGAGAAACTGGGCCATCAGCAATGAATGGCGGTTGTAGTTCGTGGAACTGAAAGATATACATTCAATGAACATGGTCTAGCGTTAACCCTGTGTGAACCCCTGTACAAGATGCAGGGATTCAAGTTGGTGAAACACAGTCAGTAGCCATGGGGATTTTCCAGGATAGAGGGGAGGCTGAGCAAACATAGACCATGTGTCACAGAGTGGTAAAGCATTTCTTGAAGAATAAGAGAAAAACTAGAAATAAAGTGAGCAACTGTCTAAAATAGGCAAGAAAGTTAATCTGTAAACAGAAGTGTGTGTCTTGGGTTCAATTATATAACAAGGAGTTTTCTCATGGTATGTTGTTAGTACTAGGACAGAGTAGAGAAGAGGGTGAAAGCTTGTTTGAAGGCATACTGTCTTTCTGATGCATTTGTTTCTTGTAGGTAATAAGAAATAGCCAACACTGTTACAGCTTTGTCCATCAACTTCCACCACGTTCTGTGAAGACAGTGCAAGTGTGGAGAGATGTCTCCCTGACCTCAATGTCTGTCTGCAATTAAGGGAGATCACCACACTCTTCACTGTTGAGGAATCCCTTTTCTATGTGACCATAGGATCTCCAGAGCCTGCTAACAGCATGACCTCTCCTCATGCTTTCCCCTACCCTTGGTTACTAAAACATCACCAAACTACCCAGGATTTCTTTGGTTGTTGCTTTAAGGGGGAAAGAGAAAGTGGTCATCCCCAAGAGGAGCTGAGGAATTCTATGGGAGGCATCCACAAATCAAAGAGGATAAATCTTCTTGTGACTCCAGGAGTGAGTGACAATGTGCCTAGAATGTCTTAGGAGTCATTAGATACAGCATCCTTCTATGGCACGTCGTTGACGTCAGAGACTCTGAAACAAAATCCTTACCCAATCTCAGATGACTCACTGCATTGAAATGTTAGGTAGCTGTTTACAGCCACGGAGGTGTACCTCATGGCTTTAGGGAGAAATTTTGTAACTTGAGGACAATCTGGGGGAATTTCCTAATTCTTTCCATTGTTCTCAGGATATTTGTTGTATATAAACATGGTGCTTGGCTCTGTACAGACTTCCATGCAGGAACTTTAGAAAAAGACACATGTCTGATGTGAAAATTTTAATTCAAGCAATCATTAGGTAATCATAGGTGTCCAAAGATTTCTCTTAAAGAACCCTAATTGTTGATGTTTAAAAATAATGGCAAGATTTTTCTGATGTTTGTGGCAGAATCCTGGAATTTCTATTTGGAAACAAATAGTCATGGGTTTAGACTAGAAAATATGTAGTTTATTGTTTGGATGGACACAATTCATACACATGGACACAGTGAGCAGACCTTGCTTTGCTGCTGTTTCACTAGGCATTGCAGCACAGCAAACCTCCCAACACATATTGACTTAGAGCAATCATTTATTCTGATCTTTCTCAGTTAACTGGACTCATGTGGGTGGTAGATTATGTGGTGAGAGTCTCGTTTTCTGAAGAATCTTTTAGGCTGGAATTCCAGAGGATGCTTCACTCATGTCTGACTCAACACTGGGGCTGAGTGAACACCTCGGGGCTGACTGGTTATTTCCTTTCCTACCTCACCTCCCAATCCATGCCTTGAATTCCCTCAAATCATGAGAGTCTCGTGCTTCTTGGACTGAATGAATGATGATTGACTTCCACTAAAGAAAGCCTTCCAAAAGCTCAGGAAGAAGGTACAAGGCATCATAGGACCTAGCTTACAAAGGCAGACAGTGTCAGTACTGTGACATTGTATTGAACACAGTGAGCTATACAGACAGCCCACATCAAAGGTAAGTGATTCCACAAGCTGTGGTTATTTTGACATGTGGTCATGAGGGAGCATCCTTGGCAACTATTATCACCCAGTCCTCAATGGCTTACATGTTTCCCACATTCCAAAACCACTAATCCTATAAGGAACAACTGAACGCAATAGAATTACAGAAACAGGCTCAGATTGAAGTTCAGCATCTTATCATCCGATTAGGATCTGCTATCCATGAGGTGACTACAAATGATCAGGTGCACTTTCTCTCAATGTATGCACTAAAAGAATACATTATCTGCCCTATACAAATCAAAATATTAGACTGAAACAGACATAAGAAAATGCAGTGAACACACTTATTTTAGAAAGGGAAAAGATAATAAACAGCACTCTGAAAGCAAGATGGGTCACCAACAGCTTTACTGGAACCACCCACGAAAATTCAGCCAGGGTTCTCACTATTGTTACATCTGCTCAAACCAGCATGGCCTTCTCTGGATATACTGTCTTGATATCTTCCACTTGTATTTTTATAAGTACTTAAAGGATATAGGTTTCATTAAGTTGGACTAAGTGATCTTCTTTAAATTGATAAGCAAAACATGCACCCAATGAATGAAGCTGTGCTAGCTCATTGAACATAAATAAAAATTAAAACAAAGAGACAAATAAAAACAAACAAGAACAAAAAAGAAAATAGGCAGCAGTCACTGGTCCACATTATTGGACCCTATTTTCATCTTCTCCGAAAATGTTTCTCTGCAACAATTGGCTCCACCATCTATTGTCAGCTTCTTGAAGCTCCTAAAAAGATTGCATAATGACAGCCCTTTTCTTTCTACAAGAGCTGTGATCATTTGGATCATAGCACAGACAGAGGACCACTTAGAAGAAGATAAACAATATATTACCTGAAAGCCAAACAATGCAGATTGAAGAGGGTCTCATCAAATAGCCTCTTTTTCTGCAGGGCCCATCTCAGGCATCATTTTGGTCATCCTCATCCCTTCTTCCCATGTTCATTGTCACAGCTTGTTCAACAGCAGCCTTACTCACGGGTGTGCCTCTCTTTTTGCCCTCCTTTAACTTAACACCCAGTTACCTTGAGGTGTCAATGAACAGTAAATAACACCTTCATGCCTCACTTCTTCATTTCTTTAAAGTGTAAACTGAAATTTCCTCCCCTCTCACTGGAAAATCTCAGGTTCTTATTAGGTACACTGACCTCCATATATCATCCCTCTCACAGTTTTGGTCACTTCTCTGTTTTGTTGATGGATCATAGGCCCTCTCATCAGCATGGAATTCAATTTTGGGGGGAATTAGGCAATTCTTGCTCAAAGTGGGTAAAGACTATCTTGGAACCCATGTCTTTCTTAGCATAACATGAGTTTGATTTCATATCTACATATCCCTGTATGATGCACATTGTATTTGAATAACCTACATGCTGCCCCTGCTAGACAAACACACAGTGACTGACTTTTCTTAACTGATATTCACCAGTTCAGTTCAGTTCACATAGGCCACTTGTTACACTCATCTTTATACTACCTACTATCCTGTGCCTTGGTGGCCGGGAGTGACATCTCAGATAAAAAGAGAAGACATAGTGTCCAGGAACCTATGTTCAACAAACGAGTTTTGATTTGCCTCTGGGGATCAACTCAACAACTTTTCCATGCTCCTCAACCCAAATTCACGGTCTTTTCCCAGCAAGTATAGCATTACTCAAAAAACAAAAGCCTTGATTTCTGAAAGATCTGTGGGGCTTTCCAGTTTTTGCTGAAAGCTCCCCCTCGAAGTAAATCTAGTCTTTGATAATGTTGTCCTTGATGCCCAAGTCCACCAAAGCCGTTTCCTCTGTGGTGCTGTCCATGGTACTGAGCGCTGGTGCATCTGGGCCTGTATTTGCAAGTGAGGGGCCAATAAGACAGAATTAGGAAAGAAATTTGTTGTTTTGCATTTGATAAATCGCAGCTCAAAATATGCATGATAAATGGAGCAGAAATTGAATTTGGATTTTCAAGCCACAATTTCTGCATCGCCCTATATCACCACTCTTACTTAACACAGTATTTGAAGTCCTGGCCAGAGCATTCACAAGAGAAAGAAAGGGCATCCAAATAGAGAATGAAGTTAAACCATCCATATTTAGAGACATAATTCTATATCTAGAAAAGCTCATAATCTCCACCCAGATGATCCTTAAGCTGGTAAACAACTTTAGCGAAGTTTCAGGATGTAAAATCAGCATGCAAAAATCAATAGAACTCTTATATGCCAAAGACAGAGAATCATAGGGCCAAATCAAGATTGCAACTCCATTCACAATTGCCATAAAAGAAATAAAATACCTAGGAATACAACTAATTGGCGAGGGGGAAGACTGTTACAATGAGAATGACAAAACACTGTTTAAAAATCCAGAGATGGGCCGGGCGCGGTGGCTCAAGCCTGTAATCCCAGCACTTTGGGAGGCCGAGACGGGCGGATCACGAGGTCAGGAAATCGAGACCATCCTGG
>NW_012116710.1:6597118-6611750 GCF_000951035.1 Colobus angolensis palliatus
AATCATTCCCTCCAGTTATGCCCCAGACCACAGGCTGCATTTGTGCAAGTACTGGGGCTGTGCTGTCAGCAACGTGTGCCCCTTCTGGGAAGGGGATTCATTGCCCGTGATGATTGTGATGCATGTCATCCACACATGGGGGTTTCCTGTTCTTTTATCATTTCCCTCTGTCTTTCAACAAGTGTTGTTTCTCACTGGAGTGAATTTCTAAATTCTTACATCCTCACATCTTGTTTGCACAGTTTCAGAGTTGAAAATGAATGCAATTTAGTGTTGCAGGGAGATTCCCCTTTTCATTTGGGTCACCCCTAAATGGCCCTATATGTACCAGGGATTAGGGTAAAAGTTTTACATATATTAACTCATCTATTACTGAGAACACTCTACAAATAAAAATTCCTGATAATCCTCCTTGTCCTGGGGAAACTGAGGCAGGGAGCCTTCAAGTAATGGTTCTAAGATGGCACTGCTAGTAAGAGGCAGAATGAGGATTGGAACCCAGGCATCCTGACTTGCTCTTACCTATGGGTCCTCCATGTCTTCAGGAATACGGTGACCCGACCGTGGTAGGATGAAAGCGGGGAGGCCTCAGTCTGTTCTTCAGTCTCTCAGAGATATCTGTTACAGGAGGTGCCATTCTCATGGCCTGTGTCCTTGACCATTGGTTCTTATATCACAGTTAGAGGGACACCAATCCTCCCTTTCATGTGAGTACTCCACAGCCCAAGGATGGGGGTGGAGCAGAAGGGATAACATTTGCTCAGAGGGGACCTCATGTGTGAGTGTTGAGGAAATGTCTAGCTGGCAGGATGGGGGCACCATGCAGGTGAAGGTCTTGGAGACATGCAGCTTCAGTCAAGAAACCTACAGTGGCTGCATTGTGAGCTCATCATCAGGCCTCAGGTAGGAGGACACTCAGGGGTTGGGCCTGTGGCTCTTTATCAAGGGCATAGAATTTTCAGCGAGTGGAGAACTCTTAGGCCAAGGTCAGTGACTGTGACTTAGTTTCCATCTTGTGATGAGAAACAGCGCATCTCACACCCCAAGGGCAGGACAAGCTGAAGCAGTCCCACAGGACTGAGGCCTACAGTATAAGCACCAAGTCTTCACTCTACCTATAAAAAGGTGGGAAGAATTTCTATGTGCGTTTTGTATGTGCCCCACAAGGGAGATACCTGCTCACAACCCTGTGTGCTTTGCCCTCAGCAATGAGCCACAGCTGCAGGTGGATTTACACACGGGGGTGGATGAGGACTCAGACATTTGCCTGCCATTTCTTGGTGCACTTTGGCCATTGTGTGGTCATAAACAGCCATGAGGGTAGGATCTGGAGGGGTGAAGTGAAACCTGATCGTGTGTCCTTTGGGGATGGCAAAGAATTGGAACTGACTATCATAGTGCTGGACATTGAGTACCAGGTGAGTGCCCCAGGAGCTCCCAGTACCCAGCCTCCATGGGCTCCCAGAGAGGGAGGCAACTCTTCCTGGGCTGGTACCACCAGTCCCTCAGGACCCGTCTCCCATAACTACTCCTGCCCCAGGCCTTTTCACGAGAGAGCACCCTCTGCTTACACTGCCATCTTCAGCTTTTTCCCCATATCTGACAAGGGTCAAAGTCAGCTTACTTGCCATTTCCCCAAAGTTGGAGAAGGTCTTCTGTTTTTTCCCATAGTGCACATTTCTGCTTATGTCATTATTTAAACTTTCATTTGCCTGAACGAATACAATACGCAAAAGAATAAAATTGTTATGATCAGCCAAAAATTTAGTCTTTGCCTCATTCCTGGACCCCAATCCTACTCCTGAGAACATTACCAGTGCTCTGCTCTTCTTCCAGAGGAAATCTTTGCCTATGGAAGAATACATGATTTTATTTGTTTTTAAACAAATCCTGGTATAAGTTGCTCTACACACTACACTTTAGGAAGTAACATAATTTTCTGTGAAAAAATATGTCTTGAAGATATCATCAGTCCTTGGTGTTTCATCGGTTGTTAAAAATTACATAATATTCCATTAGAAGGGTGACTCAAAATTATTGGACTTAACCCTTTGATGGGCTTTTAGGTTGTTTTTAATAATTTTCTCTCACAAATGATGCTCTGTTAAGATTCCTAATCAATTTTTTTGTCATTATCAACCTCTCAATACTTATATCGGAAGATAATTACAAGCAAATGAATAAACTGGTTCAGACGTGTGTATTTTAAATTTGATACATTAACACTTATAAGGTGACTTTCTCTATAGCCTCGGTAAAAAGAATATATCCATACTTTTTGACATTCTCTGATGAGCAGGCCAAAATATTCACATTTTATTCAGGTTTAAGTGATGGATCTTTTTGTAAGCTTAGAAGTTGTTGAAGATAATATTTTATGTTTTACAATAACTGTCCTGTTTTATTTTTGTAAGAATGCTTGGGTTTAATTCTTTGCCACCATTCACCCAAATCTGGGCTACTCCATAGAGAAACTAGGCCCTCAACAGTGAATGGCAGTCATACTTCGTGGAACTGAAATGTATGGATTCAATGAACATTGTCGAGCACTAACCCTGTGAAAGCCCCTGTGCAAGATGCAGGGATTCAAGTTCACGGACACCGTCCCTGGCCATGGGGATTTTCTAGGTTACAGGGGAGGCTGAGCAAATAGGAATGTTGCAACACAGAGTGGTAGAGCCTCCCTGGAGGAATAAGAGAAAACATTATAAATAAAGTGAGCAATTTTCTCAAATAGTCACAAAAAGTAGTCTGTCAACAGAAGCTTGTCTACTGGGTTCAGTTATATAACTAGAAGTTTTCTCAGGGGATGTTGTAGGTACCAGGACAGAGTGGAGAGAAGGCTGAAAGCTTTTTTGGTGGCATACTGTCTTTTTGATGCATTTTTCCTCTTGTAGGTAATGACAAGTGGCCAACACTGTTACACCTTTGCCCATTGACTCCCGCCAGCATCTGTGAACATGCTCTGAATGTGGAAAGATGTGTCCATGACTTAAATGACTACCTGCAGTTGAAAGAGACGATAAAACTCCTCATTGTTGAGAAATCCCTTTTTCTACATGACCGTGGGATTCTCAGAGCCTGTTAACAGAACAATCCCTCCTCACTTCTTCCCATACACTTGGTCATTAAAAGCGCACCAAACTTTCCAGGATTTGGTTCTTTCTTTAAGAGGAGCAAGAGGAAGTAGTCATCCCAAGAGGGCCTGAATGATTGTATGGGAAGCATTAAGACATTAAAAGGGAAAAACATTCCTGTGACTCAACGAGTGAGTGACAAGGTCCCTGGAATGTCTGAGCAATTAGGAACGCCATCCTTCTATAGCAGGTAGTTAATGTCAGCCACTCAACGAATATCCTTCCCAAGCTCAGATGACTTACTGCACTAAAATGTTAGGTAGCTGTTTACAGCCACACAGGTACAACTGGTGGCTTTGGGGAGAAACTGTAACTTCAGGATAATCTGGAGGAATTTCTTAATTCTTTCCATTGTTCGCAGGATGTTTATGGTATATGAACACTCTGCCTCACTCTGTGCAGGCTACTGTGAGAAACTTTAAAAAAAGATGACAAATTTCTCGCCAGGCATGATGTCTCACACCTGTAATCCCAGCACTTTGGGAGGCCGAAGTGGGAAGATCACTTGAGGTGAGGTGTTTGAGACCAGCTTGCCCAGTGTGGTGAAGCCTCTCTACTAATAATACAAAAATTAGCTGGGTGTGGTAGTACGCACCTGTAATTCTAGCTAGTTGTGAGGCTGAGGCATGAGAATGGCTTGAACCCAGCAGGCAGAGGTTGCAGTGAGCCGAGATCGTGCCACTGCACTCCAACCTGGGTGACAGAGTGAGACTCTGTCAAAAAACAAAACAAAACAAAACAAAACAAAAAACAAAAAATGACAAGTTTTCCATGTGAAAATTTCACTCCAAGCAATAGTTAGAGAATCACAGGAGTTTACTGATTTCCCTTGAATGATCCTGATTATTCTTGTTTCTAAATACTTGAAAGATTTTTCCAATTTATGTGGATACAATTCTGGAATTTCTCTTTGGGAACAAGTGGTCATGGTTTTTAGATCGGTAAATATGTAGTTTATTGTTGTAATATACACAATTCTTACACATGGGCACAGTGAGGAGACCCTGCTTTGCTGCTGTTACATTTAGGCATCGCAGCACAGCAAACCTCCCAACACATATTGGCTGAAAGCAACCATTTTTTCTGATCTCTCCCAGCTTTGCAGGTTTACTAGACTCATGTGGGTGGTAGGTCATGTGGGAGTCACGTTTTCTGAAGGATCTGTAGGCTGGGATTCCAGGGGCTGCTTCACTCATGTCTGACTCAACACTAGGTGTGGGTAAACACCTGGGGGTTGGCTGGTTATCTCCGTCTTTGTCTAAACTCTCCATTAGTACCTTGAATTTCCTCAAATCATGAGAGTCTCATGGTTCTTAGACTTAATGGATGGTGATTGATTTCCACCAACTAAAGCCTTCCAAAAGTCTCAAGGAGAAGTGCAGGGCATTATACGACCTAGCTTTGAAAGGCAGACAGTGTCACTTCTATGATGTTATATTGATCAAGGTGAGTCACACAGGCAGCCCACACCAAACAAAGAGGAATCCATAAGCTGTGGTTATTTTGACTTGTGGTCTCCTGAGGGGTCATCCTTGGCAACTATTTCCACTCATTTCCACGCTTGCATGTGTAAGTGTGTATATGGGCTTACATATACATGTGTTTGGGTATCAAAACACTAACCCTGTAAGGGACCACTGAAGCCAATACAATTACAAGAATAGGCTCATTTTGAAGTCCAGCATCTTATTCAGTTACTCTTGGGTGTGCATGAGGTGACTACAAATTATCAGGTGTACTTTCTCTCAACATATGCACTAAAGTGATACATTATTTGCTCTATACAAATCAAACATACAAGACTGAAATAGACATAGGAAAAAGCAGTGAATGCACCTATTTTAGAGGGACCAAAGATAATAAATGGCTCCTTTTGCCTCACTGTGCTGCTGAAAGCAAGAGGGGTCACCAGCAGCTCTGCTAGAGTCACTTATGAAAATTCAGCCTGGGTTCTGGCTCTTGTTGCATCTGCGCAAACCAGCATGGTCTGTTTCAGAAATACTGCCTCACTATGTGCCCCCAGTGTTTTTATAAGTACTTAAAGGATATATATTTCATTAAGTTGGACTAAGAGGTCTTCCTTGGGTAGATAACTAAGGCATCCACCCAATGAAAGAAACCAAAGAAACCATGTTAGCTCTTTGTACATAAATTAAAAATTCAAACAAACAAACAAACAAAGAACAGTAAAGAAAATAAATCACAGTCATGGTCCATATGCTGAGGAAACCAACAAGATCCCTATTTTCACATTCTCTGGAAAGGCTTCCCTGAAGCAATTGACTTTATCTTCCATTTTTACCTTCTTGGAGCACCTACCAAGATGGCAGAATGAGAGCCATTTTCCCTCTACAAGAGCTATGACTGTCTGCTTTATAGTGCATATAGAGAACCACTTAGGAGAAGGTAAACAACATATTTTCTAAAAGTCAACCAAAGCAGATTGAAGAGGGTCTCATAAAATAGCCTCTTTTTTCTGCTGGGCTCATCTCAGGCATCATTTTGGTCATTGTCATCTTCTCTTCTCATGTTCATTGCACAGCCTACTGAACTCAACCTTACTCATGGGTATGCCTCTCTCTGTACTGCTTCATTAACCTAACATCCAGATACCTTGAGGTGTCAGTGCACAGTGAATTACACTCTTTATGCCTTTCTTCCTTGTTTCTTTCCAGTAGGGACTGAAATTCTCTTCCTTCTCATTGGAAACTCTCAGGTTCTGATGAGGTACACTCTCCTCCTTACACCATCCCTGTCACGGTCTTGGTCACTTCTCTATTTTCATAGTGGCTTATAGGCCCCATCACCAGCATGGAATTCATTTCTTGGGGAATTAGGCAATTCTTGCTCTGAGTGGATGAAGACTATACTGGGACCCATGACTTCCTGAGCAGAACATGAGTTTGATTTCATATCTGCTTGTCCCTGCATGACCCCCACTGAATAACCTACAGAGTCCTAAATGCTGGCCTTGTAACACACACAGTGACTCCCTTTCTTGACTGATATTCACCGGCTCATTTTAGTTTACGTGGGCCATTTGTTACACTCATTTTTATCTCAGACACAAAACTTTGCTCATGGTGGCCAGGATGACATCTCAGATGACATGACAGGATATAGAGTTCAGGAGACAATGTTCAACAAAGAATTTTTGAATTGCCTCTGGGGACCTACTCAACATCATTTTTATGCTCCTCGACCCAAATTCCTGATCTTCTCTTAGCAAATATGGCATTGCTCCAAACACAGAATGTCATTCCTCGACTCTAAACCCTTCATTCTCAAAGGTTTTTAGGCTTTTCAGTTTTTCTTGAAGCCTCCCACAGAATAAATCTACTCTGTGGTGATATTTTTTTGATCCCCAAGTCCCTCAAAGCTGTTTCCCCTGTGGTGCTGTCTGTAGTGCTGAGCATTGGTGTACTAGGCCCCGTATTTGCAAGTGACGGGCCAATACAACAGAATAAGAGAAGAACTTTGTGTTGTTTTCTCTTGTATTTGATAGACCACAGTCAAAATCTCCATGATGAATGAAGCAGAAATTCACCTCGGATTTTCAAACCGCACTCTCTGCAGTGCCCTCTCTCACCACTCCTATTCAACATAGTATTGGAAGTCCTGGCTAGAACATCAGCAAGAGAAAGAAAGAAAGGGCATCTACATAAAGAGGAAGTCAAACCATCCCTCTTTGCAGATGTCATGACTCTATATCTGGAATATATATCTCTATATCTGGAGAACCCCATAGACTCTGCCCCAAAGATCTTTAGGCTAGTAAAACAACCTTAGCAAAGTTTCAGGATAAAAAATCAATGTGTAAAAATCACTAGAACTCCTATATGTCAACAATACCAAGCATAGGGCCAAATCAGGAATGCAACTCCATTCACAATTGCCATAAAAGAATAAAATACCTAAAAATACAGCTAATCAGGGAGGTCAAAGATTGCTACAATGAGAATTACAAAACACTGCTCAAAGAAACCAGAGATGACACAAACAAATGGAAAAACATTCCATGCTCATGGATAAGAAAAATTAATATCATTAAAACAGCCATACTGTCCAAAGAAATTTACAGATGCAATGCTATTCCTATCAAACTATGAATGACATTTTCACAAAATGAGAAAAAAACTATTTTAAAATTCACATGGAACCAAAAAAAAAAAAAAAACACTCAAATAATCGAGCAATTCTAAGCAAAAAGAACAAAGCTGGAAGCATCACATTACCCAACATCAAACTATACTACAAAGTTAAAGTATTGATATGAAAACAGACACATAGACTAATGGAACAGAATAGAGAGCCCAGAAATGAGGCTGCACACCCACAACCATCTGATCTTTGACAAAGCTGAAAAAACAAGCAACGGAAAAAGAACTCCTTATTCAAGAAATGGTACTGGGAGAACTGGCTAGCCATATGCAGAAGATTGAAACTGGACCCCTTCCTTATACCATTTACAAAAATCAACTCAAGATGAATTCAAGACTTAACTATAAAACCCTAAATTATTAAAGACCTGGAGGACAACCTAGGCAATACCATGCAGGACATAGGCATAGGCAAAGATTTCATGATGAAGATGTCAAAGACAATCATGGCAAAAGCAAAAATTGACAAACGGGATCTAATTAAACTAAAGAGCTTCTGCACAGCAAAGGAAAAGATCAACAGAGTAAACAGACAGCCTACAGAATGGGAGAAAATATTTTCAGGATATGTATCTGAAGAAGGTCTAATATCCAGCATCTATAAGAAATTTTAACAACTTTACAAGAAAGAAACAAACAAACCCATAAAAAAGTGGGCAAGTCTTAGCACAGTGGTTCATGCCTGTAATTCCAGCACTTTGGAAGGCCAAGGCTGGTGGACAGCTTGAGCCTAGGAATTTGAGAACAGGATGGGTAACATGGCAAAAACCCATCTCTACTAAAAATGGGAAACTTAGCCTGGCATGGTGATATGCTCTGTAGTCCCAACTACTCCGGAGGCTGAACTGGGAGGATCACCTGAGCCCAGAAGCCAAAGGTTGCAGTGAGCCAACATGGTGCCACACAACTCCAGTCTGAGTGTCAGTGTGAGATCTGTCTTAAAACAGCAACAAAAAAAGATGAGCGAAAGACAGGAACAGACAATTTTCAAAAGTAAACATACAGGTGGCCAAGAAGCATATAAAATAAGCACAACATCACTGAAAATCAGAGAAATGTAAATCAAAACCACAATGAGATACCATCTCACACCAGTCAGAATGGCTTATTAAAAAGTCAAAAAAGAACAGATGCTGGCAAGGTTGTGGAGAAAAGCTAGCACTTACACATTATTGGTGGTGGTGTAAATTAGTTCAACCATTGTGGAAAGCAGTGTGGTGATTCCTCAAAGAGTTAACAACAGAACTACCATTCAAGCAAGCAGTCCTATCACTGGGATTGGTGTATACATTATTGTATACACAGAAGTATATAAATCATTCTTCCGTAAAGACATATGCACATGAATGTGCATTGCAACACTATGCACAATAGCAAAGACATGGAATGAACCCAAATACCCATCAATGACAAATTGGATACAGAAAACGTGATACATATACACAACGGAATACTATGAAGCCCTGAAAAAGAATGAGATTATATCTTTCACAGGAACATCAATGGAGCTGGAAGTCATTATTCTTAGCAAACTAATGCAGGAACAGAAAACCAAATACTGCATGTTCTCACTTATTAGTGTGAACTAAATGATGAGACTCATGGACAGCAAGAGGGAAATAACACACACTGGGGCCTACTTGAGGGTGGAGAGTGAAAGGTGGAATAGGAGCAGAAAAAATAACTACTGGGTACTACGCTTAGTACCCAGGTGAGGAAATCATACGTACCACAAACCCCATGACACGAGTGTACCTGCATATGTACCCCTGAACCTATAATAAAAGTAAAAAATACCAAAGAAAAAACTAATTTCACCTTTCTTCCAGAATCTGCAGGAGAAACAGTATCTCTGAAACTTTGATTTACATGGACTCCAAGAGAAGGGAGAGGGTGTAGCTAGACCCCAGTTGGGTAGCAGACAGATGAGAGTGGCCCTCACCTGGCAGAGCCAAGGTGCCTGGTGTGAGACAGGTTTATGCAAGTTCTCTGCTTCTCTCCCCAGATCCTCCTGAGGATCAAGGTCGAAAGGATGTGACCTTTAAAGGCCCTCCCAGAAACTTTAAAGGCAAAGAGAAGAATTACATTCTAGGTCTAAGGTCTTTCCCCACAACCCCCAACTTTCTTTTTTTAGCCATGTACAAATTGAGAAAATGTACACCTTCTGGTAGATTCTGCATAGTGGTGACAAGTCTTGAGAGGCACAAAGACTGGGCTTTATAATCACTACCCTTCACTCCATCATCTTTATCTATGAATTTCCCTGGTAACCCAATCCACAGCCTGGTACCTCCCACACTGTCATTTCTGCTGCATTGCAGACAGAGACGTCCAAACAGCTATGGTTGTGACTTAGTTTCCTCCTGACACCCGTGCCTTTCTCATGCTGCAAGGAAAGCTTGCTGGGAGGAGCATGGAATCTGGAATGACGCCAGAGGGCAGAGCTGAAAGGAATCATTTAAATGCTGCAACTCAGAGATTCACACAGGAGACTGAACATAATTCTGAAGGGTCAACCAGAAGGAGAGAACAATGTCATCACTACCAGTGAGTTAAAAAGGCACAGCCTTCAATAACCTCAAGTCACCTAAACCAAGAAAGAAACGGGATGTTTTATGAGAGGAAAATATGAGCATTCCTATTGTGAATGCTTTACTGAGAGTCGTGGGTATGTGAGGCTATCGTAGGGTGTGGACCTTGAACCAGTGTAACCCTCTGTGAACATGTGGTTTGGTCCGATGATAGTGGACCCTGCTGAGATGATGTGACTTTATGTGGGAGGTGGACAGACCACCAGGACAGGCAAGTGTGTGATTGAGTGTAAGTGGGAGAGTGTGCTTTGTCCTCCTGTCTGTGATGTGAATGTATGTGTGAGCACAGCCAGACCAGTGCATGAGCATCTTTATGTGTACAGTGAGCAGGTGTGTGTGACTCAGTGAGTGGCGTGGCTCTGTGTCCGTGGGTGTGTGTGCTGGAGTGTGACTGGGTGTTTATCTGGGAACGTGCGTGTGGTCCTCTGCGCATGTGAAGGTTTCCCCCCACACACAGCAGCACCTCTGATGAAGCAGCTGTGTGTTTTTTCATGTGTGTCAATGAAGATCCAAGGTGGCTTATCTGGTGGGGATCTTGGGGATTGTGAGTTACCGAGGATTTGTTTCAGATCACTTTTGAGAGTGGAATGTGTGATCAGTAGATGTCTCTTCCCGGTAAGTGTAAGGAAGAGAAATGCAGACTATGGGGGCGACGGTTCCTCAGTTGGGGACTGCACAGAGTGACCACTGGCTTTTGCCTCCCAGACTCAGCTTCCCTGTCCTCATCCCAGCACGTTCTTCCCATTGTGGAACAGGAGGGTGTGCAGATACTGATTTGCTAGAGAAAGACATTACAGACTGTAGTTTCAGAGACTGAATCATATAAAATATCCCCTGCAAGCTCTGTCTGAACTGAGACTAAACTTGAAGGAACAAGTTTAGTCTCAGTTCAGACAGAGCTTACAAAGTGGATATTAATTAGCCCAGCAGCTGGGTTCACTGGCTTATGGCTATAATCCCACCAATTTGGGAGGCAAAGATGGGAGGATAACTTGAGGCCAGAAGTTTGAGACCAGTGTGGGAATCACAGTGAGACCCTTTCTTTGAAAAACTTTAAATATCAGACTGCCAGAGTGGCAGGCACCTTTCGCCCCAGCAACACAAGAGGAGGCAGATGTGTGAGGATCACTGCAGCCTAGGAGTTCGACGTTTCAGTGAGCTATTATCGCACCACTGCATGTCAGCCTGGGCAACAGAGCAAGACCCTATCTCAAAAACACAGAAAAATCATCAACCACTTGTAGTCATTGTAAAAGTTAATCATTCCCTCTAGTTATGTCCCTGACCCACAGGCTTCATTTGTGCAAGTACTGGGGCTGTGCTCTCAGTAATGTGTGCTCCTTCTGGGAAGGACATCCATTGCCCTTGGTGATTGTGATGCATGTGCCTCCCACACACAGGGGTTTCCTATTTTTTTTTTTTAATAGAATTTCCCTCTCCCTTTCAACAAGTGTTGTTTCTCACTGGAGTGAATTTTTAAAATTCTTATATTCTCAAGTCTTGTTTTTATTTTCAGAGTTGGAAATAAAGAGAGGTCAGTGTTACAGGAGGACTCCCCTGTTCTGTTAGGTCACTTCTACCAGACCTTAAACATGACAGCAATTAGGGTAAAAGTTTTACACATATTATAACTCCTCTGTTATTGAGAACACCTTAGAAAGTAGGAATTATAATAATATAATTATATTTAATAATATAATTATAACCTTATAATCCTCCTTGTCCTGGGGAAACTGAGGCAGAGAGCGTTCAAGTAATAGATCTAAGACAACACTGCTAGTATAAGGCAAAATGAGAATTGGAATTCAGGCATCCTGGCTCTGAACAATTAATTGCTCGTACCTATGGGTCTGCCGTATCTTCAGGAATATGGAGCCCTGACTGTGGTAGGGTGAAAGGGGAGAGGCCTCTGACTCTGCCCTGTGATCTCGAACCTCCTGCACCATGGGAATCTGTTACAGGAGGGGAGGCTGCACCTGACCCTTTAGCTCTCACTCACTCTCCATACCCTGGCAGGTACCATACACAGTGCCTGTGTCCTTCTCTATTGGTTCCTGCGTGATAATCAGAGGGAGACCGAACCTCTCTTTTGTGTGAGTAATTCATTGTCCAATGGAGGGATGGAGAATAAGGGAGAATACTTGCTAAGGGTTTGACGTTATGTGGGAGTGATATGGAAATGACTAGTTGGCAGGATGGAGGCCCCATGCAGGTGCAGGTCCTGGAGTCCTTCCAGCACCAGGCATGAGACCTGCAGCAACTGCATGTGGGCCAGCCATGGGGCCTAGGGGAGGAGGACACTCAGTGGGTTGGAGCTGTGGCTCTTAATCAAAGGGCATAGAATTTTCAAGGAATAAACAATTCATAGGCCTAGTTCAGTGACTGGGATTCAGTTTTCATTTGGGGATGGGGAGCACAGCATCTCCCTGACTGGGGCCATGAGGAGCTGAAGCATCCCCGCAGGGACCAGGCCTGCAGTACCATCAGGGAGACTTGCCCTGGGTAAATGGGGAAGGGATTTGTGTATGTGTTGAGTGTATGTCTGCACAATGGAGGGACCTGCCCAACATGCTGTGTGCTTTGCCCTCAGATATGCCCCACAGCTGGAGGTGAATTTCTACACTGAGATGGATGAGGACTCAGATATTGCCCTCCAATTCCGAGTGCACTTTGGCTATCGTGCCGTCATTAACAGTCGTGAGTTTGGGATATGGATGTGCGAGGAGAAATGCTACAATGTGCCCTTTGAAGATGGCAAATCATTTGAGCTGCGCATCTACGTGCGTCGCAATAAATACAAGGTGAGCACCCCGGGAGCTTCCAGCCTTCGGCCTCTGTGGGCTCCCAGGCAGCTTTCATTGACCTGGAGCCACCAGTCCCTATGCTTGCACTGCCGTCCTCAGCTCTGTCCCAAATTTGACCAAGGTCAAGGTCGGCTCACCTGCCATTTCTCCCAAAGTGGAGAATCTTCTCTGTCTTTTCCCATAGTGATAATTTCTACTTATGCCATTATTTCAATTTTCATTTAGCTGAATGTATACAATATATTTAAGAAAAAAGTGGTTTTAATCATTCAAAAATTATGACTCCGTCTCACTTTTGAGCCCCAGTTCTACCAGTAAGAACAACATTACCAGAGCTCTGTTCTCCTTCAGAAAGAATATTTTTATTTTATTTTATTTTTGAGATGTCTCATTTTGTCATTTAGGTTGGAATGCACTGGTGTGATCACAGCTCACTGGAACCTCCACCCCATGGATTCAAGTGATTCTATTGCCTTAGCCTCCCAAGTAGCTGGAATTACAGGTGCGTGCCCCCACAACTGGCTAACTTTTGTATTTTTAGTACAGATGGGGTTTCACCATGTTGTCCAGGCTGGTCTTGAACTCCCAGCCTCATGTGATTTGCCCACCTTGTGCTCCCAAAATACTAGGATTACAGGGGAAACCTACCGTGCCCAGCCCTTCAGAGGAAATCGTCTCCTATGAAAGCGTAGATATGTCTATTATTTCATTTGTTTTTAAGCAAATCCTGGTATAAGTTGCTCTACACATTATGCTTTAAGAACTAAGCTGAAATGGCCGGGCGCGGTGGCTCAAGCCTGTAATCCCAGCACTTTGGGAGGCCGAGACGGGCGGATCACGAGGTCAGGAGATCGAGACCATCCTGGCTAACATGGTGAAACCCCGTCTCTACTAAAAATACAAAAAACTAGCCGGACGACGTGGCGGGCGCCTGTAGTCCCAGCTACTTGGGAGGCTGAGGCAGGAGAATGGCGTGAACCCGGGAGGCAGAGCTTGCAGTGAGCTGAGATCCGGCCACTGCACTCCAGCCTGGGCGGCAGAGCGAGACTCCGTCTCAAAAAAAAAAAAAAAAAAAGAACTAAGCTGAATTTTTGTCAAAGAATATATCTTGAAGATATTATCAATCTATGATGCCGCTTCAGTTTTTAAGGATTGCATAATATTGCATTAAAAAAGTTTACCCAAAATTACTCAACTTGATTCTTTTTTGGGCATTAAAGTTGTTTCCAGTATTTTGCTCTCACGAATGATACTTTCTAAAGCTTTCTAATCAATCCTTTTGTCATTACCAACCTCCTTATACTTATATTGGAAGATAACTACAAAAAAAAAAAAGAAAAAACTTGTTCAAGAATGTGTGCATTTTAGATTTGTTAAATTAATACTGAAAAGGAGACTTTCTCTATAACCTCTATATAAAAAATATATTCATACTTTCTGGCTTTCTCTAATGAGTAGGCCAAAACATTCACATTTTAATCAGATTCAAGTGAGGGATGTTTCCCTATGCTTAGAAGTTGTTGAGGATAATATCCTATCACATTACAAAACGTTAAGAGAAGCAGATGAGGCTGGGCCTGGTGGCTCATGCCTGTAATCACAGTAATTTGGGAGGCTGAGGCGGGCGGATGACCTGAGGTCCGGAGTTTGAGACCAGCCTGACAAACACGGAGAGACTCCGTCTCTACTAAAAATACAAAATTAGCCAGTTGTGGTGGCGCATAACTGCAATCCCAGCTGCTTGGGAGGCTGAGGCAGGAGAATCGCTTGAACCTGGGAGGCAGAGGTTGTGGTGAGCGGAGATTGCACCATTGCACCCCAGCCTGGGCAACAAGAATGAATCTCTCTCTCTCTCTGAAAAAAGGAAGGAAGGAAGGAAGGGAGGGAGGGAGGAAGGAAGGAAGGAAGGAAGGAAGGAAGGAAGGAAGGAAGGAAGGAAG
>NW_012116710.1:6612168-6618428 GCF_000951035.1 Colobus angolensis palliatus
AAAAAAAAAAAAAAAAAAAAAGTTGTTGAAGATAATATCCTATGTTATACAAGACCTGTTCTCTTTTAACTCTCTAAGAACCCTGGGTTTCATTCTTTGCCACTACCACCTCGGATGTAGGCTACTTCAAAGAGAAACTGTGCACTCAGTAGTGAAAGGGAGTCACAGTTCGTGGAACTGAAAAGTATGCATTTCAATGAACATGGTCTACCACTGACCCTGTGGCAGGCCCCGTGCGAGATGCAGGGTCGCATGTTCCTGAGACACAGTCCCTGGAGATGAGGATCTTCCAGGTTAGAAGGGAGGCTGAGTAACAGGGACTGTGTGACACAGAGTGTAGAACTTCACTAGAGAAATGAGAGGAAACATTAGAAATAAAGTGAGCAACTGTCTCAAATAGGCACAAAACGCAGCCTGCAAACAGAAGTGTGTCTACTATGTGTACTTATATAACTAGGAATTTTCTTGGGGAATGTTATTGGTACTAGGGCAGAGTAGAGAAGAGCCTGAAAACTTGTTGGGTGGCATATTGTCTTTCTGATGCATTTTTCCTCTTGTAGATAAAGGTAAATGGCCAATGCATTTACAACTTTGTCCGACTCCCACTAAAATCTGTGAAGATGGTGCAAGTGTGGAGAAATGTTTCCCTGACCAGAGTGCTTGTCAGCAATGGATGGAGATGATCACATTTCTCATTGTTGAGGAGTCCTTCTTTCTACCTGACCATAAGATTCCCAGAGGCTGCTAAGAAAATAATCTCTCCTAACCCCTTCCCCTACACTTGGTCATTAAAGCAGCACCAAACTGCGCATGATTTGGTTCTTGCTTTAAGAGGGGAAAAGGGGAAGTTGTCATCCCCAAGAAGGGCCAGGGCATTCTATCAGAGACATCATGAAATCAAGGGGGGATAAACCTTCCTCTGACATAGGGAGTGAGTGACAAGGTCCCTGGAATGTCTGAGAAGACATTGGAAACAGCATCCTTTTGTAGGACGTAGTTGACGTCAGACAGTCTCAACCAAAATACTTACCCAATTTCAGATGACTCATGGCCCTTAAATGTTAGGTAGCTGTTTACAGTCACACAGGTGTACCTAGTGGCTTTAGGCAGAACCTGAAATTTGAGGATAATCATGTGGGATTTTAAAATTTTTTCATCGTTCTCAGGTTGCTTATTGTGCATAAACACTGTGCTTGGCTTTGTGTGGGCTGCTGTGAAGGAAGTGAAGGAAAAGATGACAAGCTTTGCATGTGAAGTTTTCAATCCAAGTAATAGAGGATCACTGGAGCCCAGTGTTTTCCCTTAAAGAATCCCAATTATTCTTACTTGCAAATATTTGAAGATTTTTTCATTTTATGTGGGCAGAATACAGGGATTTTTCTTTGGAAATAAATGGTCATGGTTTTAGATCAGAGAACATGTAGATTATTATTGGAATAGACATAATTCATGCAGAGGAACATAGTGAGTAGACTCTGTGTTGCTGCTGTCATTTTGATCATTCTCATTGTCTCTCCCCATGTTCATTGCAACAGTTTCTGCAACTCCAACCTCTCTCATGGGTATGCCTCTTTCCTCACCCCTCCTTTAACCTAACATCCAGATACTTTGAGATGCCAATGTACAGTGAATGACACTCTTCATGCATCTCTTCCTTGTTTCTTTCCAGTATGGAATGAAATTCCCTGCCCTCTCACTGGAAACTCTTGTGTTCTGATGAGGTACACTCTCCTCCTTACACCTTCCCTGTCACAGTCTTGATCACTTCTCTTTTTGATAATGGATCATAGACCCTATCACCAGCATGGAATTCATTTTTGGAGGAATTATGTACTTTGTGCTCTGAGTGGATGAAAACTATCCTGGAACCCCTGGCTTCCTGTGCAGAAAATGACTTGGAGTTCACATCGACTTGCCACTTGCCTGGCACCTATTTTATCTGAATAACCGATACAATTTTACATGACGGCCCTGCTAGGCAAACACACAGTGACTGCCCTTTCTTGAATGATATTCACCAGCTCATTGCACTTCCTAAGGGCCATTCATTACATTCATCTTTATCTCAGCTACTACTCTTTGCTCATGGTGGCCAGAAATGACATCTCAGATACAAAAAGATGACATAGAATCCAGGGTCAATGTTCAACTTACAATTTTTGAATTGCCTCTGAAAACCTACTCAACGTCTATCTTCATCTTGCTTAATCCAAATTCATAATCTTCTCCCAGCAAATAGGGCATTGCTCAAAAAGCAGAAATTCAAGTTCAAGTATACATGTGCAGGTTTGTTATGTAGGCAAACCCCTTGTCATGAGTGTTTGTTATACAGATTATTGCATCACCCAGGTGCTAAGCAAAGTACCCAATAGTTATTTTTTTTGCTTTTCTTCCTGTTCCCACCCTCCACTCTCAAATAGGCCCCAGTGTTTGTTGTTGCTTTCTTTGTGTTTATGAATTCTTATCATTTAGCTCCCACTTATAAGTGAGAGCATGCAGTACTTTTTTTCTGGTCCTGCATTAGTTTGCTAAGGATAATGGGCTCTAGCACCATCTATGTTCCCTCGAAAGACATGAACTTGTTCTTTTTCATGGCTGCATAATATTCCATGGTGTATACGTACTACATTTTTTGTATTTAATCTGTCATTGATGGGCATTCATGTTGATTCCATGTTCTTGATATTGTAAATAGTGCTGCAATAAACACTTACGTGCATGTGTCTTTATGGTAGAATAATTTATATTCTAACATTTATATATATATTTTTGTCTCAATAATTTTTTGGGTACAGATGGTTTTGGTTATAGGGATACATTCTTCGGTGGTGATTTTTTTTTTTTTGGAGACCGAGTCTCACTCTGTCGCCCAGGTTGGAGTGCAGTAGCTGGATCTCGGCTCACTGCAAGTTCCGCCTCACAGGTTTACGCCATTCTCCTGCCTCAGCCTCCCGAGTAGCTGGGACTACAGGCACCAGCCACCTTGCCGGGCTAGTTTTTTTTTATTTTTTTAGTAGAGATGGGGCTTCACCGTGTTAGCCAGGATGGTCTCGATCTCCTGACCTTGTGATCCACCCGTCTCGGCCACCCAAAGTGCTGGGATTACAGGCTTGAGCCACCGCACCTGGCCTCTCTTTAGTGGTGATTTTTGAGACTTCTGTGCACCCATCATTCAAGTAATGTACACTGTACCCAATATGTAGCCTTTTATCCCTCACCCTTCTCACCCTTTCCTCAAGTCCCCAAAGTTCATTATATCATTTTAATCACTTTGCATCCTCAGGGTTTAGCTCCCACTTATGAGTTAGAATGTACAGTATTTAGTTTTCCATTCCTGAGTTGCTTCACTTAGAATAATGACCTCCAGTTGCATCCAAGTTGCTGCAATGACTGTTATTTCATTCTTCTTTATGGCTGAGTACTATTCCATTGTGCATATTTACCACATTTTCTTTTTCCAGTCATTGGTCGATGGGCAGTTAGATAGGTTCCATATTTTTGTAATTGTGAATTGTAGCACTGTAAACTTATGTGTGCATGTGTCTTGTTCATATGACTTCTTTTCCTTTGGGTAGATATCCAGTAGTAGAATTGCTGGATCAAATGGTAGTTCTACTTTCAGTTCTTGACAGAATCTCCATACTCTTTTCCATAGTGGTTGTACTAGTTTACATTCTCACCAACAGTGTAAAAACATTCTATTTTCACCACATCCACACCAACATATATTCTTTTTTGATATTTTATTTATGACCATTCTTGCAGGAGTAATATGGTATCGCGTTGTGATTTTAATTTGTATTTCCCTGATGATTAGTAACGTTGAACATTTTTTTCATATGTTTATTGGCTGTTTGTAAATCTTTCTTTTGTCTCCATGCTGAAATTTTATTTTGTTTTTAGTTTTTTTCTAACTTGTTAATTCGGTTTATTTTTTCCCCCCATAACTTATTGCAGTCCAGGTGGTATTTGATTACACGAGTAAGTTCTTTATTGGTGATTTGTGAGATTTTGGTGCACCCATCACCCAAGCAGTATACACTGTACCATATTTGTAGCCTTTTATCCCTCGCCCCCTCCCACTCTTCTGCTCAAGTCCTGAAAGTCAATCATATTATATTTATGCCTTTGTGTCCACATAGGTTAGCTCCCACATATCAATGAGAGCATATGATATTTGGTTTTTCATTCCTGAGTTACTTCTTGTAAAATAATAGTCTCCAATCTCATCCAGGTCTGATAATTCATTCCTTTTCATGGCTGCATGGGATTCCATTGTATATATATATCACAGTTTTTTAATACATTTATTGATTGATGGGCATTGGGTTGGTTCCACAATTTTGTTTTTATGGATTGTGCCACGATAAGCATGAATGTGCAAGTATTCTTTTAAAATATTGATTTCTTTTCCTCTGGGTAGATACCGCATTAGTGGCATTGCTGGATCGAATCGTAGTTCTACTTTTAGTTCTTTAAGGGATCTCCACACTGTTTTCCATTGCAGCTATATTAGTTTACATTCCCAAGAGCGGTATAGAAGTGATTCCTGATCACCATATCCATGTTGACATCTGTTTTTTTTTTTTAATTTTCTTAAATTACGACCATTCTTGCAGTAGTGAGCTCATATCACATTGTGGTTTTGATTTGCATTTCTCGAATCATTAGTGATGTTGAGCATGTTTTCATGTGTTTGTTGGCCATTTGTATATCTTCTTTTGAGAATTGTCTATTCATGTCCTTAGCTCTCTTTTTGATGAGATTTTTTTTTCTTGCTGATTTGTTTGAGTTCCTTGCAGATTCTGGATCTTAGTCTTTTGTTAATGCACAGTTTGTGAATATTTTTTCCCACTCTGTGAATGACCTGTTTACTCTGCTGATTATTTCTTTTACTGTACAGAAGATTATTAGTTTACTTAAGTCTCATTTATTTATTTTTGTTGCATTTGCTTTTGGGTTCTTACTCATGAATTCTTTGCCAAACCCAGGGTCTAGAAGAGTTTTTCCTCAAGAAGAAAAGAAGGTTTCTTCTTGAATTTTAATGGCTTCACGTCTTAGATTTCAGTCTTTGATCCACCTTGAACTGATTTTTGTATAAGATGAGAGATGAGGATCCAGTTTCATTCTTTTACATGTGGCTTGTCAGTTTTCCCAGTACCATTTATTGAGTACAGTTTTCTTCCCCTACTGATACAGTTTGGGTCTGTGCCCCTCCCAAATCTCACATCAAATTGTAATCCCTAATGTTGGAGGAGGGACCTGGTGGGAGGTAATTTGAAGGTGAAGGTGGATGCTCCCCTTGCATTTCTCATGATAGTGAGTCAGTCCCCATGAGATCTTGTTGTTTAAAAGTGTAGCACACCCTGCTTTGCTCTCAATTCCTCCTGCTCCCTCAATGTCAGATATGCCAGCTTCTCCTTTACCTTCCACCATGCTTGTAAGTTTCCTCAGGTCTCCTCAGCCGTGCTTCCTGTACAACCTGTGGGCCTGTGGAATCGTGAACCAATTAAAAGTTTGCATCAGCACTGCCTGGATGTGAGACATGAAGTCAAATAAGATTATTTTGGAGTTTTAAGATTTAATTACTGCCTTGTTGGGTTTCAGACTTGCAGGGGCCTGTAGGCCCTTTGTTTTGGCAGATGTTTCCCTTTTGGAAAGGGAATATTTACCCATTGCTTATGCCTCCATTGTATCTTGGAAATAATTAACTAGTTTTTGATTTTACAGGCTCATAGGTTGAAGGGATCTGTCTTGTGTCAGATGAGACTTTGGACTTTGGGATTTAGAGTAAATGTTGAAATGAGTTAAGACTGGGAAACTCTTCAGAAGGCATAATTATATTTTGCAATGTGAGAAAGACATGAGATTTGGGAAGGACCTGGGGTAAAATGATGTGGTTTGGGTCTGTTTCATTGTTCAAATCTCAAATTGTAATCCCCAGTGTTGAAGAAGGTGCCTAGGTGGAGATGATTGGATCATGAGGGCGGATTTCCCCCTTGCTGTTCTCATGACGGTGAGTGAATCCTTAAAGATCTGGTTGGTTAAAAGTGTGTAGCCCCTCCCCGCTTGCTCTGTCCTTCTCCTACCGTGTATGACATGCCAGCCTCTCCTTCGCCTTCTGCCATAATTGTAAGTTTCTTGAGGCCTCCCCAACCATGCTTCCTATACAGCCTTTGGAATTGTGAGCCAATTAAATCTCTTTTCTTTATAAATTACCCATTTTCAGGTTCTTTCTTTCTTTCTTTCTTTCTTTCTTT
>NW_012116710.1:6618763-6677381 GCF_000951035.1 Colobus angolensis palliatus
TGCAACCTCCGCCTCCTGGGTTCAAGTGATTCTCCTGCTTCAGTCTCCCTAGTAGCTGGGATTACAGGCATGCACCATCATGCCCAGCTAATTTTTGTATTTTGAGTAGAGGCGGAGTTTTACCATGTTAGTAAGGCTGGTCTCGAACTCCTGATCTCAAGTGATCCACCCACCTCAGCCTCCCAAAGTGCTGGGATTACAGGGGTGAGGCATCACGCCCAGCTTCAGGTATTTCTTTATAGCAGTTCAAGAATGGACTAATACATCCACTTTATGTTTTTGTATGCTTTGATGAAGATTCATTGGCTGTAAGTATTTGACTTTATTTCTGGGCCCTCTATTCTGGTTCATTGGTCTACATACCTATTTTTATGCCAGTACCTGCTGTTTTGGTAATTATAGCCTTGTAGTATAACTCAAAGTTGTGGAATATGATACCTCCAGATTTATTCTTTTTGCTTAGTATTGCTTTGGCTATGTGGGCTCTTTTTTGGTTTCATGTAAATTTTAGGATTTTTTTTTCTAGTTCTGTGAAGAATGATGATGGTGTTTTCATGGGAATTGCATTGAATCTGTAGACTGCTTTGGGCAGTATGGTCATTTTCACAATATTTATTTTACTCATTCATGAGCATGGGGTGTGTTTTCATTTGTTTTTGTTGTCTATGATTTTTGAGACAAGCTCTGACTCTGAGGTCCAGACTGGAATGAAGTGGTGTGAACATGGCTGTTTGTAAACTCAAACTCCTGGGCTCAAGTGACTCCAATTTCATGAACCCTGAGGGTAGCCTCCAGGAGTTAGGATATGATGATAACCAATTGCCAGCGACTACTCTTTACCAAAATGACTACTGAAAGCAAGCATGCATGGAGGAAGAAAGGAAAACAAATCTCCCATAATTTTTATCATATAGGCTTGGTTACAAACTCAGTAGGCAGAAAGCAGTCAATGACCTCCTGACATGGGGGTACAAAAGGCCACCCTACTTGGGGACCCTACTTAGGTGGTGGCAGAGTAGAACTTCCATCAGTCTTATGGATCTGAAGATACAAGAATTGTAGGTTGATGTCTGCCAAATGGCAGGGAGAGTTAGGCTTCCAGTTCGAGCACTGAAAGGGATATACCCTAGTGCAGGGGTCCCCAACCCCCAAGCCACAGACCAGTAAGGATCTGTGGGCTGTTAGGAATATCAAGTAAGCGTTACCTCCTGAGTGGCCTCCTGTCATATCAGTCCGGGCATTAGATTCTCATAGGAGTGTTAATTAGAAGTTTACAGCCAGAATTCCACATTGTGGGTGCCACAGTGTATAGTTTTATTGCAAATAGTAGCATGACTATAACAATTCCCACAAGAATGGTGTAGTAAAAAATTTTTGTTTAAAACTTTTCTTGCCAAAAGAAAACATTTCACTTTGTAAATTTACAGAGTTACAAGTGCAATTTCATGTATAATTAAAATTTCCTGCAAATATGCGTTAAAAAGAAGTTAATTTGTTGGCAAATTTTGAGAGGAAAGGGCCAAAATGACAAAAAGTATCTGTTGAGGTAAAGGTGGGACTAAGATAGGTAGCCCTTACTCAGTTACTTAATTTTTGTAATTTTTAGCTTAAGATTTTCTATTTTTCCACACTGATATTCTGGACGTTTCTCTGGGCTGTTAGGGGTTGCTCCCTCAGCTTTTTAGGCTTTGATTTGCATGCGGTATATTCAGCAGTTGATTTTTGTAACGTATACTGCCAAGAGGGTTGAAAGAAGCACAGTGTAGGGCCCTTCCCAGCTTGGCTTAGGGAAGGAGAGACTTGACAGTTTTTATTAATACTAAATTTCCTGGGTTAAATAAAGATGGTTTGATTCCCTGGAGCTGACCTTTTCCTAGTCGTGTTAATGCCTTGAGACTTCCTTGCCCCTGTCTTAGCTGCATGATTAGCTAATTTATTTCCTTTGACTACCTTTTTAATTTTCTTTTGACGTTCCCTACATTGCATCCCTGTTATTTCTTATGGAAGAAAAACCGAGGATAATAACCTGTTAATTTCCTGGTGATATTTTATGGGAGATTTATTCGTGGTAAGAAAATGCCTTTCCTTTTAAATGGCAGCATGAGCATGGAAAATTAGGAAAGCATACTTGGAGTTAGTAGAAATGTTAGCTACCATTTCCTTGCTTAATTTAAGTGCTCTTGTAAGAGGTATTAGCTTAGCTAATTGAGCGCTTGTGCTTGGGGAGAGTGACTACTGCTTATCCTGCCTTATGTACTTCTTGCTTTACGGGCTGTTTGCTAGCTGAGAGCTCTCGTTAGAGGACAGTGATCCTGCCACATTATGTGGGCTGTAAACAGTTGAATTATTTCCTAGGATTAACTTGGAGGCTTTTCTGTCTAGTAGAGCTGTTATGACGATGACTTGGAAGCACGTGTAAACAGGTTTTTCTAACTACAACTAAGGTTGAGAAAACTACTGGATTAGAGTTTTTCTTGAGATGCCCTTTACAGTTGTGCTTTGGGAAGAGGGGAGGCCTGGAGAGAAGAGAAAAAAGAGAGACTGGCTCTAGTGTTTAGAAGAGGTTTACTTTCCTTCTTTAATTTTCAGAATCATCTGAGGCTCCTGTGCTCTATGACAGTTTGAGCTGCTGGAGCCAAGGTGTGAGTCTTCAGGCACATCAGTCCTGCTGGACCATCCGTGAGACTGGTTTTTGAACTCAGTGACCTCTGCCTCTGGGGGCAGTTCTGTTTTCAGTGGTTTTTGCCATAGCCTGTACATGATTGAGGTTGCTTTACCTGGCTGCCTGGGTATTACTTTTCAAAATACCCTGGCTATGCCAACAACAACTAGTGGATGCACGCTGGGGATTTTGGACGTTACAGGCTTGGAAAGCTCCTGCTGGATCCTCTGTTCTTCTGAGCGTTTCCTCTTTTTTGGTACCTCCTCCTGGTTCCTGTTATAAAAGACCAAAGTGACCAACTTCAAGAAATTCTTAAAGGTGCTGTTTGGTCCTATAGCTTGCTTTTGTAATTTCCATTTAATATTGGGAGCTGCCTTTGTAATAAACTTCCTATTCAGTATGAACTGTTCCTCTACTTAATTAAGGGATAAGGAGGTGTACTCTATTAGTGCCTCTCTTAACCATTCCATAAAGGCTACAGAATTCTTATCTGGCTTTTGGTTCATTACAGAAAGTTTAGAGTAACTGAGAGCTTTGGCCCTGGTTTTCCATAGGTCTTTCAAAATGTGTATTAAAAAGTACTTCCTTTTCTATTCATTTCCTGAGATATTGGGGTTTCAGTTAGGGTTGCTTACCAGAGCAGCTTTAATCCCTATTGGGAACGGTATTTTTGCTATTTCTTTGCTTTCTCTATCTGCTTTCTTCCCTTTTGGTGTATTATAGGAGACATATTGCTCATCTCTAAATTATCTGCTGCTTGCAGAACTGCCTGCTTTTTAGCCGCAGTGAGGGTTTGGTTTAGGAGCAGCATAACGTCCCTCCATGTGAGGTTAAACACCTGAGTTAAATTTTGGAAAGCTTCTATATACCTATTAGGGTTTTAGAAAATCGGCCTAAGTTTGCTTTTATTTGCCTAAGGTTTTGTTATGAGAAGGGAACTTGAGGGGGCCCCAAATAAGGGGAATCCTCAGATGGTTCCCCTGAAAGTTGCTTTTTAAAAAAAATTTTTTTTTGGAGAGCTATTTTCACTGGGCCTGCCTGATATGGTTGCTTGAAGAGCTGGATTGAGCTTATATGCTTGCAAAGGTTTAGTAAAAATGCCACGACCTTGCACAAAAGAAAATGAGTTGCTTTTCTCTTTAAAGTTTTGAGGTTAAGGAAGAGTCAGTGTTTTAGAGTGCTCTCCAGTGGGGGTGCAAGCTGAAAATAATTTGTTACCCATTTAGAAAAAGAAGCAAAAATAAAAGTGTCCTCTTAGTCTCCTTCCTTTTCATATGACCCAGAGTGGAGAAGAAGACAGGGAGGGTCCTTCGAATACTTCCCCTCCCTGGTTTCTGGATCCTAGCACCATGTTAAATGTGCCACCCATGGTTTTAGGCATGGTTCTCTAGTCCATGGAACCGGATGAATTAAGTGATGATGCTAACCATGCTTACCCATGCAATCTTAGCTTATCTGACGGGTGTGATTTATCTTTGATTTCCTAAACCTGTGTGATTTGCCTGGCTCCCTAAAAAAATGGATCTCTGGAGAGACTGTCACATTTTGGCAAGGCTCCTTTAATGGAGGCAATGTGCTAGATTGCCTACTATTACGACCCATGCTAGTGCACTTACTCCAAAAAAAAAAAAACAAAAAACTTCTGATTAACTTTCAAACTTAAAATCCCCTTACTAATTAAGTACTATTTTAATTGGAGACAGAATAGGTGCCTTAAAAGAAGGTAGGAACCTAATGGCCGTTTTCCCACTGATGGGACAATATTGGGAGTAAAATCTGGCTGCAGAAAAGATCTACTCCTGACTGTTGAAACCAGAGTTTGCCATCCACAGAAGTAGCAGTAGAAAAGTGCAAAATGGAAAAGTCGTGAAGCTGCAACGTACTGCAGAGAACCAACCAACCATGTGTCTCGTGAGGAAAATTTTTGTTTCCGCTAGGGGGCGAGGATGGCTTAGAAATACCATGTGCCCGCCAGAGAGACCTTAGAGAAACAGATGTTTATTGAGTTGCTGCCTCCCTTGATTTGCGATCTTCTCTAACAGACCTATTTCCCTGAACTGTAAAGATTCCTGCACATTAGACACACGCACAGAGAGAGTAAGAGACCACGGATAGAGAGAGAAAGAAAGTTTGGCAACAGGATAGCTGGAAAAGAGTCTTGAGATTAAAAGACAGATTTAAAGTTGAGATCCGCTCCAGACTCATCAGTTTCATGAATGAATTCCCGTTCCCAGCCAAAGTACCAAAATGATATGGCTCTGATGACTGGAGGGACACCAGGGTGCTTGGTCTCACACTGATAGGATTAACAACAGGGGCACGCTCAGAATGGTTTTAAGGAGTTTAAAGTTTAATAGGCAAAAAACAAGGAAGGAAGAAGACAGCTCCCCTGTACAGAGACAGAGAGAGGGGGATTTGAACAAAGAGAAAACCTCGTGTGCAGCAGAAAAGTGGCTGCTTATATTGGGATTCTGGAGGAGGCAGTGTCTGGTTTTCATAGGGTCCAGCAATTGGTTTAACCAGGTGTATCATTGAGGTAGCCCTCAGAAAAACCTTACTTTCCCACCTCAGCTCTTTAATATGCAAATACGAGTCGTCATGATCTTACGAACACCTGGTGTCATCTGAAGGTGGCCATGACACTTGGTACACCTGGTGACAAGGAAAAGATCGCAGGAATCGCCATATGCAGTGAACTCAGCTCCTAATGGCCTGCATTTGCATATCAAAGCTTGCCAGCCGGGCAGGCCCTTGAAGCTGCCTTTTCTGTTAGAAAAGAGATGGTTTGAGGCTTGTTTCTTATTAAAGGAAAATTTTCACCAAGAGCCTTTACCCTTACTATCCGCCTAAAAATGATCTCTTAATAATTTCTGTGTCACAAGGATGAGGAATAGTGTCCATGTAGGTTCTGAGAATAAAATAACAGCCAAATCCATGATACATAATATCTAAAAATAGCTTTGGAAGTGCCTATTTTATTGTGGCCAGTGTTTGATCTCCTTTAAAAAGCTAGAGTAGGAGGCCGAGACGGGCGGATCACGAGGTCAGGAGATCGAGACCACCCTGGCTAACACGGTGAAACCCCGTCTCTACTAAAAACTACAAAAAACTAGCCGGGCAAGGTGGCGGCGCCTATAGTCCCAGCTACCCGGGAGGCTGAGGCAGGAGAATGGTGTGAACCCGGGAGGCGGAGCTTGCAGTGAGCTGAGATCCGGCCACAGCACTCCAGCCTGGGTGACAGAGCGAGACTCCGTCTCAAAAAAAAAAAAAAAAAAAAAAGCTAGAGTATATAAATGTGCAATCATATCATCTGCAAACAGAGACAATTTGACTTCTTCTTTTCCTAATTGAATAACTTTTATTTATTTCTCTTGCCTGATAGCCCTGGCCAGAATTTCCAATACTATGTTAAATAGGAGTGGTGAGAGAGGACATCCTTGTCTTGTACCAGTTTTCAAAGGGAATGCTTCCAGTTTTTGCCCATTCGGTATGATAATGGCTGTGGGTTTGTCATAAATGGCTCTTATTATTTTGAGATATGTTCTATCAATACCTAGTTTATTGAGAGTTTTTAGCATGAAAGGCTGTTGAATTTTGTTGAAGGCCTTTCTGCATCAATTGAGATAATCATGTGTTTTTTGTCATTGATTCTGTTTATGTGATGGATTATGTTTATTGATTTGCGTATGTTGAACCAGCCTTGCATCCCAGGTATGAAGCCTACTTGATCATGGTGGATAAGCTTTTTGATGTGCTGCTGGATTCAGTTTGTAAGTATTTTATTGAGGATTTTTGCATTGATGTTCATCAAGAATATTGGCCTGAAATTTTCTTTTTTTTTTGTTGTGTCTCTGCCAGGTTTTGGTATCAGGATGATGCTGGTCTCATAAAATGAGTTGGGAGGATTCCCTCTTTTTCTATTGTTTGGAATAGTTTCAGAAGGAATGGTACCAGCTTGTCTTTGTACCTCTGGTAGAATTCGGCTGTGAATACGTCTGGTCCTGGACTTTTTTGATTGGTAGGCTATTAATTACTGCCTCAATTTCAGAACTATTCAGTATTGCTAGTAATCTTGAAGTCACCTCATGTTATGTATGTGGAGGTACCAGAATAGATGACCAATGGCCCTGGGAGACTAGAGAACTAATGCCACAAGATAACTTTACCATACCAGTTTATTACAAGGTTCAATGCAAACCCAAATGTCTGGCTATTAAAAACTCCTATCATTGGAAGATACTACATAGCATGATAGGGAAAAGACTTTCAGACTCCAGTGGGAGATACAGCCTGTCTAGGTCAAAACAATATTTTGAAGAGTCTGAGAGCAAGACGTAGTGGAGAAGATTCTCAGACAATTGCTCTGTACCAGATTTTAACCCTCTCTCTCAGTCTCCAGGGCCGAATCAGTCATGGTATCAACTAGATGCTCCAAATGTTTAGAGAGCACCAGCAGAACTATAGTGGATCTGTAGGACAAAAGCCTATCAAGTATTGCCCGAGAAGTGGACTGGAGCCTGTGTGTTAGGAACAATAAGACCATCCCTCTTCTTGCTCCCACTGAAACAAAGGGAAGATTTAAGTTATCTGGTCTATAATAAAGAAAGAAAAAAGACCAAAAGAAATGTCTTTACTCAGACAAGTACTGTAAAAAAGATAAACACAAACATAAAGAAGGACATTAAGATAGGTAACTAGAAAAATAACAAATGGCCTTCTAAAAGAATTATCAAATACTATGGGCCAGCTACATAGGCCCAAGATAGATCATGGGGCTACGGCACCCTTATGTATATGTTAAACTGAATTATAAGATTGCAAGCAGTACTAGAGATCCTAGTCAATGAGACAGCCCAAGCCTTGGCTCTAGTAGCCATACAGGCCACTCAAATGAGAGATGCTATATACCAAAATACAGTAGCATTACACTATCTCCTAGCCTCAGAAGAAGAAGCTTATGATAAGCTTAATTTAACCAACTGTTGCTTACAAACTGATAATAATAGAAAAACTGTTATGGAAATTACTGCCGGAATGCAGAAGTTAGCCCATAACCCAGTCCAGAGTTAGTCCAGGTTAAGCCCAAACTCACTTTTTGGAGGATGGTTCTCATGGTTTCGAGGCTTTAAGACCTTGATAATTGGTTTTGTAGCTATAATTCGAGGATGTCTATCACTGCCTTGTCTTTTGCCTCTCCTCATCAGAAGCATCCAGTGTACTATTAAAGCAATAGTGGACTGAACAACTCCCACCAAAATGATGGCGTTACAGAAATCCAACCAGTCCTCCAGGAAGAATATGTGCCTACACGGGAGGAAATAAATGACTGTGGTGCTCTTTATTAATCTACATTTATGGCGAGCACCAAAGGTGGGGGGATGAAGAAGGAATTCATGAGTTTTACAAGTATAATCAAAGACAACCAGAAATTTTTACTTTTTCCTTCAAAAGCTAAGTGTAGTGTAGCACCCCAGTAGTCTAAGTTAGAGAAAAATACCATCTGCCCGTTTTCCCTTCTGTGCTCCGAAAGCCTTATATGTACTTGCTAGTTTCACATTCCCTGAGGTTCAGCGAGTTCCTGCTTCACCTCCCTAGCACAGCTGCAAAGTTACAAGGCTGATACAAAAACATGGTTTTCCAAGGATGTAGAACGCATAGCAATAGATAAATATAAAAGACTGATCAACTGCCTTTGTTCTCACTTCTGTAAGTAGGCTTTGCGTCACATAGCTCCAGGCCACTGACTGCTTAAAAGGTGGCTGCTTTCTTTGTCTGGGGCTCAAGCTTTCCTGGATGCTAGTCATACTGAGCCAGGTAATCACCTTTTAATAAAGACCTTTTCTGAACTCACTCTGTTCTGTCTCTCCTATCTCTGATTGTCCCACAACAGAATATAAATCATTCTACCATAAAGACACATGCGCACGTATGTTTGTTGCAGCACTACTCACAATAGCAAAGACATGCAATCAATCTAAATGCCAATCAATGATAGACTGGATAAAGAAAATTGTGGTACATATACACTATGGAATATTATGCAGCTATAAAAATAACGAGATCATGTCTTTTGCAGGAACAAACATAAGGTCAGACCTGATTCTTGACAGGCAGCCAAGAGTTATAGAAAATTAGAGGCCATGGTTAAGTATTCACTCTCTACTAAGGCCCAGTAGCAAACCAAATGCTTTTTCTCACATGGAGAGAGGTTATCCACGAAGGATGGCATGTCTTTGCTCCACACCCTCAGGGTCTGTGCTGTGACTCACCTGCCAAAGTTTCCTGCCAAAGTTTCCAAGAGGATCTCTACCTGCCACTGCCACTTCTTTCGAGGAGCATAGAATTTTCAGGGAATGGACAACTCATAGCCCCAGGTCAGCGACTGTGGCTCAGTTTCCATCTGAGAATGAGGGGGCAGAGCATATCCCTCCCTGGGTGGGCAAACCAAGAGCTGAAGCAGCCCCACAGGGATGAGGCCTGCAGTATCACCAGGAAGGCTTCTGTCTACCCTGGGAAAGGTGGGAAGAGATTTGTGTGTGTGTCTTCTGTGTGCTCTACACGGGAGGCACCCACCCAACATGCTTTGTGCTTTGACCTCGGTAAGAACTCACAGCTGTGGGCTGATTTCCAGACTGGATCAGATGAGAAGTCAGATGTTGTCATCCATTTCGAAGTGTATTTTGGGAACTGGGTGGTCATGAACAGCATGTGTTTGGGGCCTGGAAGCGTCAGAGAAAATCCGAGGATATGCCCTTTTAAAATAGCAAACAGTTTGACCCGCACATCTCAGTGATAGACAATGAGTACCAGGTGAGCATCCCAGGGGCTTTCAGCATCGGCCTTGCTGGGCTCCCAAAGCAGGAGGCAGCTCTCCCTGAGCTGGCCCCAAAAGTGCCTTTGGGCCCATCTCCCATTACTGCTCTTGCCTCAGGCTTTTTAATCACAGAGCACCCTCTGCTTGCACAGCCATCCTCAGCTCTATTCCAAAATTTGACCAGAGTCAAGGTCAGCTCACCTGACTTTTTTCCCAAGGTGAAGAATCTCCTCTGTCTTTTCACGTAGTGCTCGTTTCTACTTATGCTGTTACTAATATTTTTATTTAGCCAACTGGATGAAATATGCATGTAAATAAAATAGTTTCAGTAAGTCCAAAATTTCTCTCCCAATTCTACTCCCCACTACAATAATATTACTGGCTTCTCTACTCAAATTACAGGGATAATCTGCTTATGGAAATAGATAGACTTATGTTTTTGTTTCTTTCTGAACAAATGTACTTTAGGAACCGGGGTGGACTGGTTGTCAAACATGATATTTTGCAAATTCATCTATTCATTGTGCTGCCTCAGTTTTTAAACATTGCACAATATTCCTGTAGAATCGTTATCCAAAATTATTGAACTTGATCTTTTTGATGGGCGTTCAGACTGTTTCCAGTATTTTGCTCTCACAAATGATGCTATATTAACCTTTCTAATCAACCCTTCTTTGTTATCAAGCTCCCAATGGTCGTATTACAGGATAATTACAAAGAAATAAAATAATTGGCTCAAAATTATATGCATTTTAAATTTTATTAACACCAGAAAATTGACTATCTGTATAGCTTTACTAATAAATAATATTCCTGACCTTCCTGACCTTTTCAAATGGGTAAGACCCAAAGATTAACATTTTGTTCAGATTTAAGTAAGTAATCCTTTCATATGTTTATCAGTTGTTCAAACTAATATACTATGTTTTGCAATACCTATTCTGTTTTTTCTCTCTAAAAACACTTGGATTTCATTCCTTGCCACCCTCTTGGTAGCTCTGGGCAACACCAAAGCAAAAAGGGGCCATCAGTGGCGAGTGACAGTCATAGTTTGTATAACTGAAAATAATACATTCAATGAACATGGTTGATTACTAAGCCTGTGTGAACCCCTGTAAAAGATGCAGGGATTCAAGTTTATGACTCAGGGTCCCTGACCATGGGGATCTTCCAGGCTATAGAAGAGGCTGAGCAAACAAGAACTGTGTGACAGAGAGTGGTAGAACTTGGCTGGATGTATGAGAGGAAATGTTGGAAATTAAATGAGCAACTGTCTGAAACAGGCACCAATTTAGTCTGTAGACAGAAGTTTGTCTCCTGGTTTCTGATGTATAATTAAGAATTTTCTGGTTGGTTGCTATAGGCACTAGCACTGAGTGGAGATAAGGTAGAAGCTTGTTTTGTGGCATGCTGTATTTCTGATGCATTTTTCCTCCTGTAGGTAATGGTAAATAGCAAATAGTGTTACAGTTTTGCCCATCAACTCCCACCATGTTACATGAAGATGGTGCAAATGTGGCAGGATGTCTCCCTGACTTCAATGTGTGTCTACGATTCAGGGTGATGTCCACACTCCCTGTTGTTGAGGAACAACAGAAACTTCCAATTTCTCTGTGACTGTGGTATTCCCAGAGCCTTCTAACAGAATTATCTCTGCTCACACTTTCCTATACACTCGGTCATTAAAACTTCACTAAATTTTCCATGATCTGGTTCTTACTTTAATGGAGAAAAAGGCAAAGTGGCACAAGGACACAAGTGAAACAGGCAGTGAGTCACAAGACCATTGGAATGTCTGAGATGACAAAACAAACAATATCCTCTACAGCCCGTACTTTACGTCAGACACTCTGAACCAACATTTTTTCATTTTAGATGACTCATTGCAGTGAAATGTTAATTATCTGTTTACAAACATACAGGCATAATTGGCTTTGGGGAGAGACTTTGTAATTTGAGGAAAGTTAGGTGAAATATCTTAATTCTTCACTCATCCTAAGAGTGTTTCTTGTGTCTTGAAACTGCCTAGATTTGTGTGAAATGCATGGAAGAAATTGAAAGAAAAATTTGAGAATGTTTACATCTGAAGTTTTCAATCCAACAATAGTTTGAATCACAGTTCAATGATTCCCTTTAAAGAATCCATTTTTTTGAAAAGAATTTCCGTATTTCTCCATTTTGTGTGGGCAGAATTCTGAGATTTCTCTTTGTAAACAAATGGTTATAGTTTTAGATCAGAAAATAAGTGTTGTTTTTGGTGGAATGGACACAATTCATACACATGGACACAGTAAACAGATTCTGCTTTGCTGCTGTTACTGTTGGCATTGCAGCACAGGCAACCTCCCAACAAATGTTGGCCTAAATTGATCATTTATTCTGATTTCTGCCAGCTTTGTAGGATTAGTGGACTCATGCAGGTGATAGGTAAGTGTGGCTTAACACCTGAAGGCTGTTTGTTTATTTCTTTTCCTAACTCATTTCCACATTAATGCCTTGAATTTACTGAAATCATAATCAATGATTGGCTGCCACCAATGAAAGGCGTCCAAAAGTCTCATGAAGAACGTGCAAGGCATCATAGGCCTTAGCTTTGAAACGCAGACAGTGTGACTTCTATGACATTGTATTGATCGAAGTGTCATACAAAAAAAAAAAAAAAATTAAGGGAAGGGAACTCCACAAGCTGTGGTTATTTTGAATTGTCATCATCTTGGGGCCAGTTTTGAAAATGAGTTCCACTTAGCCCCCACTGGCTCATACGCTTCCCACATCCCCAAAACACTGACCTTCTAAAAACCCCAGAAACCAATACTATACAGCAAGAGGTTCAGACTGAAGTTTATTCTTTTGTTATATAACTCAGGACCTGGTGTTTATGAGGTGAGAACAAATTATCAGGTGTACTTTCTCTCAACATGTTCACTAAAGGAATAAATTATCTACCCTATACAAATCAAACACAAAATACTGAAATGGACATAGGAAAAATGCAATGAACATATCTATTTGATAGTGTCCACAGAAAATAGTCAGTAGTCATTAGTTTATATCATTGCTGAAACCAGCCAGATGCCTAAATTCTTTTCTTCTGGAAATGTTTGTCTGCAGTAATTGACTCCACCCTCCATTCTCAACTTCTCGGAATTCCCACCAAGATGGCGGAATCACAGCCCTATTCCCTCTACAAGAGCTGTGATTATCTGCTTCACTGAACGTCTGGAGAACCACTTTGGAGAAACAACATATTGCCTAAAAACTAATGAATTCAAATTGAAGAGGGTTCCATCAAATGGCCTCTCTTCCACCAGGCTCATCTCAGGCATCATTTTGATCCTCTATATCCTCTCTCCCCATGTTCACTGCAGGAGCTCGTTCAACTTCAACCCTACTCATGGGTATGGTTCTCTCCTTAGCCATCTTTAACCTGACATCCAGACAGCTTGAGGTGCCAATGCACAGCTAATTATGCTCTGCACACCTTTCTCCCTCTTTCCATTCCAGTATGGAACAAAATTCTCTCCTCTCTCACTGGAATCTCTTGAGTTTTGAATATGTACACTCTGTACACCTTCAGTGTCTCAATCTGGGTAACTTTTATATATTGATAATGGATCATAGACCCCAAAAGTAGCATGGAATTAATTTCTTGTGGAATTAAAAAATTCTTGCTCTGAGTGGACGAAAATCATCCTAGGACCCATGGCTTGCTGAGCAGAAAAGGCCTTTGATTTCATATTGACTTGTCCCTTGGCTGGTGGCTATTGCATTCGAATAACCTACACCATCCTACATGTTGGCTTTGCTATCCAAACACACAGTGACTGCCCTTTCTTAAATGATATTCATCAGCTCTGTTGAGGTCACGCTGGCCATTGGTTATGCTCATCTTTATCTCAGATACTACTCTGTGCTCATAGTGGGCAGGAATCATGCCTCAGATACAAAGAGACAACATAGAGTTCAGGAGCCAATGTTCAACAAACAATATTTGAATTGCCTCTGGGGACCCACTCCACAACTTTCTCTCTCCTCCTCAATCAACATTCCCGAAGTTCTCCCAGCAAATACAGCTTTGGTCAAAAAACAAAAAGTCATTTCTGAACTCTAAAGCTTTCCCTTCTGAAAGGTCTTTAAGTCTTTCCAGTTATTGCTGAAGATCCCCAAAGAATAAATCTGCTCTGTGACACTATTGTCCTTGATGCCCAAGTCCCCTAATATGGTTTTTTTAAAAAAACCTCGGTGGTACTGTTCACGGTGCTGAATATTGGTGCATCTATTTGCAGATGAGGAGCCAAGAAGACAGAATAAGAGAGAGGTTTTGTTTTGTTTTTGATGAATTATAGCTCCAAATCTCTATAATAGATGCAGCCAGAATTCACTTTGGATTTTCAGACCAAAATTTATTATTCATTTTACTAGCATGAGTTTTAATGCTACAGAGTTTAAGATAGGAGAAAAACTCAATTTTTGTTAGTAGTCCATATATGATTCACACAATAATTATTAAAATCTTATTCTTTACCCCTCAATAGACACTGGTCCCCTTGGCTCTGCCAGGTGAAGGCCATTCCCATCTGCCTCTCACACACCTGGGCTCTAGCGACACCCTTTTCTTTTCTTTGAGTGTCCATGGGAATCCAAATTTTCAGAGACACCCTTTCTCCTGCAGATTTGTGGAGAAAGTTGAGATTCTTAAGTCTAGTTATTGATTGTTTTTTTCTTAGGTCTAGACCTGTGTGAGGACAGGTGCAGGTACAGGTGATTGGACTTCAGTCACAATACAGTCTTCTTCACCTTGGGTGGAGGACTCAGCACCCCTCCTCAAGTTCTTTGTGTGATGAAAGGAAGCCTCCTTAAAACTTATATTAGAATTTAAATATGGAATGAATTAGAATTCCCTCCCATCCTTCCTTCCTTCTCCCTCTTATTTCATTTTTCTCTTCACTTTTTTCTTCAGGGAATTCAAACCATTTTTAGAAACAATTGATCCCAGTTGCCAAAGAGCTGTATGTTATAATGAGTTACCTTTTTGATGAACTGCCACAGTATTTTCCACAGCAGCCACATTATCTTACCCTCCAAACAGCAGTGTTCAAGGGTTACAGTTTATTTATGTTTATGTCCTCACACTTGTTAGTTTTCATTTTTAAAATTTTTTTATTATACTTTAAATACTAGGGTACATGTGCACAATGTGCAGGTTTGTTGCATATGTATACATGTGCCATGTTGGTGTGCTGCACCCATTAACTCATCATTTACAATAATAGCTATTCTATCGTGTGAATAGAATAATAGCTATTCTGAGTGTGAAGTGGTATCTCACGATGGTTTTGATTTTCATTTCCCTAATGACTCATGACATTGGTTATCTTTTCATATGCCTGTTGGTCCTTGGTCACTTATTTTTAATTTTTTTGTGGTACACAGTTGGCGTGTACATTTATGGGGTACATAAGGTATGATACAGGCATGTAAATAATCGAATCACGGATTATGGAGCAACCATCCACTCAAACATGTATTCTTTCTGTTGCCAACAATCCAATGACAGTTGTTTGGGTGTTTTAAAATGTAAATGTAAGTTGCTATTGACTATAGTCACCTTGTGTGCTGTCAAACAGGTAATATTATTTATTCTTTCTATTTTTTCTACCAGTTAATTGTCATCACCTCCCACCTCCCCCTCCACTACTTTTCCCAGCCTCTAGTAACCATTCTTCTACTGTCTAATAGGTCCGTGAATTCAATGGTTTGCATTTTTAGAGTCCACAAACAAGTGAGAAATCATGATGTTTGTCTTTCTGTGCCTGGCTTATTTCACTTAAAATCATGATCTCGAGCTCCATGCATGTTGTTGCAAACAGTAGATTCTCATTCTTTTTTATGGCTGAATAGTATTCCACTGTGTATATAGCATATTTTCTTTATCCATTTATCCATTGATGAAAACTTAGGTTGCTTCCAAATCTAGACTCTTGCGAGCAGTGCTGTAACTAACGTAGGAGTGCAGATATTTCCTCAATAGACTGATTTTTATTCTTTTGGGTATATATCTAGCAGTAGGATTACTGGATAATATGATAGCTCCATTTTTAGTTTTTTGAGGAACCTCAAAACTGTTCTCCATAGCGGTTGTACTAATTTACATTTCCATCAACAGCATACAGCGTCCCTTTAGTTTTTGGCCTGTATACCACTTGTAATTACCTGTTTCTTGGATATAAGCCACTTTAATCGGGTGAAATAATCTCATTGTAGATTCTATTTGCATTTCTCTGATAATTAATGATATCGGGCACATTTTCATATGCTTGTTTGCCATTTGTATGTCTTCTTTTGAGAAATGTCTATTCAAATCTTTTGCCCATATTTTGATCAAATTATTAGATTTTTTCCCTGTAGAGTTGTTTGAGTTTATATATTCTGGTTATTAATCCTTTGTCAGGCAAGTAGTTTGCAAATATTTTCTCCCATTCTGTGGGTTTTCTCTTCATTTTTTGGTTGTTTCCTATGCTGGACAGTTTTTTTACTTGACATTATCTCATTTGTTCCTTTTTTGCTTTTGTTGCCTGTGTTTATAGGGTATTTCTCAAGAAATTTTTGCCAGAACCATGTCCTCAAGATTTATCCCGGTATTTTCTTCTAGTACTTTCATAGTCTGATATCTTAGTTTGAAATCTTTACTCCATTTTGATTTGATTTTTGTACATGGTGAATATAGGTTTCCAGGTTCACTCTTCTGCATAGTTTCCCCTATGCCTTTTATTGAAGAGACCGTCTTTTCCCCAGTGTATATTCTTGGCACCTTTGTTAAAAATAAGTTCACTATAGGTGTATGGATTTGTTTCTGGGTTCTCTATTCCGTTCCATTGGTCTATGTTTCTGTTTTTATGCAAGTATCATGGTTGTTGTTGTTGTTGTTCTTGTTGTTACTATAGCTCTGTAGTGTAATTTGAAGTCAGGTAATGTGATTCCTCCAGCTTTGTTCTTTTTGCTTAGGATGGCTTTGGCTATTCTCAGTCATTTATAATTCCATATAAATTTCAGGATTGTTTTTTCTACATCTGTGAAGAATGTTATTGGCATTTTGATAAAGATTGCATTGAATCTGTGGATTACAATGCAGAGACTTTTGCCCTTTTCCCTTTCTTTCTCCCCCCAAAAAACAGTGTGTGTGTGTGTGTGTGTGTGTGTGTGTGTGTGTGTGTTCTGAGACACCTAAAGCTTGGGATGGACTAATACAAGCACCGTTGTGGCCACACCACTATGACTGGGTCAGACCTGAAGCCAGTACAGCACTGGGTCTCACTGAAGCCCTTCTGTATCCACTCCCTGGTTGAAACCTAAGTTCACTCAAGGCCCTGGGGCTCTGGAAGCTGCAGATGGCAGAGCAAGCCAGGTCTGTGTGCATCCCTTCAGGGTGGCGAGTTCCCCTAGGCCTGGGGTTGATCCAGAGGTGCCACCTGAAAGTCAGAGACTAAAGTCAAAAACCTTAGAAGTCTGTATGGTGCTTTTATTTTGCTGCAGCAGAGCTGGCACTCAAACTAGAAGATGCAGTTCTTCCCACACTCCTCTTTCCAAAGGCAGTGGTTACCCCAACACCATTGCCCCAATGGAGAGTACGGCCAGACTACCACGGATGTTCCCTTAAGACCCACAGTCTCTTAAGTCAACTCATGGTGAATGCTGCCAGGCCTGGGACTGATTCCACGGGGCAGTGAACTCCCCTCTGGCCCAAAGCAGGTAAAAAGATGTCATCCAAGAACCAAGTCCCTGAATTAGGGACCCCAAGAGCCTGCTTGATGCTCTACTCCCTTTTGGCCATGCTGGCACCTAAGGTGCAAGGCAAAGTCCCTTTTGCTTTTTCCTCTGCTTTTACCAAGCAGAAAGAGTTTTGCCTCATAGCCACCACAGCTGGTAATGCGCTGAGTCCCGCCTGAAGCCAGCAGATCTTAGAAGCTCATCCAAGGCCCTCAGCATAGTACCTGGATATTGCTGATACCATTAACAGGTGATAACTCTCCTCTCCTCAAGTGAAAGGAAGGGGTCTCTTTTAGAGCCATGGACTGTGCATCCTAGAGTTAAGGGAGGGGTAAAACCAGCACTCCATTAGTCACCAAAGTTGCTGTCTCAGTAAGTCACCTAACCCTCTCTTCCCCAGTCCACTGTCTCTGGACCCAGTTCAGCCCAGGACTCACCTAAGAATTTCTGACCTTATGGCGTAGACTGCCTTTCAAGTTTACTTGAAAAACTAGAGCACTGTAGCCCTCACTGGCAAGATTTGCAGGAATTCAAGTTTCAACTGCTGGGATCAGGGATTTTCCTCTGGCTAAGTTTGGCTTAAATGCTCCCTCCATTGGTGTGTGTCAGCTGAGTTTGATCCAATTTTCCTTTCTTCTCTAACAGGACAGCAATGACTTCAATACCTCACAATTGTGGTGCTTTCCCCCCTCCAAGACCCCAGTACCCAGAGACTCTGTACCACATTACTGCTGATGAAGGAGTGGCATTGGCAATTCAAGACTGTATTTTTCTATCTCTTCAGTGCCTCTTTTAGTGATATAGAGTTAAAGCCAGGTATCTATGAGGATTCATCTGGTTTTTGTTTTTTATGGAGGTGTTTCTCTTGTGTAGATACTTGTTAAATTTATGTCCCTGAGACATGGGGGTAAGATTTGTGGAGGATTCTATTGAGCCATCTTGCAAGGTCTCCCCAAAGTTTTAAATTTTGATGAAATCCAGTTTATCTATTTTTTTCTTTTGTTTCTTGTGCTTTTGGTATCATACCCAAGAAATCATTTTAAGATCCCATGTCATGAAATATTCTTCAATGTTTTTTTCTAAAAATATTAAAGTTCTAGGTCTTACATTTATTGTTTGATACATTTCGAGTTAATTCTTATATGTGGCTTATGGTAAGGTCCCAACTACATCTTCATGCATGTGTATATCCAGTTTCCCCAAAATCATTGGTTGAAATGATGGTCCTTTCCCAGAAGGGCATCCTGGCATGTTTATTGAATCTCAAGTGACCACCTATGTGCATGTTTACTTTTTGGCTCTGCTTTATATTTGATTGATTTCTATGTCTGTCCTGAAGCCAGCACCACATTGTTTTGATTACTGTAGTTTTAAAGTGGTTATATTTGGGACCTAATAAAACAGGCACTTTCAAAGTCACTTTTAGGCTTTACACATCTTGGATTCGTCTTTGTTATTTTTTCAGGAGTCATGTAAATACTATTCCTCATCATTATGCTTATATCTTGAGAAGTATAGACACACGCCCTAATCAGCTGTGCTGGGGAAGAGGTCACCATGAGACAGAAGACACCTCTCAGTGTCCAGGAAACCCTTTCTTCCCATAGCATGACTCCCATCTCAACTCACACCCTCCATACTACACTTTTTGTTGTCACCAACGCTGAGTCATTGAGTGAAGCTTAGATTCTGTTTTCAGTTCCCTGTAGTTCACTAGCCTCAAAACATTCAATGCTGAGCAGAAAGTGAGTTCCTGTTATAGGCTAAACTACCTTGCACAAATGCTCCTTATAACAATAATTTCTGTCTTCCTGGCCTGAGTCAGTCCTTCACTTCCATCTATGTCTGGCCTATGTTGTGCTGCTGGAATAGACTGACTAATTTATAAGAAATAGTAATTTATTCGGCACATGACCTCAACAGAGCTGGATATTCTGGATGCTGGAATATCCAGGAACATAGTGCTGACATCTGTCCAGGGCCTTTGTTTTGCATCATCTCATGGTAGAAGGAGGATTGACAAGGATTGAGATCAAGAGCGCAAGATAGGGCTACACTTGCTTTTATAATAAACTTACTCTCACAATAACTAACCCAATCCAGTAAAAATGACATTGATCTAATAATGCAGAGCCCTCATGACATAATCACCTCTTATTACACTTCACCTCAGAACACTTGCATTCGGTATTAACTTTTTAACACATGAACTTTGGGGCACAAATTCAAACCACAGTGACCACAAAGGGAGATGAAGAAAATATTACAAAAATTCAAAAGAAACAATATCCTCTTACTTCCTCCAGCTATAACTAGGCACGTTTGCTCACACACTCATTTCTGTATTCCCTTCACACACATACGTTGAACATCCTCTCTGTGCCTGGTCCCATTAAGTTGACATCCCCCAACTCCCTCATTAATATTTCTCTCCCCACTGAATAGAAATTCACATTGAATTTCCATGTGTGATAGACACTTAGTATTCACTCTTTATTCCATTTAATAGGTAGTTTCTGTTGTCAAATGATGATCAACGCACTTTTCTCTTTTGTAGCTTCCCAGAGCTCACAGATGTCTTCAGAACAGAGTATAAGCCTTTCATATTGGCATCCAGGTTTTTCTAGTAGAAACCTAACCTTTATGATACTTCCAAGAACTTCTGAACTCATTCTGTGCTCCCTAAAATAAACTATTAATGTAGCAGCGAAAGCATGTTGTGGCATATCTCTTCTGTTTTTGATACTGTTTGTCACTTTTGTTCGATTCTTACTTCCTCTCCACATAGATAGAACATACAAGTATTTTAATATTTAGAACAATTTCCAACTCTTTTGCAATTTCCCTCTCTCATTCAACAAGTGTTGCTTCTTACTGGGGTGAATTTCTCTACTGCTACATTCTCAAGCCTAGTTTCCCAGTTTCAGATTTGAAATTGATCACAGGTCAGTGTTCCACAAGGACCCAATCCATTCTGTTAGGTTACCCCCAACAAGCCCTATACATGCCAGGGATTAGGCTAAAGGTTTTACACATATTAACTCCTCTATTAGTAAAATCACCCTACAAAGTAAGAATTTCTAATAAAGACAAAAAAGTAAATAGTAAAGAAAACAAAAAAAAAAGTAAGAGTTTTAAATAATCCTCCTTGTACCTGGAAAACTAAGGTAGGCAGCGTTCAAGTAATAGATCTAAGATGACACTGCCAGTAAGAGGCAGAATCAGGACTAGAATCCAGGCAGCCTGGCTCCTGAATCCTTGTTCCTAACTATGGGACCCTCATGTCTTCAGGAACGTGGAGTTCTGACTGTGGTGGGATGAAAAAGGGAAGCCCTCACACTTTGCCTGTTGATCTCTAACCTTCTGCATCACGGGAATCTGTTACAAAAGGGGTGGCCGCACCTGGCCCAGCCTCTCTCAGCCACTCTCAGTCCCCTAGCAGGTGCCCCACACAATGCCTGTGTCCATGTCTGTTGGTTCTTCCATGACAATCAGAGGGACACGGATCCTCCCTTTTATGTGAGTACTCCATGGTTCATGGCACAGGGGTGGAAAAGAGGGAAGAGTATTTACTCAAGTAGTGGCCTCATGTGAGTGATGTGGAAATATCTAGTTGATGTAATAAAGGTGCCATGCAGGTGCAGGTACGAAACCTGCAGTGGCTGCACTGTGGGCCAGTCGTGCGGCCTAGGGGAGGAGGACACTCAGGGGTTGGGGATGTGGCTCGTTATCAAGGGACATGGAATTTTCAAAGAATGGACAAGTAATAGGCCCAGGTCATTGACTGTGGCTCAGTTTCCATCTTGTGATGAGGGACAGAGCATGTCCCCACCTGGGGGAATGAGGAGCTAAAACAGCCCCACAGAAACCAGGCCTGCAGTATCACCAGGGAGCCTGCTTTCTGCTTTGGGGAAAGGGGTGAAGGTATTTGTGTGTGTTGAGTGTGTGCCCCACGAGGGAGGGGCCTGCCCAACTCTCTATGTGCTTTGCCCCCAGAAATGATCCAGAGCTGCAGGTGGATTTCCACATTGAGACGAGTGAGGACTCAGACATCGCCTTCCATTTTTGATTGCACTTTGGCCATGGTCTTGTCATTGACAGCCATGTGTATGGGGCCTGAAAGTGTGAGGGGAGATGTCACAATGTGTCCTTTGAGGACAGCAAACCATTTGATCTGAGCATCTTGGTACTGGACAATGAGTACCAGGCGAGTGCCTGAGGATCTCCAAGTACCCTGCCTTCCATGGGCTCCCAGAGCAGGAGGCAGCGCTCCCTGGCCTGGCCCCAGTAGTTCATCTGGACCCATCTCCAATAACTACTTTTGCCCCAGGCTTTTCATCACAGAGCACCCACTGCTTGCACTGCCATCCTCAGCTCTTTTCTCAAATCTAACCAGGGTTAATATCGGCTCACCTGGCATTTCCTCCAAGGTGGAGAATCTCCCCTGTCTTTTCCCATTGTGATCATTTCTACTTATGCTGTTATTTTAATTTTCACTTACAGTATTCATAAAAATAAAACTGTTTTAGCCAATCAAAAATTAAGTCTCTCTCACTCCTGGACCCAATCTTACTCCTGAGAACATTACTAGTACTCTGCTCTCCTTCCACAGGAAATCTTTGCTTATGGAAGCACATAGGTCTATTATTTCATTTGTTTTTAAGCAAATCCAGGTATATGTTGCTCTACACATTAACACTTTAGGAACTAAGTTAATTTGTTGTTAAAGAATGTATCTTGAAGACATCATCTATTAATGGAGCTGCCTTAGTTTTTAAAGATTGTATAATGTTGCATTAGAACAATCATTACCCAAAATTATTGACCTTGACTCTTTTGATGGGCATTGAGGTTATTTCCAATATTTTGCTCTCTCAAGTAGTGCTGTAATACGATTTCTGGTAAATTCTTTTGTCATTATCCACCTCCCTTACTTATATTGAAAGATAATCACAAAGAAACAAGTAATTGGTTCAAAAATGTGTGCGTTTTAAATTTAACAAATTGACACCTATAAGGTTACTTTATATCCTTAGTAATAAAGAATATGTCCAAATGTTCTGGCTCTTTCTAATGTGTAGGCCAAAAGATGCACATTATATTCAGATTCAAGTGAGGGATCTTTACGTATGCTTAGAAGCTGTTTAAAATGGTATCCTATGGTTTGCAACACTTGTCCAATTCCACCTCTCCAACAACACTTGAGTTTTATTCTTGGCCACCATCAGCCCAGATCTAGGCAACTCCAAAGAGAAACTGGGCTATCAGCAGTGAGTGGCGGTCAGAGTTCATAGAACAGAAGGATATGCATTCAATGAATGTGGTCTAGCGTTAACCCTGTGTGAACCACTGTACAAGACGCAGGGATTCAAGTTGATGAAACAGTCACTAGCCATGGGGATTTTCCAGGCAAGAGGGGAGGCTGAGCAAACACATACCATGTGACACAGAGCGGTAACGCCTTGCTAGAAGAATGAGAGAAAAAAACTGGAAGTAAAGCAAGCAACTGTCTCAAATAGGCACAAAAGTTGATCTGCACACAGAATTGTGTGTTTTGGGTTCAGTTAAATAACTAGGAGTTTTCTCATGGGATGTTGTAGGTACTAGGACAGAGGAGAGAGGAGGGTGAAAGCTTGTTTGGTGGCATACTGTCTTTATGATGCATTTTTCCTTTTGTAGGTAATAGTAAATAGCCAACACTGTTGCAGCTTTGTTCATGACTCCCACCATGTTCTGTGAAGATGGTGCAAGTGTGGAGAGATGTCTCCCTGGCCTCAATGTCTGTCTGCAATTGAGGGAGGTGGCCACACTCCTCATGGTTGAAGAATCCCTCTTTCTATGTGACCATAGGATCTCTAGAGCCTACTAACAGCACGATCTCTCCTCCCCGCTTCTGCTACACTTGATCATTAAAACATCACCAAACTACCCAGGATTTGTTTGATTCTTGCTTTAAGGGGGAAAGAGAAAGTGGTCATGCCCAAGAAGATCCAAGGAATTCTACGAGAGGCATCAAGAAATCAAAAAGGATAAACCTTCGTGTGACTCGAGGAGTGACAAGGTCCCTGGAATGCCTGAGAAGACATTAGGTACAGCATCCTTCTATACCACGTTGTTGACATCAGAGACTCTGAAACAAAATCCTTACCCAATCTCAGATGACTCACTGCACTGAAATGTTAGGTAGCTGTTTACAGCCAGACAAGTGTACCTCAGGGAAGAAATTTTGTAACTCGAGGACAATGTGGTGGAATTTCCTAATTCCTTCCATTGTTCTCAGGATATTTATTGTGTATAAACATGGTGCTTTGCTCTGTAAAGACTGCCATGCAGGACCTTTAAAAAAAGACACATTTCTGACATGAAAAATTTAATCCAAGCAATAGTTAGAGAATCACAGGAGTCCAAAAATTTCTCGTGAAGTACCTCAAATGTTGATGTTTAAAAATAATTGTGAGATTTTTCTGATGTGTGTGGCAGAATCCTGAGATTTCTATTTGGAAACAAATGGTCATGGTTTAAGAGCAGAGAATATGTAGTTTATTGTTGGGATGGACACAATTCATACACATGGACACAGTAAGCCGACCTTGCTTTGCTGCTGTTTCATTAGGCATTGCAGCACAGCAAACATCCCAACACATGTTGGCTTAGAGCGATCATTTATTCTGATCTTGCTCAGTAAACTAGACTCATGTAGGTTGTAGATCATGTGGTGAGAGTAATGTTTTCTGAAGCATCTTTTAGGCTGGGATTCCAGAGGATGCTTCACTCTTGTCTGACCCAGCACTAGAGCTGGGTGAACACCTGATGGCTGGCTGGTTATTTTATTCCCTACTTCACCTCCCCATTCATGCCTTAAATTTTCTCAAATCATGAGAGTCTCATGGTTCTTAGACTTAATGAATGATGATTGGTTTCCACTAAAGAAAGCCTTCCAAAAGGCTCATGGAGAAGGTGCAAGGCATCATAGGACCTAGCTTTGAAATGCAGACAGTGTCAGTACTGTGACGTTATATTGATCAAGGTGAGCTATACAGACAGCCCAAATCAAAGGGTGGGGATTCCATAAGCTGTGGTTATTTTGACCTGTTGTCATGAGGGAGCATTTTTGGCAACTATTTCCACTCATTCCTCAGTGGTTTAAATGTTTCCCACGTTCTAAAAACACTAATCCTGTAACGAACAACTGAACACAATAGAATTACAGAAACAGGCTCAGATTGAAGTTTAGCATCTTATCATCCAGTCAGGATCTAGTGTCCAGAGATGAGGTGACTACAAATTATCAGGTGCACTTTCTCTCAATGTATGCACTAAAGAAATACATTATCTGCCCTATACAAATGAAACACACAAGACTGAAACAGATATAGGAAAATGCAGTGGACATACCTATTTTAGAAGGGCAAAAAATGATAAACAGCACCCTGAAAGCAAGAAGGATCACCAATAGGTATACTGGAGCTATCCACGAAAATTTGGCCAGGGTTTTCATTCTTGTTACATCTGTTCAAACCAGCATGGCCTTATCTGAAAATATTGTATTGATATGTGCCACTTGTGTTTCCATAAGTAGTTACAGGATATATTTTTCATTAAGTTGGACTAAGTGATCTTCCTTGAATTGATATGCAAGACTTATACCCAATGAAAGAAACAGTGCTAGCACATTAAACTTGAATAGAAATTAAAACAAATAAACAAATAAAAACAAACAAGAACAAAAAAGAAAATAGGCAGCAGTCACTGGTCCACATTATTGGACCCTATTTTCATCTTCTCTGAAAATGGTTCTCTGCAGCAATTGGCTCCACCATCTATTGTTTCTTGGAACTCCTACCAACATGGCACAATGACAATGCTTTTCTCAATTCAAGAGCTGTGGTCATCTGGTTCATAGCAGAAAAAGAGAACCACTTAGGAGAAGATAAACAGCATATTACCTAAAAGCCTAACAATGCAGATTACAAAAGGTCTCATTAAATAGCCTGTTTACCTGCAGGGCCCATCTCAGGCATCATTTTAGTCCTCCTCATCCTGTCTTCCCATATTCATTGCCATAGCTCGTTCGACTCCAACCTTACTCACAGGTATGTCTCTCTCCTTGCCTTCCTTTAACCTAACATCCAGTTACCTTGAGGTGTCAATGCACAATAAATAACACACTCATGCCTCTCTTTTTTGTTTCTTTCCAGAATAAGCTGAAATTTTCTCTCCTCTCACTGGGAAGTCTCAGGTTCTTGTAAGGTACACTCGCCTCCTTATACCATCCTACTCAGAATTTTGGTCACTTCTCTATTTTGATGATGGAGAAGAGGCCCCCTCATCAGCATGGAAGTCATTTTGGGGCAATAAGGCAATTCTTGCTCAGAGTGAATTAAGACTATCTTGGAACCCATAACCCATGACTTTCTTTTCTTGGCCGGAGTTTCACTCTTGGAGTGCAGTGGTGTGATCTCGGGTCACTGCAACCTCCGCCTTCCGGTTTCAAGTGATTCTCCTGCCTCAGCCTCCCAAGTAGCTAAGGTTACAAGGCGCCTTCCACCATGCCTGGCCAGTTTTTGTATTTTTAGTAGAGAAGGGGTTTCACCATGTTGGCCAGGTTGGTCTCAAACTCCTGACCTCAGGTGATCCACTCACCTAGGCCTCCCAAAGTGCTGGGATTACAGGCATGAGCCACTGCATCTGGCCAGAACCCATGACTTTCTGAGAAGAACATGAGTTTAATTTCATATCTATATGTCCCTGGATGATTCCAATTGTATTTGAATAACCTATAGGGTCCTACATGCTGTCCCTGATAGACAAACACACAGTGACTGCCTTTTCTTAACTGATAGTCACCAGCTCAGTTCAGTTCACATAGGCCATTCGTTATGCTCATCTTTATACTACCTACTATCCTGTGCTAATGGTGGCCAGAAGTGACGTCTCAGATAAAAAGAGAAGATATAGAGACCAGGAAGCAATGTTCAACAAAAGAGTTTTAATTTGCCTCTGGGTACCCGCTCAACATCTTTTTCATGCTCCTCAACCTAAATCCACTAAATATAGCATCCCCACTAAATATAGTATTACTCAAAACATAGAAGGTTATTCTGGACTCTAAAGCCTTGCCTTCTGAATGGTCTGTGGGGCTTTTTCAGTTGTTGCTGAAAGTCCCCAAATAATAAATCTAGTCTTTGAAAATGTCCTTGATGCCAAAGTCCATCAAAACTGTTTCCTCTGTGGTGCTGTCCGTGGTGCTGAGCACTGGTGTTTCTAGGCCTGTGTTTGCAAGTGAGGGGCCAATAAAACAGAATTAGGAGATACTTTTTGTTTTGTTTTGTATCTGACAAATTGCAACTCGAAATATGCATGATATATGGAGCAAGAATTGAATTTGGATTTTCAAACCACAATTTCTGCAATGCTATCACCACTTTTATTCAGCATAGTATTTGAAGTACCAGCCAGAGCGTTCAGCAAGAGAAAGCAACAAATGGCATCCAAATACAGAACGAAGTTAAACAATCCATGTTTAGAGACATGATTCTATGTCTAGAAAACCTCACAGTTCCCACCCAAATTATCATTAAGCTGGTAAACAACTTTCACAAAGCTTCAGGATACAAAATCAATGCGCAAAAGTCACTAGAAGTCCTATATGCCAATGACAGTGAACCATAGGGCCAAATCAGGAATGCAATTTCATTCACAGTTGCCATAAAAAGAATAGAATACCTAGAAATACAGTTAACCAGGAGGTGTAAGATGGTTACAATGAGCATTACAAAACACTGCTTCAAGAAGTAGAGATGACCCAAACAAATGGAAAAACATTCCATGCTCATGGATGGCAAGAATAATAATCATTAAAACAGCCACACTGCCCAAAGAAATGTACAGATTAAAAGGTATTCCTATTGAACTCTCAATAACATTCTTCACAGAATTAGAAAAATCTATTTTAAAATGCATGTGGAACCAAGAGTAAGCTGAATAACCCAGACAATGCAAAGTAAAAAGAACAAAGCTGGAAGCATCACATTACTGTACTACAGCTTGAAGTAACCTAACAGCATAGTACTTGCACAAAAACAGACACATAGACCAATGGAACAGAACGGAGAGACAAGAAGTAAGGTCCCACACCTACAGCCATCTGGTCTTCGACAACGTTGATCAAACAAGCAATGGAAAAAAGATTCCTATTCAGGAAATAATTTTCGGTTAATTAGCTAGTCATGTGCAGATGATCAAACCTGAACCATTTTCTTGATTATATAGAAAAATTAACTCAAGATGAGTTAAAGACTTAAATGTAAAATCCAAAACTATAAAAATCCTGGAAGGCTACCTAAGGCAATACCATTCCGAATGTAGGAACAGGCAAAAGATTCATGACAAAGATGCCAAAGGCAATCACAAGAAAAGGAAAAATGGACAAATGGATCAATTTAAACTAAAAAGATTCTGCACAGCAACAGAACCTATCAACAGAGCCAACAGACAACCTACAGAAAAGGAGAAAATGTTTGCAAATTATGTATCTGAAAATTGTCTAATATCTAACATTTATAAGGAACTTTAACAACTTTACAAGAAAAGAACAAACAACCCCATAAAAAATGGGCGAAGGGCTGGGAGCAGTGGCTCATGCTTGTAATTCCAGCACTTTGGGAGGCTGAGGATTGCTTGAGTCCAGAAGTTCAAGACCAGCTTTGGCAACATGGCAAAACCCTATCTCTATGAAAAATAGAAAAATTAGCCAAGTCTTGTTTCGAGCACCTGTAATCTCAGCTACTTAGAAAGCTGGGCTGGAAGGATTGCCTGAGCCTAGGCAGAGGTTGCAATTAGCTGAGATTTCACCACTGCACTTCTGCCTGGGTGTCATAGTGAAATCCTGTCTCAAAAAAAGTAGACCAAGAACATTAATAGACAGTTTTCAAAAGAAGACATACAGGTGGCCAACAAGCAAATGAAAAGAAGCTCAACATCCCTGAATGTTAGAAAAATGCAAATCAAAACCACGAGATACCATCGCTCACCAGTCAGAATGGCTAGTATTCAAAAGTCAAAAAATAACAGAAACAGGCAAGCTTGTAAAGAAAAGGGAACACTTACACATTGTTGGTGGCAGTGTAAATTAGTTTACTATTGTGGAAAAAAAGTGAGATTCCTCAAACAGCTAAAACAGAACCACATTCAACCCAGCTATCCCATCACTGGGTATATACCCAGAAGAATAGAAATCGTTCTACCACAAAAACATGTGCATGTGAATGTTTATTACAACACTATGCACAATAGCAAAAACATGGAGTCAACCTAAATGCCCATGAAGGACAGATTGGATAGAGAAAATGTGGTGCATATACACCATAGAATGCTATGCAGCCTCAAAAAATAATGAGATTATGACTTTTGAAGGAACGTGGGTAGAGTTGGAGGCCATTATCCTTAGTAAACCAATGTGGAAATGAAAAACAAAACTCTGCATGTTCTCACTTAGAAGTGTGAGCTAAATGATGAGGCCCACGGATACCAAGAGGGAAACAACCCCACTGAGGCCTACTTGAGGATGGAAGGTAAAAGGTGAGACAGGAGCAGAAAAAATAACTATTGGGTACTAGGCTTAGTACCTGGATGATGAAATAATCTTTACCGCAAACCCCCATGACACGAGTTTCCCTGTGCTTGTGCCCCTGAACCTAAAATAAATGTTTAAAAAACAAAGAAAAAACCAATCTCACTTTCTCCTGAAATCTACAGGAGAAACAGTGTCTCTGAAACTTTGATTCACATGGACATCAAGAGAAAGGAGAGAATATTGCTAGAGTCCAGGTGTGGGACAGACAGATGAGAGCAGCCCTCGCCTGGTAGAGCCAAAGGGCTTAGTGTAGAGCAGGTTCATGCAAGGACTTTCTCTACCTCTCCCCCGGATCATCCTGAGGATCAAAGTCAGTGCTGTCCCAGAATATTTAAAGGCAAAAAGAACAATTTAAAGGCAGAATGTATGATTCGTAGGTGTCTCTTTCCAATAAGTGTGGGGAAGAGGAATGCAGACCATGGGGGTGATGGTCCCTTTGGTGAGGTCTGCACAGCTGGTATGCAGTACCAGCTACTCAGGAGACTGAGCTGGGATGATCACCTGAGCCCAGGAGCCAGAGGTTACAGTGAGCCACCACACCACTCTAGCCTGAGTGTCAGAGTGAGACCTGTCTTAAAACAACAACAAAAGGTGAACAAAGACAGGAACAGATGCTTTTCCTTTTTCTGTTTTTTTTTTGAGACGGAGTCTCGCTCTGTCCCCCAGGCTGGACTGCAGTAACGCGATCTAGGCTCACTGCAAGCTCCGCCTCCTGGGTTTACGCCATTCTCCTGCCTCAGCCTCCCGAGTAGCTGGGACTACAAGCGCCCACCACCAGGCCCGGATAATGTTTTGTATTTTTAGTAGAGACGGGGGACACTTTTCAAAAGTAGACTTACAGGTGACCAACAACTACATAATAAAAGCTCAGTATCACTGAACATTAGAGAAATGCAAATCAAAACCACAACGAGATACCATCTCACACCAGTCAGAATGGCTCTTCTTAAAAAGTCAAAAAAGGACGGATGCTGGCAAGGGTGTGGAGAAAAAGGAGCACTTACACATTATTGGTGGCAGTGTGAATTAGTTCACACATAGAGGAAAGCAGTGTGGTGATTCCTCAAAGAACTTACACAGAACTACCATTAAACCCAGCAATCCCATTACTGGGATAGGTGTATACACTATTGTATACACAGAAGAATATAACTGATTCTGCCTTAAAGACATATGAACATGAATGTTCTTTTCAACACTATGCACGATAGCAAAGATACAGAATGAGCCCAAATGCCCATCAAGGACAGATTAGATACAGATAATGTGATACATGTACACAATGGAATACTATGAAGCCCTAAAAAAGAATGAGGTCATGTCTTTTGCAGGAACATAGATGGAACTGGAGGCCATGATTCTTAGCAAACTAATGCAGGAACAGAAAACCAAATACTCCATGTTCTCACTTATAATTGTGAACTAAATGATGAGACTCATAGACACCAACAGGGGAACAACACACACAGAAGCCTGCTCTACGGTGAAGGGTGAAAGGTGGGATAGGAGCAGAAAAAACAGCTATTGGGTACTATGCTTAGTACCCAGGTGAAGAAATTTTATGTACCACAAACCTCATGACACGACTTTATCTGCATATGTACCCCTATAATAAAAGTAAAAAAAAAAAAAAAAAAAAAAATTTAAAGAAAAAAAAACAATCTCACCTTTCTCCCAGAATCTACAGGAGAAACAGTATCTCTGAAACTTTGTTTTACTTGGGCTCCAAGACAAAGCCGAGAATGTAGCTAGAGTCCAGGTATGTGACAGACAGATGAGAGTGACCCTCACATGGCAGAGCCAAGGGGCCTAGTGTGAGGCAGGTTCATGCAGTAACTTTCTCTACTTCTCTCCTGAGGATCAAGGTCAGGAGGATCAGACCTTCAAAGGCTCTCCCAGAACTTTTAAATGCAAAGAGAATTGCCTTCTAGGTCTAACGTCTTTTTCCAAAATTCCCAATTTACTTTTAGTCATTGTACAAATTGGGAGAATGTACACCTTCTGGCTAGATTCCGCATAGTGGAGAAAAGGCTTGAGAGGCACAAAGAGAAGCTTTACAATCACTACCCCTCACTCCATCATCCTATCCCTGGTAACCCAATCCACAGCCTGGTACCTCCCCTACTGTCATTTCTGCTGCCTTACAGCAAACAGCTATGGTTGTGACAGAGTTTCTTCCTGACCTCTGAGTGTTTCTCCTGCTGCACGGAAAGCTTGCTGGGAGGGGCTTGGAATCTGGCATGAAGCCAGAGGGCATCTCTGAGTTGCAGCATTTAAATGATCCCACTCAGAGATTCACACAGAAGACTGGACACAATTCTGAAGAGTTGCCCAGAAGGAGAGAACAATGTCATCACTACCTGTGAGTTGAAAAGGCACAGACTTTAATAATCTCAAGTCACATAAACCAAGAAAGAAACAGGGGAGATTTTCTGAGATGAAAATATGAGCATTCCTACTGCGAATGCTTTACTGAGAGGTGTGGTTGTGTGGAAGAGAAACCCTGAGGCTGTGGTATCTGAGATGATTGTGGGGTGTGAGGTGTGGACCCTGGACCAGTGTAACCCTCTGTGAGGGTGTGGTGGTGTCTGATGAGAGTGAACTCTGCTGAGATTAAGTGACTTTAGGTGGGAGGTGGATGCCCCACCAGGACGGGCGGGTGTGTGAGTGAGTGTAAGCGGTTGAGTGTGCTTTGTCTTCCTGTCTGTGATGTGAGTGTGTATTTGCTCACAGCCAGACCAATGCATGGTCATCTTTATGTGCACAGTGAGCAGGTGTGTGTGACTCAGTGAATGGTGTGGCTGTGTGTGACTGTGGGTGTGTGTGCTGTTGTGTGACAGGGTGTTGAACTGGGAACATGCATGTGGCCTTCTGTGCATGTGAAGGTTCCTCCCCACACAGCAGCACCTCTGATGAAGCAGCTGTGTGTCTTTTCATGTGTGTCAATGTGGATCCCAGATGGCTTAACTGGTGGGGATCTTGGGGATTGTGAGTTACCAAGGACTAGTTTCCAGGTCACTTATGAGAGGAAAATGTAGCATCGGTAGGTGTCTCTTTCCAGTAAGAGTGGGGAAGAGCAATGCAGACTATGGGGGCGATGGTTCCTCAGGTGGGGACTGCACAGAGTGACCACTGGCTTTGGCTTCCCAAGCTCAGCTTCCCTGTCCCAGCTCAGCCTGTTCTTCCCACTGTGGAACAGGAGAGTGTGCAGACACTGATTTGCCAGGGAAGAATATTAGAGGCTGTGGTTTCAGTGACTGAACCACGCAAAATATTCACTGTAAACTCTGTCTGAAACTAAACTTGTTCCTCCACTCATGAAAGAACAAGCTCTGTCTGAATTCAGACAGAGCTTACCGTGAATGTTACTCAACAAAGCAGCTGGGTTCACTGGCTCACGGCCATCATCCCACCAATTTGGGAGGCAAAGATGGGAGGGTAACTTGAGGCCAGAAGTTTGACACCAGTCTGGGCATCATAGTGAGACCCTTTCTTTGAAAAACTTTAAATATCAGACTGGCAGAGTGGCAGGCAGCTTTCACCCCAGCTACACAAGAGGGGGCAGATGTGTGAGGATCACTGCAGCCCAGGAGTTCGAGGTTTCAGTGAGCTGTGGTTGCACCCCTGCATATCAGCCTGGGCAACAAAGCAAGACTCTATCTCAAAAATATGGAAAAATTATCAACCACTTTTAGTAGTCGTAGAAATCAATCGTTCCCTCTAGTTATGTCTCTGACCCACAGGCTTCATATGTGCAAGTACTGAGGCTGCGCTGTCAGCAATGTGTCCCCTTCTGGGAAGGACGTCCATTGCCCTTGATGATTGCGATGCATGTGCCTCCCGGACACAGGGGTTTCCTGTTCTTTCATCATTTCTTTCTTTTTCAACAAGTGTTGTTTCTCTCTGGAGTGAATTTCTAAATTCTTTCACCCTCAAGTCTTGTTTTCATTTTCAGAGTTGAAAATAAGGCAGGTCAATGTTTCAGGAGGACTCCCCTGTTCTGTTAGGTCACCCCTAACAGAACCTACACATGCCAGGGATTAGAGTAGAAGTTTCACATATATTAACTCCTCTATTACTGAGAACACCCTACAAAGTAGGAATTCCTGACAATCCTCCTTGTTCTGGGGAAACCGAGACAGGGAGTGGTTAAGTAATATATCTAAGATTGCACTGCTAGTAAAAGGCAGAATGAGGACTGAAATCCAGGATGCCTGGCTCTTGAACAATTGCTCCTACCTATAGGTCCACCATATCTTCAGGAATATGGAGCCCTGACTGTGGTAGGGTGAAAGGGGAGAGGCCTCAGAGTCTGCCCTGTGATCTCTAACCTCCTGCACCATGGGAATCTGTTACAATAGGGGAGGTTGACCCTTTACCTGTCACTCACTCTCAATACCCTGGCAGGTACCATACACACTGCCTGTTTCCTTGTCTGTTGGTTCCTGCGTGATAATCACAGGGACACCGATCCTCACTTTTGTGTGAGTACTCCATGGTCCAATGGAGGGGGTGGAGGAGAGAAGGGAGAATATTTGCTAAGGGTTTGACCTTATGTGTGAGTGATGTGGAAATGTCTAGTTGGCATAATGAAGGCCTCATGCAAGTGCACGCCCTGGAGACCCTCCAGCACCAAGCATGAGACCTGCAGCAACTGCATGTGGGTCAGCCATGGGGACTAGGGGAGGAGGACACTCAGTGGGTTGGAGCCGTGGCTCTTTATTAAAGGGATAGAATTTCCAGGAAATGAACAGATCATAGGCTCAGGTCCCTGACTGGTGCTCAGTTTTTGTCTGGGGATGAGGAGCATAGCATCTCCCTGCCTGGGAGCATGAGGAGCTGAAGCATCCCCACAGGGACCAGGACTGCAGTATCATCAGGAAGACTTCTTGCCCTGGGTAAAGAGGGGAAGGGATTTGTGTGTGTGTTGAGTGTGTGTCTGCACTATGAAGGAATCTGCCCAACGTGCTGTGTGCTTTGACCTCAGCAAGGACCCACAGCTGGAGGTGAATTTCTACACTGGGACGGATGAGGACTCAGATATTGCTTTCCAATTCCGACTGCACTTTGGTCATCCTGCAATCATGAACAGTCGTGTGTTTGGCATATGGAGGTACGAGGAGAAATGCTACTATGTACCCTTTGAAGATGGCAAACCATTTGAGTTGTGCATCTATGTGCGTCACAAAGAATACAAGGTGAGTATTTCAGGAGCTTCCAGGACTGGAGCTTTGTGGGCTCCTAGACGAGGCAGCTTTCATTGACCTGGTGCCATCAGTCCCTTGGGGCCCATCTTCCATAACTATTCCTGTTTCAGGTTTTCATCACAGAGCACCCTCTGCTTGCACTGCCATCCTCTGCTCTTTCCAAAATCTGACCAACATCAAGGTCGGCTCACCTGCCTTTTCCCCCAAAGTGGAGAATCTCCTGTCTTTTCCCATAGTGCTCATTTCTACTTATGCCATTCTTTAAATTTTCATTTAGCTGAATGTATACAATATACTTAAGGAAAAGGTGGTTTTAATCATTCAAAAATTGTGTCTTTGTCTAACTTTTGGGCCCCAATTCTACTCATAAGAACAGCATTACTAGAGTTCCACTCTTCTTCAGAAAGAATCTTTTTATCTTTTTATTTTTTTGAGACAGAGTCTCACTTCGTCATCCAGGTTGGAGTGCAGTGGTGTGATCACAGCTCTTTGCAAACTCCACCACCCAGATTCAAGCCATTCTCTTGCCTTAGCCTCCCAATAGCTGGAATTACAGGTGCATGCCATCACACCTGGCTAACTTTTGTATTTTTAGTAGAAGCGGAGTTTCACCATGTTGGCTAGGCTTGTCTTGAACTCCCGACCTTGCGTGATTTGCTCACCTTGGCCTCCCAAAATACTGGGATTACTGGCATAAGCCATTGTGCCCAGCCTTTCAGAGGAAACCTTTGCCTATGGACGGATATAGATATGTCTATGATTTCATTTGTTTTTAAGCAAATCCCAGTATAAGTTGCTCTACACATTACACTTCAGGAATTAAGTTGATTTGTTGACAAAGAATATATCTTGAAGGCACTACCAATCCATGGTGCCACTTCAGGTTTTAAAGATTGCATAATATTCCATTAAAAAGTTTACCCAAAATTATTGAACTTGACCCTTTTTTGGGCATTAAAGTTTTTTCCAGTATTTTGTTATCACACATGATGCTGTATTAAGTTTTATAGTCAGTCCTCTTGTCATTACTAATTTCCCAATACTTATACTGGAAGGTAATTAGAAAAAAAATGAAAAAACCAACTCAAAAATGTGTAAATTTTAAATTTGAAAAATTTACATTAAGAAAGTGACTTTCTCTATAGCCTAAATATAAGGAATATATCCATACTTTTTGGTTTTCTCTAGTGAATAGGCCAAAAGATTCACATCTTATTCAGAGTCAAGTGAGGGATCTTTTCCTATGCTTAAAAGTTGTTGAAGATAATATTCTATGTTTTACAAGACTTGTCCTCCCTTAACTCTCTAAGAATCCTGGGTTTCATTCTTTGCCACTACCATCTCAGATGTAGGCTATCCAAAGAGGAACTGTGCCATCAGTAGTAAAAGGCAGTCACAGTTCATGGAACTGAAAAGTATGCACTCAATGAACATGGTCTAGCAGTAACCCTGTGGCAGGTCCTGTGTAAGATGCAGGGTCTCAAGTTCCTGAGACACAGTCCCTGGTGATGGGGATCTTCCAGGTTGGAAGGGAGGCTGAGTAAACAAGGACTGTGTGACATGCTATATAACTTCACTAGGGGAATGAGAGAAAATATTAGAAATAAAATGAGCAACTGTCTCAAATAGGCATAAAATGTAGCCTGTAAACAGAAATGTGTCTACTAGGTTCACTTTTGTGTAACTAGGAGTTTTCATGGGGAAGGTTATTTGTACTAGGTCAGAGAGGAGAAAGGGCTGAAAACCTGTTTGGTGGCATACTGTCTTTCTGATGCATTTTTCCTCTTGTAGGTAATGGTAAATGGCCAACGCATTTACAACTTTGCCCATCGATTCCCGCCAGCGTCTGTGAAGATGCTGCAAGTGTTGAGAGATGTCTCCCTGACCAGAGTGCTTATCAGCGATTGAGGGAGATGATCAGACTCCTCATTGTTGAGAAATCCCTCTTTCTACCTGACCATGGGATTCCCAGCGCCTGCTAACAGAATAATCCCTACTCACCGTTGATCATTAAAACAGCACCAAACCCCACATGGTTGGTTCTTGCTTTAAGAGGAGAAGAGGAAGTGGTCATCCCCAAGAGGGGCCAGGGCATTCTATGGGAGGCATCAGGAAATCAAAGGGGATAAACCTTCCTGTGACAAAGGGAGTGAGTGACAAGGTCACTGGAATGTCTGAGAAGACATTAGAAACAACATTCTTCTATAGTATGTAGTTGACGTCAGACAGTCTGAACCAAAATCCTTACCCAATGTCAGATGACTCACCGCACTGAAATGTTGGGTAGTTGCTTACAGCCACATAGGTGTACTAGTGGCTTCGGGCAGAAGCTGTAACTTGAGGAAAATTATATAGAATTCCTTAATTTTTTTCATTGTTCTCAGGATGCTTATTGTGTAGGCACATTGTGAAGTTTTCAATCTAAGTAGTAGGGAAATACTGGAGCCCAGTGTTTTCCTTAAAGAATCCCAATTATTCTTATTTCCAAATATTCAAAGATTGTTCCATTTTTTATGTGCAGAATCCAGGGGTTTCTCTTTGGAAATAAATAGTCATGGTTGTAGATCAGAGAACATGTAGATTATTATTGGAATAGACACAGTTCATGCACATGGACACAGTGAACAGACCCTGCTTTACTGCTGTTCCAGTGACAAATTATAGCATAACAAACCTCCCAACACATATTGACTAAAGTCAATCATTTATTTTGATCTCTCCCAGCTTTACAGGTTTATTGAACTCATGTGAGTGGTAGGTCATGTGATGGGAGTCATGTTTTTAGAGAAATCTTTTAGCCTGGGATTTCAGAGGATGCTTCACTCATGTCCAAGTCAACACTAGGGCTGAGTAAACACCTAGAAGCTGGCTGGTCATCTCTTTCACTACCACACCTTTCCATTCATGCCTTGAATATGTTCAAATCAGGAGAGTCTCATGGTTCTTGGACTTAATGAATGGTGATTGGCTTTCAGCAAAGAAAGCCTTTCAAAAGGCTCATGGAGACAGTTCATGGCATTATAAGACCTACCTTTGAACGGCAGACAGTGTCACTTCTATAGCTTTACATTGACCATGGTGAGTCACATAGACAGCCCTAATCAAAAGGAGAGCACTCCACAAGCTGTGGTTATTGTGACTGTAGTCATGAGGGGCCATCCTTGGCAACTAGTTCCATTCAGTCGTTACTGGCTTATACACTTCCCACATACCAACAACACTAACCCTGTAAGGGATCTCTGAAGGCAATACTACAACGGAAACAGGCTCAGAGTGAAGTGCAGTATCTTATCTCATCAGGATATGATGTCTATCAGGTGACTAAAAATTATCACTTGCAATCTCTCTCAACATGTGCACCAAAGGGACATACCATATGCTTTATACAAATGAAACCAAAAAGACAAAAAGAGACAGGAAAAAGGCAATGAACACACCTACTTTAGAGGGGCAAAGTATAATAGACAGCACTCACTAATCCATATCACTGGTGAAACCAACCAGACAGCTATTTTCATTTTCTCTGGGAATGCTTCTCTGTAGCACTTGTCCTCACCCTCCATTCTCAGCTTCTTGGTGTTCCTACCAAGATGGCAGAATGACAGCCCCTTTTCCCACTAGAAGAAGAGCTGTGATTATCTGCTTCATAGCATGTATGGAGAACCACTTAGGAGAAGAGAAACAACATATTACTTAAAAATCAGTGAAGGCAGATTGAAGAGAGTCCCACTAAATAGCCTCTTTGTTTGCAAGGGCCATCTCCGGTGTCATTTTAATCATTCTCATCGTCTCTCCCCATGTTCACTGCAACGGTTTCTGCAACTCCAACCTCACTCATGGGTATGCCTCTCTCCTTACCCCTCCTTTAACCTAACATCCAGATACCTTGAGATGCTAACGCACAGTGAATGACACTCTTCATGCCTCTCTTCCTTGTTTCTTTCCAGTATGGAATGAAATTCCCTCCCCTGTCACTGGAAACTCCTGTGTTCTGATGAGGTACACTCTCCTCCTTACACCTTCCATTTCACAGTCTTGATCACTTCTCTATTTTGATAGTGGATTATAGGCCCCTTCACCACCACAGAATTCATTTTTGGGGGGAATTATGTAATTTGTGCTCTGAGTGGATGAAAACTATCCTGAAACCACTGGCTTAATGAGCAGAAAATGACTTGGATTTCACATTGACCTGCTGCTTGCCAAGCAGTCATTTTATTTGAATAACCGAGATAATTTTACAGGCCGGCCCTGCCAGGCAAACACACAGTGACTGCTCTGTCTTGAAAGATAGTCACCAGCTTGGACTCGGGAAGGGGAACATCACACATCGGGGCCTATCATGGTGGGGGAGGGGGGAGGGATTGCATTGGGAGTTATACCTGATATAAATGACGAATTGATGGGGGCTGACGAGTTGATAGGTGCAGCACACCAACATGGCACAAGTATACATATGTAACAAACCTGCATATTATGCACATGTACCCTAGAACTTAATGTATAATAATAATAATAAAAAAAACATTTCCATATAAAAAAAAAAAGAAAGATAGTCACCAGCTCAATGCACTTCCTAAAGGTCCTTCGTTACATTCATCTTTATTCAGCTGCTACTCTGTGCTCATGGTGGCCAGGAATGACATCTCAGATACAAAGAGATTACAAAGAGTCCAGGGCGACTGTTCAACTAGTAATTTTTGAATTGCCTCTGAAAATCTACTCAACATCTTTCCTCCTCCTGCTCAATCAAAACTCATTGTCTTCTCCCAGCAACTTTGGGATTGCTCAAAAAGCAGAAACTCTTTAATGAACTCTAAAGCCTCCTCATCTCAAAGGTTTTTTGGTCTTTCCAGTTATAACTGAAGTCCCCAAAGAATAGATATACTCTGTGATAATAATGTCCTTGATGCCTAACTCTGTCAGCATTGCGATTCCTCTGGGATGCCACCCGTGATGGTGCTAAACATTCGTGTATGTGGGCCTCTACTTGCAAGTGAGGGGCCCAAGAAGATGGAATAAAAAGGAAATTAAAAAAATTTTCCCCAATTTGTTTATTTTTACCATTCTTTAACTTTTCTTTTAAGTTCAAGTGCACACGTGCAGTTTTGTTATGTAGGTAAACCCCTTGTCACGGGTGTTTGTTGTGCAGATTATTTCACCATCCAGGTACTGAGCAAAGTAAAAAGTAGTTATTTTTTCTGCTCTTCTCCCTCTTCTCACCCTCCACTCTCAAATAGGCCCCAGTATCTGTCATTTAATTCTTTGTGTTTATGAGTTCTCATCATTTAGCTTCCACTTATAAGTGAGAACATGAAGTATTTTTCTTCTGGTCCTGCATTAATTTGCTAAGGATAATGGCCTCTAGCTCCATCTATGTTCCCTCAAAAGACATGACCTTGTTCTTTTTTATGGCTGCATAGTATTCTATGGTGTATATGTAACACATTTTCTGTATTCAATCCGTAATTGATGGCACTTAGGTTGATTCCATGTCTTTGGTATTGTGGCTTTATTTTGCATTTCCCTGATGATTAGTGATGTTGAACATTTTTTTCATATGTTTACTGGCAGTTTGTGTATATTTTTGTCTTTGTACTGATATTTTATTTTATTTTTATTTTTTTAAACTCATTAGTTTAGTTTATTTTTTCCCATGTTATTGTGATGCAGATTGTATTCCGTTATATAAGTAATTTCTTTATTGGTGATTTGTGACATTTTGGTGCACCCATCACCCAAGCAGTATATACTGCATCATATTTGTAGTATTTGATACCTCATCCCCCTCTCACTCTTCCCCCCAAGTCCCCAAAGCCCATCATATTATTTTTATGCCTTTGTGTCCTCATAGGTTAGCTCCCAAATATCATTGAGAACATATGATGTTTGTTTTCCATTCCTGAGTTACTTCACTTAAAATAATAGTCTCCAATCTCATCCAGGTTACTGGAAATGCTGATAATCCATTTCTTTTTGTGGTTGCACAGTATTCCATTGTATATATATATATGTATGTGTGTGTGTGTGTGTATGTGTATATATACACACACACACATATATATACACACAATGGAATATATATAACTTTTAAAAAATCCATTCATTGATTGATGGACATTTGTGTTGGCTCCCCTATTTTGCTATTGTGAATTGTGCCACTAGAAACAGGCATGTACAAGTATTCTTTTTGAATATTAACTTCTTGTCCTCTGGGTAGATATCCAGTAGTGGGATTGCTGGATCAAATTGTAGTTCTACTTTTAGTTCTTTTAAAAATCTCCGTGCTGTTTTCCATAGCAGCTATACTAGTTTACATTCCCAACAGCAGTATAGAAGTGTTTCCTGATCACCTCCTTCACGCCGAAATCTTTTTTCATTTATTACTTTTAATTATGGCTGTTCTTGCAGGAGTGAGGTGGTATTGCATTGTTGTTTTGATTTGCATTTCCCTAATAATTAGTGATGCTGAGCATGTTTTCTTTTTTTTTCTTTTTTTTGAGATGGAGTCTCGCTCTGTCGCCCGGGCTGGAGTGCAGTGGCCGGATCTCAGCTCACTGCAAGCTCCGCCTCCCGGGTTTACGCCATTCTCCTGCCTCAGCCTCCTAAGTAGCTCGGACTACAGGCGCCCGCCACCTCGCCTGGCTAGTTTTTTGTATTTTTTAGTAGAGATGGGGTTTCACGGTGTCAGCCAGGATGGTCTCGATCTCCTGACCTCCTGATCCGCCCGTCTCGGCCTCCCAAAGTGCTGGGATTACAGGCTTGAGCCACCGCGCCTGGCCGCATGTTTTCTTGTGTTTGTTAGCCATTTGTATATCTTCTTTTGAGAATTGTCTATTCATGTCCTTAACCCGCTTTTTGATGTGATTTTTGTTTCTTGCTGATTTGTTCGAATTCCTTGTAGATTTTGGATCTTAGTCTTTTGTCAGCTGCATAGTTTGTGAATATTTTGTTTCCCACTCTGTGAGTGGTCTGTTTACTCTGCTGATTATTTCTTTTGCTGTATAGAAGGTATTTAGTTTATTTAGATAGATCTCATGTCTTTATTTTTGTTGCATTTGGTTTTGGGTTCATAGACATGAATTCTTTACCTAAGCCAATGTCTAGAAGAGTTTTTTCAATGTTATCTTTTTGAATATTAATGTCTTCATGTCTTAGATTTAAGTCTTTGATCTACCTTGAGTTGATTTTTGTATAAGACGAGAGATGAGAATCTAGTTTCATTCTTCTACATGTGGCTTGTCAGTGTTCCCAGCACCATTTACTGAGTATGGTGTTCTTCCCCCACTGATACACTTTGTGTCTGTGTCCCTCCCAAATCTCACATCAAATTGTAATCCCTAATGTTAGAAGAGGGACCCGGTGGGAGTTAATTTGAACATGAGGGTAGATTTTTCCCATGTATTTCTTATGGTAGTGAGTCAGTCCTCATGAGATCTGGTTGTTTAAAAGTGTAGCACCCCCTGCTTCACTCTCTCTTCCTCCTACTCCGGTCACGTAAGACGTTCCAGCTTCTCTTTCACCTTCCACCATGCTTGTAAGTTTCCTCCGGCCTCTCCAGCCACACTTCCTCTACAACCCGTGGAATCATGAACCAATTAAACGTCTTTTCTTTATAAACAACCTAGTTTCAGGTATTTATTTATAGCAGTGTGAGAATGGACTAATACCAAAAATTAGTGCCACAAGTGGGGGGTTTCTATGAAGATAACTGAAAATATGGAAGCAACTTTGGAACTCAGTAATAGGCAGAGGTTGGAACAGTTTGGAGGGCTAGAAAAAGACAGGGAGATGAGGGAAAGTTTTGAACTTCTTAGAGACTTGTTGAATGATTGTGAATGAAAAGCTAATAATTATATAGGTGGCATTTCCCCCCTGCTCTACGGATCTGTGGAACTTCAAACTTGAGAGAGGTGATTTAGGGCACCTGGCAGAAGACATTTCTAAGCAGCAAAGCATTCAAGGGTAGCCTGGAAGCTTCTAACAGTATATGGTCATATGCATGAGCAAAGAGATGATCTGATAATGGAACTTATATTTAAAACGGAAGCAGAGCATAAAAGATTGGAAAATTTGTAGCCTGATCATGTGGTAGAAAAGAAAAACTCATTTTCTGGGGAGGAATTCAAGTTCACTGCAAACATTTGCACAAGTAAAGAGGAGCCAAGACAACAAGACATCCCAAGTGGCTCCAGCTCCAGCAGTGGCTAAAAGGGCCCCAATTATGTCTAGGCCACTACTCCAGACGGTGTAAGCCATAAGCATTGACAACTTCTATGTGATTTTAAGCCTGTGGGTGCACAGAGGGCAAAAGTTGAGGCTCGGAAACCTCTGCCTAGATTTCAGAAGATGTGTGGAAACTCCTGGATGTCCAGGAACAGATCTGCTGCAGGGGCAGAGCCTTCATGGGGAACCTCTACCAGGGAAGTGCAGAGGGAAATGTGGGGTTGGAGCCCCCATCCAGAGTCTCCACCGGGGCACTGCCTGGTGGATCTGTAACGAGAGGGCCACCATCCTCCAGACCTCAGAATGTAGATCCACTGACAACTCGCACCATGTGCTTGGAAAAGCTGTAGACACTCAAAGCTAGCCTGTGAAAGCAGCCGCAGGGTCTGTACCCTGCAGAGCCACATGGGCAGAGCTGCCCAAGGCCTTGGGAGGCTGCCTCTTGCATCAGTTTTGCCTGGATATGAGACATGGATTCAAATAAGATTATTTTGGATCTTTAAGATTTAATGACTTCCCTGCTGGATTTCAGATTTGCAGGGGCCCGTAGTCCTTTTGTTTTGGCAGATTTTTCACTCTGGAAAGGGAGTATTTACCCATTGCTTATACCTCCGTTGTATCTTGGAAGTAATTAAATTGTTTTTGATTTTACAGGCTCATAGGTTGAAGGGATTTGCCTTGTCTCAGATGAGACTTGGGACTTTGGGCTTTTGAGTTAATGCTGAAATGAGTTAAGATTTTGGGGGACTGCTGGGAAGGCATGATTATATTTTGCAGTGTGAAAAAGACATGAGATTTGAGAAGGACCAGGGGTAGAATGATGTGGTCTGGGTCTGCTTTCCTGTTCAAATCTCACATTAAGTTGTAATCCCCAATGTTGGAGGAAGGGCTTGTGGGGAGGTAATTGGATCATGTTGGGCAGATTTCCCCCTTGATGTTCTCGTGACAGTGAGTGAATCTTCAAAGATCTGGTTGTTTAAAAGTGTATAGCCCCTTGCCCTTTGCTCTCTCTTTCTCCCACAGTGTAAGAGGTGCCAGCCTCTCCTTTGCCTTTTGCCATAATTATAAGTTTCCTGAGGCCTCCCCAACCATGCTTCATATATAGCCTATGGAATTGTGAGCCAATTAAACCTACTTTTTAAATAAATTACCAATTTTCAGGTATTTGTTTACAGCAGTGAGAAAATGGACTAATACACCCACTTCATGTTTTTGTATGCTTTGTTGAAGATCCATTGGCTGTAAGTATTTGACTTTATTTCTGGGCTCTCTATTCTGTTCCATTGGTCTACATGCCTATTTTTATACCAGTACCTGCTGTTTTGGTAACTATAGCCTTGTAGTATAATTTGAAGTTGGGGAATGTGATCTTTTAAGGTTTGTTCTTTTTTCTTAGTATTGCTTTGGCTCTGTGGGCTCTTTTTTGGTTTCATGTGAATTTCAGGATTGTTTTTTCTAGTTCTGTGAAGAATGATGATGTTATTTTGATGGAAATTGCATTAAATCTGTAGATTGCTTTGGGCAGTATAGTCATTGTCACAGTGTCTTACCCATTCATGATCATGGGGTGTGTTTTCTTTTTTCTTTTTTTTTTTTTTGAGGCGGAGTCTCACTCTGTCGCCCGGACTGGAGTGCAGTGGCCGGATCTCAGCTCACTGCAAGCTCCGCCTCCCGGGTTTACGCCATTCTCCTGCCTCAGCCTCCGGAGTAGCTGGGACTACAGGCGCCCGCCACCTCGCCCGGCTAGTTTTTTGTATTTTTAGTAGAGACGGGGTTTCACCGTGTTAGCCAGGATAGTCTCAATCTCCTGACCTCGTCTCGGCCTCCCAAAGTGCTGGGATTACAGGCTTGAGCCACCGCGCCCGGCCGGTGTGTTTTCATTTGTTTGTGTCATCTATGATTTTTAAGACAAGCTCTGGCTCTGTGGCCCAGGCTGAGATGAAGTGGTGTGATCATGGCTGTCTGCAACCTCAAACTCTTGGGCTAAAGTGACTCTTCTGTCTTGGCCTAACAAAGCACTGAGATTAAAGGCATGTGCCACCACACTCATACCCATGGACCATTGTTCTAAAACAAAACAAAATAAAACAAAACAAATAAAACAAAACAAAAAAAGTTTATTAACCCTGAGGGTAGCCTCCAGAGTGCCACTGCACTCCAGCCTTGTGAACAGAGCGAGACTGTGTCTCAAAAAAAAAAAAAGAAGAAGAAGAAAACATTAAACATATTATGTTTTTAAGATTTATTTATATTGTAGCATGTATCAGTATTCCTTCTTTTTGTAGCTGAATAATATTCCATTTTGTGAAGATATCACAATTTGTTTACTCATTCAGCAGTTGGTGGACAATTGGGTTGTTTCTACTCTTTGACTATTGTGAATAGTGCTTCTATGAATATTTATGTACAAGTTTTTGTTTGAACCCCTGAACCATAAAACTATTTTCCACAGAAATGATACCGTTTTACGTTTCTGTCACCAATGTATAAGAGTTCTAAAAATTTTCTGCATCCTCAGCAACACTTGTTTTTTTCATTTTTAAAATTATAACCATCCTAGTGGGTGTGAAGTAGTATCTCATGGTTTTTTTGTGTGTATAATTTTTCTATTAATTCTTTAATTTTTTATTTCCATAGGGTTTTGGGGGAACAGGTGATATTTGGTTACATGAGTAAGTCCTTTAGTGGTGATTTGTGAGATTTTGGTGTGCCCACCTCCAGAGCAGTAAACCCTTAACCCAATTTGTATTGTAGTCTTTTATCCCTCACCTTCTTCATATCCTTTCTGCTCAAGTCCCCAACGTCCGTTGTATCATTCTCATGCCTTTGCATTCTTATAGCTTGGCTCCCACTTATAAGTGAGAACATACAATGTTTACTTTTCCATTCCTGAGATACTTCACTTACAATAATAGTCTCCAATCGCATCCAGTTTGCTGCAAATGCCGTTAACTCATTCCTTTTTCTGACTGAGTAGTATAGCATCACATATATGTATGCGTGTATATATATAAATATATATGTGTTTCTTTATCCATTCATATATATATATATATCAGTTTCTTTATCCATTTATTGATTGATGGACATTTTGACTGGTTCCACATTTTTGCAATTGTGAGTTGTGCTGCTCTTAACATGTGTGTGCAAGTATCTTTTTGTATAATGACTTCTTTTCCTCTGGATAGATACCCAGTAGTGGCATCGCTGGATCAGATGATAGTTCTACTTTTAATTCCTGAAGGAATCTTCACACTGTTTTCCATAGTGATTGTACTAGCTCACATTTCCACCAGCAGTGTAAAAGTGTTCCCTTTTCACTGCATCCACGCCAACATCCTTTAATTTTTAATTTTTTGATTATGGCCATTCTTGCAGGAGTAAGGTGGTATCTTTGTTTTGATTTGCATTTCCCTTATCATTAGTGGTGTTGAGGAGTTTTTCATATGTTTGTCGGTCATTTGTATGTCTTCTTTTGAAAATTGTCTGTTCATATCCTTAGCTCACTTTTTGATAGGATTGTTTGTTTTTTTCTTGCTAATTAGTTTGAGTTCCTTGTAAATTCTGAATATTACTTCTTTGTTGGATATGTAGATTGTGAAGACTTTCTCCTACTCTGTTGATTTTGTTTATTCTGCTGATTGTTCTGTCTACCATGCAAAAGTCTTTAATTAAGTCCACTTATTTATCTTTGTTTTATTGCTTTTGGGTTTGTGGTAATTAAATCTTTATGTGCAGACGTGACAAGCAGGGAGGCATAAAAACCTTGCTTGCTTCCTTAGCTGGAAGGCTGTTAGCCTGGGTAAGTTGTCAGCCCTTGTCACCCACTGCCTGGAAACAAACTCAATGACGCTGTGGGTGGCACAACTGGAGTGAGACCCGTCTTTTGGGTTGCATGGGAGCTGGATGAGGCCTGTACCTGCTGGCTTTCCCCCACTTTTCTGACAATCTGTATGATATCACAGAGGCAGCCATAATACACCTGGGAACATAACTCCATTGACCTGGGAACCACACCCTGAACCCTCACTGCAGCCACAGCAAGCCCCTCCCAAGGAGCCCAAGGAAGGTCTGTGCTCAGAAACACATAACCCTGTCCCCATCTGATGGTCCTTCCTGACACACCCTGGTAGCTGAAGATAGATGTTATGATTTTGATTTGCATTTCCTTTGCGACCAATGACATTAAATATTTCCTTCTGTGCCTGATGGTCATCTGTATCTTTTTGAAGAAATGTCATTTGCTTATTTTAATATTGCGTTGCTTGCCTTTTTGTTTAGTTATGAAAGTTTTTCATATATTCTGGATACTAGACATTTGTCAAGAGGATGATTTGCCAATATGTATTTTCCATTCTGCAGGTTACCTTTTCACTCTCCTTATAGTGTTTTCTGATGCACACATTTTTAAAATTTTGATAAGGTCAAATTTGTCTCTTTTTTTTATTGCTCATGCTTTTGGTATCATATTGAAGAAAACATTGCCAAATCCAAGACAAAGAAGATTCACCCTTATATTCATTCTAAGTATTTGGCAGTTTTTTCTCTTACCTTTGGGTCATTGATCCATTTGGAGTTATTTTTTGTATATGGTATAAGGTAAGGGTCCAGCTTCATTTTTTTACATGTGGATATTCAGTACAAAAAAACCTTCATGATAGGTTTACCTGTATAACAAGCCTGCACATCCTGCACATGTATCCCTGAACTTAAAACTTAAAAGTTTAAAACAAACAAAAACCCCACAAAACCAAAAACCATTTTTTCAAGAGACAATGTCTGTCCACGTTGAATAGTCTTGGCACTCTTGTTGAAATAAATTTAGAATAGATGTTTAGGTTTATTTCTGAACTCTCAATTCTTGTTCCATTGGTCTATATGTTTATATTTAAGCCACTATCCATACATTTTCATAACTGTAGTTTTTTAAAGCAGTTTATGAAATTAGGAAATTGAGTTAGCCAACTATCAGAGCATTAACTTTGACGTCTGGGATTTGTTGAGACCATGCATCAATTTCCATTGCAGTTGTGCCATGTTTTTTGAAATTAGATCCTACATGTGAGTTTCAGCATTCTCTTCCCTGTGCTTTTCAGATGTGAGGGTTTCTTTAAGTGCTATCATCAGGGATGCCTAGTATTCAAAGTGTGCCTTGAATTGGTAGTTGTTTGGAATGAATGTGTCTCTCTTCTTTTTTCTTTCATTCTTTCTCTATTATTTTTTAATAAAAAGAATTCCAGTGCAGTTAAAACCAAACCAAGTACTTCTACAATCCCATGATTACCATTGTACCCCTACAATTTTAGTTCCACAGCTACTGGAGCCCAATGCTTCACCTTCTCTCAGCACTTCCAGCCCATAAAGCACAGGTAACTATGCTTAGTAATTTTTATAAGAATAATTATAATACTAAGAAATACTTAGTAATTTTGATACCAAGTATGTCATGGGTAATCACTACTTCACTTATAAGCAATGGGTCTTTACTGTGATCTGCCCAATAAGAGATTTAGGTTCCCATTAGAGGGTCCAGCTTTCTATGACTTTTTCTGGCATAAGCTTGGTTTCCACCCTTCCCTCCAAACTATGAAATGTTTCTTAGTACTCTCTGCCCAGAATAAAAATGGAAGTATTTATCCATCTGCCCCCATCCTCAATTGTTAAGAAGTCAACCTATTGGCATTAAGTCTTTTACAATTCTGGTTTGCAGATGCATGGATGCTGAGAGTATTTTTGCAAGAATCCTATTCCACCATCTCAAAGAAGCCCAGGTCTGGAAAGAGGAAGGTACTGGAAAGATAGATACTAAGGAGAGACACTGTCAGTGTGCACTTGCATGAAGCTCATGAAAACTGTTTGAACCTGGTCACCTTAGTAATGGCTGGATGAAGTGGTCAGGCTGAGAGGATATCATGTGGTGCAAGAAAAGTGTGGGGAAAAGAAAGAGAGATCAGACTGTTACTGCATCTATGTAGAAAGAAGTAGACATAAGAGACCCTATTTTGTTCTGTACTAAGAAAAATTCTTCTGCCTTGAGATGCTGTTAATCTATAACCTTACCCCGAACCCTGTCCTTGCAGAGACATGTGCTGTGGTGGTGGTGACTCAAGGTTTAATGGGTTTAGGGCTGTGCAGGGTGTGCTTTGCTAAACAAGTGCCTGAAGGCAGTATGCTTGTTAAAAGTCATCACCATTCTTTAATCTCAAGTACCCAGGGACACAAACACTGTGGAAAGCTGCAGGGACCTCTGCCTAGGAAAGCTAGGTATTGCCCAAGGTTTCTCCCCATGTGATAGTCTGAAATATGGCCTTGTGGGAAGGGAAAGACCTGGTCATCCCCCAGCCTGAAACCCGTAAAGAGTCTGTGCTGAGGAGGATTAGTAAAGGGGAAAGAAGACCTCTTGGCAGTTGAGATAGAGCAAGGCATCTCTCTTCTGCCCCTCCCTGAGCAATGGAATGTCTCGGTGTAAAACCCAATTGTATGTTCTATTTACTGAGATGGGAGAAAACTGCCTTAGGGCTGGATGTGGGACGTGCTAGCGGCAATGCTGCTCTTTATGAACTGAAAACTTTTATGGAGATGTTTGCATATGCATATCAAGGCACAGCACTTTTCCTTAAACTTATTCATGTCACAGAGCTCTTCATTCATATGTCTTTCTGCTGACCCTCTCCCCACTATTACCCTATTGTCCTGCCACTTCCCCTTTTCCGAGATGGTAAAGATAATGATCAATAAATACTGAGGGAACTCAGAGACTGGTGCCGGCACGGGTCCTTGGTATGCTGAGCGCCGGTCCCCTGGGCCCACTTTTTCTTTCTGTATACTTTGTCTCTGTGTCTCTTTCTCTTCTCAAGTCTCTCGTTCCACCTGACAAGAAATGCCCACAGGTGTGGAGGGGCAGGCCACCCCTTCATCTGGTGCCCAACGTGGGTGATTTTCTCTATGGTGAAGGTATGCTCGAGTGTGGTCATTGAGGACAAGTCGATGAGAGATTCCTAAGTCTACAGTCAGCCTTCCAGTAAGCTTGTGCGCTCGGAAGAACCTAGGGTAAAAATGGGGCAAACTAAAAGTAAATATGCCTCTTATCACAGCTTTATTAAAATTCTTCTAAAAAGAGGGAGAGTTAACGTCCCTACAAAAAAAAATCTAACTATGCTATTTCAAACAATAGAACAGTTTTGCCCATGGTTTCCAGAACAGGGAACTTTAGATCTAAAAGATTGGGAAAAAATTGGCAAAGAATTAAAACAAGCAAGTAGGGAAGGTAAAATCATCCCACTTACAGTATGGAATGATTTGGTCATTGTTAAAGTAGCTTTAGAACCGTTTCACACAGAAGAAGATAGCGTTTCAGTTTCTAATGTCCCTGAAAGCTGTGTAATAGATTGTGAAGAAGAGGCAGGGATAGAATCCCGGAAGGGAATGGAAAGTTCACATTGTAAATATGCAGCAGAGCCAGTAATGGCTCGGTCAATGCAAAATGTTGACAATAATCAATTACAGGAGGTGATATATCCTGAAACATTAAAATTAGAAGAAAAAGGTCCAGAATTAGCAGGGCCATCAGAGTCTAAACCACGACGGCCAACTCCTCTTACTGCAGCTCAGATGCCTGTAACGTTACAACCTCAAATGCAGGTTAAGCAAGTACAAACCCCAAAAGAAGATCAAATAGAAAAAAGATAGAGTCTCTGTCATGGCAATGCCAATCCAAATACAGTGTCCACAACATCAGCCGGTAGAAAATAAGACCCAGCCACCAGTAACCTATCAATACTGGCTGCCAGCTGAATTTCAGTATCGGCCGCCCCCAGAAAATAAGTATGGACAGCCAGGAATGTTTCTGGGGCCACAGGGGAGGGCGCTATAGCCTCAACTGCCCACTATGAGACTTAATCCTACAGCACTGCCTAGTGGACAGGGTAGTGCATTACATAAAATTATTGATAAGGCAAGAAAACAAGGAGATATTGAGGCGTGGCAATTCCCAGTAATATTAGAACCAAGACCACCTGGAGAAGGGGCCCACGAGGGACAGCCTCCCACAGCTGAGGCCAGATATGAGTCCTTTTCTATAAAAATGCTAAAAGATATGAAAGAGGAAGGAAAACAGTATGGACTCCACTCTCCTTGCATGAGAACATTATTAGGTACCATTGCCCACGGACATAGGCTCATTCCTTATGATTGGGAGATTCTGGCAAAATCATCACTCTCACCCTCTCAACTTTTACAATTTAAGACTTGGTGGATTGATGGGGCACAAGAACAGGTCCAAAAAAACAGGGCTGCCAATCTTCCGGTTAACATATTTGCAGATCAACTATTAGAAACAGGTCAAAATTGGAGCACTACTAATCAACAAGCAATAATGCAAAATGAGGCCATTGAGCAAGTTAGAGCTAGCTATCTGCCTTAGGGCCTGGGAGAAAATCCAAGACCCAGGAACCACCTGCCCCTCTTTCAGTACAATAAGACAAGGTTCTAAAGAGCCATACCCCGATTTTGTGGCAAGGCTTCAAGATGCTGCTCAAAAGTCAATTACTGATGAGAATGCCCGTAAGGTTACAGTGGAGTTGATGGCATATGAAAACGCCAGTCCTGAGTGTCAATCAGCCATTAAGCCATTAAAAGGAAGGGTCGCAGCAGGATCAGATGTAATCTCAGAGTAGGTAAAATCCTCTGACGGAATTGGAGGAGCTATGCATAAAGCTATGCTTATGGCTCAAGCAATCACGGGAGTTGCTTTAGGAGAGCAAGTTAGAACATTTGGGGGAAAATGTTGTAATTGTGGACAAATTGGTCATCTAAAAAAGAATTGCCCAGCCTCAAATAAACAAAATATAACTATTCAAAATACTACAACAATAGATAAAGAGCCACCTGACTTATGTTCAAGATGTGAAAAGGGAAAACATTGGGCTAATCAATGTCATTCTAAATTTGATAAAAATGGGCAACCATTGTCAGGAAATGAGAAGAGGGGCCAAGTTCAGGTCCCGCAACAAACTGGGGCATTCCCAATTCAGCCCTTTTCACCTCAGGGTTTTCAGGGACAACAATCCCCCACTGTCACAGGTGCCTCAGGGAATTAGCCAGTTATCACAATACGGCAATTATTCCCCACCACAAGCAGCAGTGCAGCAGTAGATTTATGTACTATACAAGCAGTCTCTCTGCTTCACAGGGAGCTCCTACAAAAAATCCCCATAGAGGTATATGGCCCACTGCCTGAGGGGACTCTAGAACTAATCTTAGGAAGATGAAGTCTAAATCTAAAGGGAGTTCAAATTCATACCGGTGTGGTTGATTCAGACTACAAAGGCAAAATTCAATTGGTTATTAGCTCCTCAATTCCCTGGAGTGCCAGTCCAGGAGACAAGATTGCTCAGTTATTACTCCTGCCTTATATTAAGGTTGGAAACAGTGAGATATAAAGAACAGGAGGGTTCAGAAGCACTGATCCAACAGGAAAGGCTGCATATTGGGCAAGTCAGGTCTTACAGAGCAGACCTGTGTGTAAGGCCATTATTCAAGGAGAACAGTTTGAAGGGTTAGTAGAAACTGGAGCAGATGTCCCTATCATTGCTTTAAATCAGTGGCCAAAAAATTGGCCTAAACAAAAGACTGTTGCAGGACTTGTCGGCATAGGCACTGCCTCAGAAGTGTATCAAAGTATTATGATTTTACATTGTTTAGGGCCTAATAATCAAGAAAGTACGTTCAAATGAGATCACTTGGACTCGGGAAGGGGAGCATCACACACCAGGGCCTATCACAGGGAGGGGGGAGAGGGGAGGGATAGCATTGGGAGTTATACCTGATGTAAATGACGAGTTGATGGGTGCAGCACACCAACATGGCACAAGTATACATATGTAACAAACCTGCACGTTATGCACATGTACCCTAGAACTTAAAGTATAATAATAATAATAATAATAATAATAATAATAATAAAAAGACAGTACTGTTCAACCAAGGATTACTTCAATTCTTGTTAATCTGTGGAGTTGAGATTTATTACAACAATGGGATGCAGAAAACACTATGCCCACCCCATTATACAGCCCTACGAGTCAAAAAATCATGACTAAGATGGGATATATACCCGGAAAGGGACTAGGAAAACATGAAAATGGCATTAAAGTCCCAATTGGGACTGAGGGAACTTAAGAAAGAAAAGGAATAGGGTATCCTTTTTAGGGGCGGCCACTGTAGAGCCTCCTAAACCCATTCCATTGACTTGGAAAACAGAAAACCCGGTATGGCTAAATCAGTGGCCGCTACCGAAACAAAAACTGGAGGCTTTACATTTATTATCAAAGGAACAATTAGAAAAGGGACATATTGAGCCTTCATTCTCGCCTTGGAATTCTCGTGTCTGTAATTCAAAAAAAGCCCGGCAGATGGCTTATGTTAACCGACTTAAGAGCCGTAAATGCCGTGATTCAACCCACAGGTCCTCTCCAACCCGAGTTGTCCTCTCTGGCCATGATCCCAAAAATTGACCTTTAATTATAATTGATCTGAAGGACTGCTTATTTACCATTCCTCTGGTGGAGCAAGATTATGAAAAATTTGCCTTTACTATACCAGCCATAAATAATAAAGAACCAGCCACCAGGTTTCGGTGGAAAGCATTACCTCAGGGAACGCTTAATTGTCCAACTATTTGTCAGACTTTTGTAGGTCAAGCTCTTCAACCAATTAGAGACAAGTTTTCAGACTGTTATATCATTCATTATGTTGATGATACTTTATGTGCTGCAGAAATGAGACACAAATTAATTGACTGTTATACATTTCTGCAAGCAGAAGTTGCCAATGCAGGACTGACAATAGCATCTGATAAGATTGAAACCTCTACTCCTTTTCATTATTTAGGGATGCAGGTAGAAAATAGAAAAATTAAGCCACAAAAATAGAAATAAGAAAAGAAACATTAAAAACATTAAATGACTTTCAAAAATTGCTAGGAGATATTAATTAGATTCAGCCAACTCTAGGCATTCCTACTTCTGCCATGTCAAATTTGTTCTTTATCTTAAGAGGAGACCCAGACTTAAACAGTAAAAAAGTATTAACCCCAGAGGCAACAAAAGAAATTAAATTAGTGGAAGAAAAATTGCAGTCACCGCAAATAAATAGAATAAATCCCTTGGCCCCACTCCAACTTTTGATTTTTGCTATTGCACATTCTCCAACAGGCATCATTGTTCAAAATACTGGTCCTGTGGAGTGGTCGTTCCTTCCTCACAGTACAGTTAAGACTTTTACATTGTACTTGGATCAAATAACTACATTAATTGGTCAGGCAAGATTGCAAATAATAAAATTGTGTGGAAATGACCCAGACAAAATAGTTTTTCCTTTAAACGAGGAACAAGTTAGACAAGCCTTTATCAATTCTGGTGCTTGGCAGATTGGTCTTGCTAATTTTGTGGGAATTATTGATAATCATTACCCAAAACCAAAAATCTTCCAGTTTTTAAAATTGACTACTTGGATTTTACCTAAAATTAGCAGACATTAGCCTTTAGAAAATGCTCTGACAGTGTTTACTGATGGTTCCAGCAATGGAAAGGCGGCTTACACAGGGCCAAAAGAGCAAGTCATCTAAACTCAGTATCAATCAGCTCAAAGAGCAGAGTTGGTTGCAGTCGTCACAGTGTTATAAGATTTTAATCAACCTATTAATATTGTATCAGATTCTGCATATGTAGATCAGGCTACAAGGAATGTTGAGACAGCTCTAATTAAATATAGCATGGATGTTCAGTTAAACCATCTGTTCAATTTATTACAACAAACTGTAAGAAAAAGAAATTTCCCAATTTATATTACTCATATTTGAGGACACATTAATTCACCGGGGCTTTTAACTAAAGCAAATGAACAAGATGACTTACTGGTATCCTCTGCATTCATAAAAGCACAAGAACTTCATGCTTTGACTCATGTAAATGCAGCAGGATTAAAAAACAAATTTGATGTCACATGGAAACAGGCAAAAAATATTGTACAACACTGCACCCAGTGTCAAGTCCTACACCTGCCCGCTCAAGAGGCAGGAGTTAATCCCAGAGGTCTGTGTCCAAATGTGTTATGGCAAATGGATGTTACACATGTATCTTCATTTGGAAGATTATCATGTGTCCATGTGACAGTTGATACTTATTCACATTTCATATGGGCGACCTGCCAGACAGGAGAAAGTACTTCCCGTGTTAAAAAACATTTATTATCTTGTTTTGCTGTAATGGGAGTTCCAGAAAAATTTTCAACTGACAATGGACCAGGATACTGTAGTAAAGCCTTCCAAAAATTCTTAAATCAATGGAAAAGTATACATACAACAGAAATTCCCTATAATTCCCAAGGACAGGCCATAGCTGAAAGAACTAATAGAACATTCAAAACTCAATTAGTTAAACAAAAAGAAGGGGGAGACAGTAAGGAGTGTATCACTCCTCAGATGCAACTTAATCTAGCACTCTGTACTTTAAATTTTTTAAAGATTTATAGACATCAAACTACTACTTCTGCAGAACACATCTTACTGGTAAAAAGAACAGCCCGCATGAAGGAAAACTGATTTGGTGGAAAGACAAAAAAATAAGACATGGGAAATAGGGAAGGTGATAATGTGGGGGAGGTTTTGCTTGTGTTTCACCAGGAGAAAATCAGCTTCCTGTTTGGATACCCACTAAACATTTGAAGTTCTACCTATGGGAGATGCAAAGAAAAGCGCCTCCAGGGAGACAGAAGCACCACAGTCGAGCACCATCAACTCACAAGATGAACAAAATGGTGATGTCAGAAGAACAGATGAAGTTGCCATCCACCAAGAAGGCAGAGCCACCAACTTGGGCACAATTAAAGAAGCTGACACAGTTAGCTAAAAAAAAGTCTAGAGAGCAAAAAGGTGACACAAACTCCAGAGAACATGCTGCTTGCAACTTTGATGATTATGTTAACGGTGGTAAGTCTCCCATGCCTGCAGGAGCAGCTGCAGCTAATTATACCCACTGGACGTATGTGCCTTTCCCGCCCTTAATTCGGACAGTCACATGGACGGATAATCCTATTGAAGTATATGTTAATAATAGTGTATGGATACCTGGCCCCCAGATAATCGTTGCCCTGCCAAACCTGAGGAAGAAGGAATGATGATAAATGTTTCCACCAGGTATCATTATCCTCCTATTTGCTTAGGGAAAGCACCAGGATGTCTAATGCCTGCTATCCAAAATTGGTTGGTAGAAGTACCTACTGTCAGTACCAGCAGTAGATTTACTACATGGTAAGTGGAATGTTACTCAGGCCACAGGTAAATATTTACAGGACTTTTCTTCTCAAAGATCATTAAAATGCAGGCCTAAAGGGAAACCTTGCTCCAAGGAAATTCTCAAAGAATCAAAAGACACAGAAGTTTTAGTTTGGGAAGAATGTATGACCGATAATGTGGTGATATTACAAAACAATGAATTCAGAACTATTATAGATTGAGCACCTCGAGGTCAATTATACCACAATTGCACAGGATAAACTCAATCATGTCCCAGTGCACAAGTCAGTCCAGCTGTTGATAATGACTTAACAGAAAGTTTAGACAACATAAGCACAAAAAATTACAGTCTTTCGGCCGGGCGCGGTGCCTCAAGCCTGTAATCCCAGCACTTTGGGAGGCTGAGACGGGCGGATCACAAGGTCAGGAGATCGAGACCATCCTGGCGAACATGGTGAAACCCCATCTCTACTAAAAAAATACAAAAAAAATCTAGCCGGGCAAGGTGGTGGGCGCCTGTAGTCCCAGCTACTCAGGAGGCTGAGGCAGGAGAATGACGTAAATCCGGGAGGCAGAGCTTGCAGTGAGCTGAGATCGCGCCACTGCACTCCAGCCTGGGTGCCAGAGCGAGACTCTGTCTCAAAAAAAAAAAAAAAAAAAATTACGGTCTTTCTACCCTTGGGAATGGGGAGAAAAAGGAATCTCTACTCCAAGACCAAAAATAAGTCCTGTTTCTGGTCCTGAACATCCAGCATTATGGAGGGTTACTGTGGCCTCATACCGCATTAGAATTTGGTCTGGAAATCAAGCTATAGAAACGAGATTTTAAGCCATTTTATTCTATCAACCTAAATTCCAGTCTCACAGTTCCTTCACAAAGTTTTGTAAAGCCCCCTTATATGCTAGTTGTAGGAAATATAGTTATTAAACCAGACTCCCAAACTACAACCTGTGACAACTGTAGATTGTTTACTTGCATTGATTCGACTTTTAATTGGCAGCACTGTATTCTGCTAGTGAGAGCAAGAGAAGGCCGTGAAGATCCCTGTGTCCATGGACCGGTGGTGGGAGCCCTCGCCATCCATCCATATTTTGACTGAAGTATTAAAAGGCATTTTAAATAGATCTAAAAGATTCATTTTTACTTTGATCGTGGTAATTGTGAGATTAATTGCAGTCACAGCTACGGCCGCTGTGGTGGAGTTGCATTGCACTCTTCTGTTCAGATGGTAAACTTTGTTAACAATTGGCAAAAAAATTCTACAACATTGTGGAATTCACAATCTGGTATTGATCAAAAATTGGCAAATCAAATTAATGATCTTAGACAAACAGTCATTTGGATGGGAAATAGGCTCATGAGCTTAGAACATCGTTTCCAGTTACAGTGTGACTGGAATACGTCAGATTTTTGTATTACACCCCGAGTTTATAATGAGTCTGAGCTTCACTGGGACATGGTTAGATGCCACCTACAGGGAAGAGAAGATAATCTCACTTTAGGCATTTCCAAAATAAAAGAACAAAGTTTTGAAGCATCAAAAGCCTATTTAAATTTGGTACCAGGAACTGAGACAATCGCGGGAGTTGCTGATGGCCTCGCAAATCTTAACCCTGTAACTTGGGTTAAGACCATCGGAAGTACTACTATTGTAAATTTCATATTAATCCTTGTGTGCCTGTTGTGTCTGTTGTTAGTCTGCAGGTGTACCCAGCAGCTCCGAAGAGACAGCAACCACTGAGAACGGACCATGATGACGATGGCGGTTTTGTTGAAAAGAAAAGGGGGAAATGTGGGGAAAAGAAAGAGAGATCAGACTGTTACTGTGTCTGTGTAGAAAGAAGTAGACATAAGAGACCAATTTTTTTCTGTACTAAGAGAAATTCTTCTGCCTTGAGATGCTGTTAATCTATAACCCGAGCCCCAACACTGTGCTCACAGAGACATGTGCTGTGTTGACTCAAGGTTTAATGAATTTAGGGCTCTGCAGGATGTGCTTTGTTAAAAAAGTGCTTGAAGACAGTATGCTTGGTAAAAGTCATCACCATTCTCTAATCTCAAGTACCCAGGGACACAATACACTGTGGAAGGCCGCAGGGACCTCTGCCTAGGAAAGCCAGGTATTGTCCAAGGTTTCTCCCCATGTGATAGCCTGAGATATGGCCTCATGTGAAGGGGAAGACCTGACCGACCCCCAGTCCGACACCAGTAAAGGGTCTGTGCTGAGGAGGATTAGTAAAAGAGGAAGGCCTCTTTGCAGTTGAGATAAGAGGAAGGCACCTGTCTCCTGCCCATCCCTGGGAACGGAATGTCTCTGTGTAAAACCCTATTGTATGTTTTATTTACCGAGATAGGAGAAAACAGCCTTAAGGCTGGAGGTGAGACGTGCTAGTGGCAATACTGCTCTTTAATGCACCCAGATGTTTGTGTAAGTGCACATCAAGGCACAGCACCTTCTCTTAACCTTGTTTATGACACAGAGACCTTTGTTTACATGTTTTCCTGCTGACCCTCTCCCCACTATTACCCTATTATAATGATCAATAAATACTGTGGGAACTCAGATCAGTGCCAGTGCTTGTCCATATGCTGGCTTGTCCTCCCTATGCTGAGCACTGGTCCCCTGGGTCCACTTTTCTTTCTCTATACTTTGTCTCTGTGTCTCTTTCTTTTTTCAAGTCTCTCATTCCACCTGATGAGAAACACCCACAGGTGTGGGGGGCAGGCCACCCCTTCAAAAGGGAGGGATAGCATTAGGAGAAATACCTAATGTAGATGACGGGTTGATGGCTGTAGCAAACCACCATGGCAAATATATACTTAGGTAATAAACTCATACATTCTGTACATGTATGTATCCCAGAATTTAATGTATAATAATAATTAAAAATAAATAAACAGGAATAAATACACAATAAAAACTGTTTTTTTAATTATACTTTAAGTTCCAGGGTACATGTGCACAATGTGCAGGTTTGTTACATATGTATACATGTGCCACGTTGGTGTGCT